>NC_138223.1:8559916-8897416 GCF_964197995.2 Scardinius erythrophthalmus | reverse complement strand
TATTGTTAGACTAATTAATAGCAAGAAAAATGAGTGCAGAGACCGAAAGCACACACAGGAGTCTAATTTCACTGCGCAAGCTTCTATTGATTCACTGTGCTCATGCGCACTCAAGACTTTCCGAGATATGCATGGATAAATGTACTCTATTTCCACAATAATAATGACAAACTAGTCTAGCTGTGTCTCCGCTGTCTCTCTAATCGTGCCATAACATGCCACAGGCTGGAAAAATAAGCGGAACAGTCATGTCATGGGATTATCAAGTGACAGAGAGTGAAGCTTGAAGTTTGATGCAGTCATGGAGAGAGTGACACAGAGAGAGAGAGAGAGAGAGAGAAAGAGAGAGAGAGACTCACCAGTCATGGCGTGTGGTATGACCGTAATGAGGAGACGCTGGTTGCGCAACTTGATGCCCATATCAGGGTCCTGCATGGATATGATCATGCGCTCCATCTGAATGTGAATACACAGGAAATATTTGTAATACAAAAATATATATATTTATCACAAAGCATAACTATTTGTGAACTGCACAAAAGCTAAAAGGCGATTAAAAGTAAAAAAAAATCCAAAAAGATACATTTTTCCTTATATATTGTTGAATAAAAAAAGTGTTATTTGTCAACTATTCATGCATTTAATAAAGAGATACATTTCAAGAGGATGCACACCTAAGTAAACATTAACTTTATTATTATAGTCAAATATTAAATCAATTTTAATACATTTCCACTATGTAAAATTTCATTGAATTATTTTTAGTGATTTAATTCTAAAACAGCGACTAATAATAATAAATCAAATAAATATACTGTAATAGCAGGAATTGGATAACTTGTTTACTTAATTTTTTACGGAAATGTTGTTATATAAATCGTTATATAAGTATCCTAATAAAATCCAAACACAAATATTCAAATGGATACAGAACATTTTCTGTAAACAAACTTTAGTTTGGTCTCTTAGGACTTTCTCACATTTTAATTTATGTGATTTATAAACAGCTGCAGCATTATGAAGCTCAGACTCTTCTGCTGAAAGACAGTGTCTGGATCTAAGACTATACAGTTGAAATATTATACATGAAAATACAGTTTTAGGGTCTTACCTTGGTCAAACAGGGCATTTGCTGTCGCTGCACTCCATCCTGACTGAGTGTGTTGATGGTCATGTTGACTGCAGCTCGGTTGCTCTGGATGTGAAGTTAAAGAGAACTGGGTGATGTTGATGCTGGAGAGTCTGGTGTCCCGTCAGAGGAGAGGCGATCGATGGGGTGGCGCTACACTGAACACTACACTGTGCCATAATCAGATATTAAATAGCGCCTCCTGGTGGTGATTGATTCAAATTGATAATTGTAGAAAATCAATGGATACACAGTACACCAATCTCTCTCGTCAATGGAACCTTTTCTTTCCACAAAATGTTTTTTATTGTTGAAAAGGGTTTTTAAGATTTAACAAAAATGGTTCTTCTATGGCATCACTGCAAAAACTATGGAAGCTGTTTCCCCCACTGAATAAAACATAAAAAAAGACAATTGCTACTTTTTATCTCGCAATGGCGAGTTATAAAGTCAGTATTGCGAGATGAAAAAGACGAGTTTAGCTAGGAGTTTTGCTTATCGCAATTCTGAGGGAAAAAGTCAGAATTGGGAGATGTAAACTAGCATTGAGTTTGAATTTATTTTAGGTGCTGTAACCAATCAGAATATGTTGTTGAAATTAACATTTTACTTCAAAGCCTAGAAATAGCCATTTTAGGCAGAAATAAAATAACGTTATTTGTTTTAGCTAGTTATTTCTCACTTTAATTTAGTTTAACTTGATGCACTAAAATAACTAAAACTAAAACTGATTTTTTTTTTTATAAAATCGATAGGCTACTACAATAACTCTGCCTCAGTAAATATTATTTGAGTAGGCAATATAATGTATATCATAAGTAGACTATATCATGGCTTCAAATAGAATTGCATTAGATAACAAAATATCCAAGCAAGTGGCTTCTGAAAAAATAAAAATAAAAAATGATTTACGCTTTTCAGTTCAAATTGACTCCAGTACACGTGTGGCGCTGAACAGCCTCGCTTCTCTTTACTCAACCGAGTCTACAATGTCCCGTGTGGGGTTCCGTACTAGTTATTTTGCAATGAATAACTTTCACATTGTGAGTTATGGGAGATATGCATTTGCTGATTGAGAGAAGCTAATGTAACGAGTCTAATTATTAACTCAGGTAAGGGTGTTTTAACTATGAATATCTATGTAGTTTGAACTAAGGAAACATTCAAAATGTTAAGCAACCGGCGATGCAGCAGTAACGATAGCGCTGTGTAAACAGCATCGCTTTGGACAATGTGTTTTGCCATAGAGAATAATCTCTTATTGTTGGTGATGTATCATGTATGTACTGATTAACAGTTTCCTATTATCCTATTTGTGCTATTGCAATACGATTTAATTACTTTTGTTTTTTACAGATAGGTTAGATTCACAACTGCTCTATTTCAATATGTTGATCATGACACGCTTTACAATAACATAGTGTGATATCTGTACAATGATAATAAAAGATGGTACTTTTATACATACCTTGGTTTACTCTAGTATTATCCCAAAAATGCATGTCCAAAAGTATTAAAGTCAACATGAAATCAAAATATACAATTATTTTTTTTCCTTTTTTTTAATTTATTAAAAATAAGAATGATGATTCGTTTTTCTAAATTACTGTGCCCTCATAGTCTTTTATCAAAATAACTTCCCCACCCTCTTGCAACCACATCTCTTCTCTGATGACATGTTTACTGGCACGAGGGAGGGACAACCTGTCACTCACATGACATCACAGCAATAGCAAACCACAACCATACAATCAATTCCCCATGGATAAAATCAAGTCCCGCCCTACATTTTTTCTCGTTTGAGAAAAACTCGGTAATAAGTCACATTAGGGAAGAAAAGACTATTCCAACTTCCGTTTCATTCGGACTTGTCTTTAACATGACGCATGTCCAAAATTCATGCTATTACCTTCATGTCTAGAAATAATGCATAGTGATGTCTTTCATATGTCTAATTTATTCAGGTTGACAGATGCTTGTTTTTGAATTAACGGTGTAGTTTCTCTTCCACAGCAGAGATGAGTGATATTCGGCATGCATTGCTGCGGCGTGATCCGCTGAGCGCAGCCAAAGAGGTTCTGTATCATCTGGACATCTCACTGGGCAGCGCTCTGCAGAGCTCCTCGGGCCCCACGCCTGGATTAGAGAAGAGCACGGTGGACCTCGTGGAGGAGTTCATCTTTCACGTCCCTAAAGACAGGAACATCCAGCCTAAGGTGAGGAATGGGAGCGTCATCAAGTCTTTTGACTAGGAGCAAACCATGCTAAATATGGTGGTCAGATGCATATGAGTGAACTTTGAATGAAAATGGATCGTGTGTTGTGTTTGACACAGAGGATGAGCTGCGTTCAAGAACTGCAACTGCTGGAGATCATGTGCAGTTACTTCCAGGAGCAGAGCAAAGACTCAATCCGACAGATCATTTTCTCCACCCTCTTCAGTCTCCAAGGCAACAAGGCTGACGAGAGCCGCATGGCCATGCTCGGGAAGCTGGTTTCCATGGCGATAGCCGTGTGTCGGGTGCCCATTCTGGAGTGTGCATCCACCTGGCTACAGGTGTGTGGTGTGAAAGTAGAGCATTTACTTTGATTTTGTGTCTTTGTGCCTTGAGTTCAATGTTTTATGTTTCATGATTTCTCTGGAGCATGTTAACTGAAATGAATGGATAATTTGGTCAGGATGCATTCACGAAACAGATCAAGAACAGTGGGTCTCATTCACTAATAATTGCGTGGATTATTTGCATTTATATCATACGCACATGAAAAATTCTCACGAAAAATGAGGAAAAGGAAAGGGTTTGCGGAAAGTCCTTAAATGGCCATGCTTTTGGCGTGCAAATTTCTAACCTCAGGCATGCGACCTCATTTAGACTACTCCGAATTCATTAACGTAAGAATGAAAGGGTTGGTTCACCCAAAAATGATGATTATTTACTCACCCTTATGTCGTTCCAAACCTATAAGACTTTCTTTTGTCTTTGGAACACAAATTAATTTTTTTAAAATTAAATCTGAGAGCTTTCTATCCCTCCATTGACAGCTACGCAACTGTCACTTTGACGCTTCAAAATAAAGAGATCGTAAAACTAATCCATATGAATTGAGTTCAGTGTTTCATGATTCATGATTTCTCTGGAGCATGTTAACTGAAATGAATGGATAATTTGGTCAGGATGCTTATTGTGAGTTTCACGAAACATATCAAGAACAGTGGGTCTCATTCACTAATAATTGCGTGGATTATTTGCATTTATATCATACGCACATGAGAAATTCTCACGAAAAATGAGGAAAAGGAAAGGGTTTACGGAAAGTCCTTAAATGGACATGGTTAGAGCGTGCAAATTTCTAACCTCAGGCATGCGGCCTCTGATTAACGTAAGAACGATGTTAAAGGGATAGTTCACCCAAAAATGAAAATTCTGTGATTATTTACTCACCCTCATGTCATTCCAAACCCATAAGACTTTCATCTTTGGAACAGAAATTAATCTCTTTTTAATGAAATCTGAGAGCTTTCTATCCCTCCATTGACTGCTACGCAACTACCACTTTGACGCTTCAAAAAGTTCATTAAGAGATCGTAAAACTAATCCATATGAATTGAGCGGTTTAAATCCAAATTTTCTGAAGAGACACGATCAATTTATTTGATGAACAGATCAAAATCACTATAATCACTGGCTTCCGTTAACGTCCGTTCGCAAGTTTAGTTCTGGAGGAAAATAAGAAATTTTGGGGATTTTGGGTAAAATATGACCTGGACAACATTTCAAGCACTCATTATGTATGTTTGTGTGTGTGTGTTTTATTTTAGCGCACCCACTCTGCGTGGTGTGTGCGTTTGGCTCAGGTGCTGATGGATGATTACTGCACACTGGTGCCGTGTGCCATCTCTACCCTGCAGAACATCTGTTCAGCTAGCCCTCGCTTTTGCTGCCAGCTCATCACTGCAGTAACAGCGCTCTATGACTTCTCCTCAGGTACCAGGTTTCCTGTCACTACAACTTTTTTTTTTCTGTGTCTACTTCATAAACTTACATAATTTAAAATCCAAAATAATATTATCGTAAAATTAAAATATAATTCTATAAAATAATTTCCTTAAAAATAAGCAATATTTAAATATTTTATATAATATATAAACCCGCCTCCAAAAAATGAGATATATGATATTGTCGCTTGTAGATGAGTTGACTCCGCCCCCTGCACTCTTGGAGATGCTGGTTGGTTGGATCACGGAGGATCCCAGACTTCTGCTCCTCACCTTCATCAACACACCCCTCAATTCCAGCCTGCCGTTGGGTTGCCTCGAGATCACGCCTCTTCTGGGTCTGCTCCGCTGGTGTGTGAAAGCTCCATTGGCCTATCAGAGAGGCCGGAAGTTGGCTTTGACCAATGGCCATGGAGAAAGTGAGAAAGGAACAGCATACGAAGAGCTGTACTCTAAACTGCACCTCAGTGTTCTTCAAGTCTTTCTCATGCTGCAGGTGATGTATCTCTTCAACCAGTACAATATTGTGAGGCTTTGAGGATTCCATTCAGTATTAGAATACATAACGTGTTTTTATTTTGACTCCTGCAGGTCCACCTGACAGAACAGAATTTGATTGGCCGGCTAGCTGTGCTTCCTGTGGAGTCTGTTGCCACGCTAGTAGAGGAAGTCAGCCGGCTCTGTGAGAAGCTCACGCCCCTTTCAGCTGCCAATCATATCCAGCTGGCTCTGGATAGGCTGGCACAAGCTCTTCAGGTTGCCATGGCAACAGGAGCCCTTCTGTGTGCTAGAGGTAAGTGATGTTTACTTCACAATGGCCTGTTTGGGTTTTGATCTTATAAGAGCACCATTTCAGTGATGTCATTTCCTGTCATGTCATTTATTCCACAGAGGATCTACGGACTTTGTGCTCCAGACTTCCTCACAACAAGTAAGCCACTGATCACATTTGGGGAGACGTTCAGTATTCAATTATGGAATTCAATAAATGTGCCTCTCAGATGGCATAGTAAAAAATGGCATAAACATTATGGTTGCATGAAAAAAGTTTGGATATATAAACACACACACACACACACACATTAAAAATGTTTTTGAATAAAGTCTTGCTGGCCAAGGCTTGATTTATTTTATAAATTCAAATATTTATATTTAAATGTAATTTATAATAAAACTATCATATTATTATATAATTATTATATTAATAATACACCACATATTTCAATAAAACATAATATATTATTATAATATATTTTTCAAATTAAATAGTTATATTTTAATATAATAATTTATAATATATTTTATTTAATTCCAGTAATAATCCAGTAACATTTCTTATTATTTCCACAATAGAAAACTGCTTGTGCTGCTAAATATTTCTTTTAAATATTTGTAAAAATATAAAAGTGTTGGTACTTCTGATCAATTTAACTCATCCTTGCTAAATAAAAGCATTAATTTCTCTATCTCAATGAATGGTGGTGTACCTATATATATATATATATATATATATATATATATATATATATATATATATATATATATATATATATATATTATTATTATTAAAGGTGCATTGTGTAATATTTAGGAGGATCTGTTGACAGAAATGCAATATCATATACATAACTATGTATTCAGTGGTGTATAAAGGCCTTACATAATGAACCATTATGTTTTTGTTACCTTAGAATGAGCCACTTCTATCTATATACACCGCGGGTCCCCTTACATTGAAATAGCCATTTTGCGCCGACATGTTTCTACAGTAGCCCTAAATGGACAAACTACTGCAGAGTGCGCTTCGTCACTATGTTGTTCTTCGTGCAAAGAAGCTAGCTAAAGTCAGCGAATAAAACACTGACACAATGATGAACAAGTAGCAATAACATCGTTTTACTGAATAATTAATAAACATTTTTTAATTAATTTTTGTAAAGAAACCTCATTGCTCAACTGGCTACTCTCTGCTGTCTCAGACGATGACATATTTTCCAATCCTGTCAGCCACCGTAACTTCTGTTGGTTGCAATTCGCAACCTCACCACTAGATGCCATTAAAACTTACACACTGCACCTTTAAGTATGATACTGATGATATATATCTGTACAGCCACCCTTATCTCCAGATATCTCCATCAACCATTCAAAAAAGCATTTCTCAATCACTAACAAAATTTTTGTTCATTTGTGAGAAGTGTGTAGTAACTGTTAGTTTTGTGTTGTAGTCTGTTACAGCTTGTGATGTCCGGTCCAGTGGTGCAGCCTCCACCTCACAGCGGAGCCTTCCAGCCCAACATGTACCCACACATTCACTCGGGTCGACCCTCCCCGCTTTCTCCCCACAGCCCACACCAGTCCACCCTCCCCTCACAGCACAGCCCACACCCCGTACTCTCAGCGCACCCCACACATCCAGCGCTCTCCCCACATCGCCCAATAACAGCCCACGCCACACACCCGTCTCTCTCCCCACACGCCTTTCATCCTGCTGCCATGGCCTTCCCGTACCGGCCCATCCGTTAACCAGAAAACCAGGACTTTTGGACTACTCTGCTTTCTCTTGAGATCTTGTTGTTTTATATTGGATCATCTTGAAAACTCCCTTGAAATGTTCTTGTAGTCACATAGTTGGCTTGACCATGTTGTATGGTCTTGCGTATCATACATTGGATTTCAGGTTTGATATTGACTTTAAAAAGCACTTGTACAGATCAATTCAAATGAGAAGTGTTATTTCAGCAAAAAAAAAAAAAAAAAAAAAAAAAGTCATACCATCAAATATATTTTTGGAAAAGTGTCATTTGTGGTTATTTAAGTAGCATATTAAACACATTTTATACTTAAAATTCCACTATTGGTTTTAAAAAGCAATTAGTAACAAATTACATTAAAAAAATAGCAGTTTAGTAAATACTTTTATTCTTCAAACTAAACTGCATGCGAGTAGGTTGTTACAGACATTGAGTGACATTTTTTTAATTGCTAATAAACAATTAGAACATCTTTCTTCTGCTTTACCTTTTATGTGTTTTGCTCAGAATATGTACAGTATCCTTGCTTATGGTTTTGAACTCGTACATGTAAAGTATACATCGTGTCCTTTACTAGCACAATGCAACAAATGTCATATCAATCGGTATATATTTGTGTAGCAGATTTTTGCCACAGAATTAAGCCACTTTAAACAGTTAAGCTACGCTGTTGCATTCAATTATTTCACTTCAGTAGTCAGGCAGTTTATTAAATCAGTTTAATTTGAGCAAACTAGATTGATAGAGCCTTAGACCTGATTTCTTCTAATTCCCTCTAAATTGTTGCACCTTCACCACTAATTTTATTTAGTCCAGCCCACACCTGTCATTATTAATCACATTTGCTTCTGAAAAAAAATAAATAAAAAACATTAATCCTTACCACAACATGTAACACATTTTAATGAAACCCACCAGTACTTCGGGTCTTGCCGAGTGATATCTATGTTTTCATTTGGACCAGTGTGTGTATTAATTATAAGTTTATGGTATATAATGTCCAGTATTTACATGATTTAAGGCAGGCTCAGATGTAACACTAGCACCAATCAGCTTTGAAAATAATGTATCAGATTACATATAAAATAAACACATGGACAGGTTTATCCAGTACCTGTCATTATGTACAATCTTTTAAGTACACAACGACAATAATGGCTTGGACTTGTCAAGTGAGACTTCCGTTCAAAGTTTCACAGTTCTCGGACGTTGTAGTCTTCATTCTGGATGGCAGAGGTCATGTTTAGGGTCTCATCTGAGGAAGAGCTCCTTGCAGATCCGCTGTGTGTCCTCGGGTGACTTGACCTCATGACCGATCGTTCTGGGGTCTGCAAAGATTTCATAATCGTTTCCTCCCTGTTTGGGAAAAAATAACATTACAAAACTGCTTACTTCAAGCAAGTCTGGGACTTCTTTGCATACATACTGTGTGTGCATGAATACTGGAATAATGCACTCACAGGCATTGTTTTGTCTCCAAAGAAATGGATGCTCTTGTATGAGTCTTTCTCCACAATTCCCAGACAGTAGCGCTTATCCCAGCCCTCTGGAAACACATCAAAGCTGATCTGCCCACCTGCAGAAAAAAAAACCCATACATTATGTATATACTTTATGTTTACTACACAAACATATTATTGGCTAGACAACCACATATACACAGTTACTTACCAATGGAGAAAGCTAGTCCTTTTCCAGCAAACTCTTCTTTTAAAACGGAGACAAACTTTTCTCTGATTTTCTCCTTCTGCATAAAGAAAAAGTAAAAAAAAGCGGTCAATTAACCTTTAATGGCATCTTTTAAAAAGATAATGGCATATGTTGACAAATGCTTAAAAAAATGACCTTATCAAGTTCGAAGAATTCGATTCTTTCCTGTTGGCTACAGCTTCGACCAATTGGGGAGATGTTCAACATTCCATTACGGAATTCAATAAATGTGCCTCTGAGAAGACAGTAAAAATACCATAAACATTATGGTCGCATGAAAACTATACACATAGTATATATATATGTACAGTAGGGAAAATAAGTATTTGAACACCCTGCTATTTTGCAAGTTCTCCCACTTGGAAATCATGGAGGGGTCTGAAATTGTCATCGTAGGTGCGATTAGGAAAAAATCCAGAAATCACAATATATGATTTTTTAACTATTTATTTGTATGATACAGCTGCAAATAAGTATTTGAACACCTGTCTACAGGGGTTAAAGTGAGAAAAAATCCTGAGCCTGAAATTTTTCAGGGGGGGGCTTGGCGTTTATTGGCACCATTTATTTTCAAGCATGTTAATGGCATATTTTTATGAATGAAGACCAGTATCACTGATATAGCTACTTATGTCTCGATGAAAATGTATTTTTCCAAAATTTGAAACATTTATTAGGCTTAAAAAAAATAACAACTTAAGTAAACTTAAAACAATCATCACTTAAACCCGGATAATAAATGTAATATTTACCTGTACCTTACCTGTCTAACCGATGTGAATTATATAGAAATTGAATACGTTTATAAAACAGTCTGCACTGCATAAATTATAAATGAAAAATAGATTAATCCTTAAGCATTGAGCAGTTAGTAATTTTCTCTGTTCCCATTGTTCTTTGGTTAACTTTACTAACAGAGAGAATTGCTGTCACTTTAATACCCGCCGCTGCTGACAGAAAATGTTGCGGTTTAAAGTGGACTCGTTTTCATGGTAGGCCTACACAGAATGTTTTTTTTTTTTTGTAAGCTACACAGAATATTTAATTAAATATTAAAATTAAATATTTAGCCAAGTCTGAAGTTACCAAGCAGCAGTGTATTAACGTTAGCTCAGTTATCAACAGGTGTAGACAGATATGATTATCCTGACCTGAGCTAATTTACTGAACCAACTCACATCTCCTTTCTTTCTTTTCATCCATGATGACATTAAAGTCACGTAACGTTACCTGTTGTTGTTTCTGGCGTTTCATCGCTGTCTGTGCTGCAATCGCTAAGTTACTCGCTCATTAGAACATTCAGTGAGCTATTTTACACAGGCTCGGTCCTGCTCCTCCGTGTCAATGACGGCGTGCGGTTAAACATCATAACAAACGAATATGAGTGGGGGTGGGGAGGACAACGGGATTTTGTAAAGTGTCCCCATAGGAAATTACGCCCGTGGGTAGGACATCATCCCCAAGCTTCATGAACTAGCGCTCCTTTCCCCCACAACGTTAACGTGACGTATCTCAATCACACTGTGTTGCCAGGCCCCGCCCTGCTTCTGATAGGCTTGTAACGTTAGTAAGAGCTGCGTTCCTTTCATATGATTGGTAGGTGAAATCAATTGACTCGAAAATATTGAATATTGATTTTTTTTTTCTTCCTCACGGCCGCACGCCGGAGATCCGGCACGGTGCCGGAATACTTTAAGCCCTGTGTCTATCAGCTAGAATTCTGACCCTCAAAGACCTGTTAGTCTGCCTTTAAAATGTCCACCTCCACTCCATTTATTATCCTAAATTAGATGCACCTGTTTGAGGTCGTTAGCTGCATAAAGACACCTGTCCACCCCATACAATCAGTAAGAATCCAACTACTAACATGGCCAAGACCAAAGAGCTGTCCAAAGACACTAGAGACAAAATTGTACACCTCCACAAGGCTGGAAAGGGCTACGGGGAAATTGCCAAGCAGCTTGGTGAAAAAAGGTCCACTGTTGGAGCAATCATTAGAAAATGGAAGAAGCTAAACATGACTGTCAATCTCCCTCGGACTGGGGCTCCATGCAAGATCTCACCTCGTGGGGTCTCAGTGATCCTAAGAAAGGTGAGAAATCAGCCCAGAACTACACGGGAGGAGCTGGCCAATGACCTGAAAAGAGCTGGGACCACCGTTTCCAAGGTTACTGTTGGTAATACACTAAGACGTCATGGTTTGAAATCATGCATGGCATGGAAGGTTCCCCTGCTTAAACCAGCACATGTCAAGGCCCGTCTTAAGTTTGCCAATGACCATTTGGATGGAGTCATGGGAGAAAGTCATGTGGTCAGATGAGACCAAAATAGAACTTTTTGGTCATAATTCCACTAAACGTATTTGGAGGAAGAAGAATGATGAGTACCATCCCAAGAAGACCATCCCTACTGTGAAGCATGGGGGTGGTAGCATCATGCTTTGGGGGTGTTTTTCTGCACATGGGACAGGGCGACTGCACTGTATTAAGGAGAGGATGACCGGGGCCATGTATTGCGAGATTTTGGGGAACAACCTCCTTCCCTCAGTTAGAGCATTGAAGATGGGTCGAGGCTGGGTCTTCCAACATGATAATGACCCGAAGCACACAGCCAGGATAACCAAGGAGTGGCTCTGTAAGAAGCATATCAAGGTTCTGGCGTGGCCTAGCCAGTCTCCAGACCTAAACCAATAGAGAATCTTTGGAGGGAGCTCAAACTCCGTGTTTCTCAGCGACAGCCCAGAAACCTGACTGATCTAGAGAAGATCTGTGTGGAGGAGTGGGCCAAAATCCCTCCTGCAGTGTGTGCAAACCTGGTGAAAAACTACAGGAAACGTTTGACCTCTGTAATTGCAAACAAAGGCTACTGTACCAAATATTAACATTGATTTTCTCAGGTGTTTAAATACTTATTTGCAGCTGTATCATACAAATAAATATTTAAAAAATCATACATTGTGATTTCTGGATTTTTTTTTTTAGATTATGTCTCTCACAGTGGACATGCACCTTCGATGACAATTTCAGACCCCTCCATGATTTCTAAGTGGGAGAACTTGCAAAATAGCAGGGTGTTCAAATACTTATTTTCCTCACTGTATATATATATATATATAACACACACAAAAAAAATTGCACTATGTCATGATCTCAGTTTTAAATAGCTTTTAATACAGTTAATTACAGTGTAATGCCGTTAACGGTGTTAAATAAGAAATACTTTCTAAAAGAAAATTTGAATGCACTTTAATATTGAGAATAAATATTGACAAACTTTAAAATAATGCAGTAAAAAAATGCTTTTCCCCATGCAACTTTAAACCTTACCTCTTCTTGGGTAGTTTTAACTTTGAAAGGTAATTGAGGCAGAAATTGATAAAATCCTGTAAAATGTCTTCTCCCATGTATGCTTGAATACTCTGATTAAAAAGAAAAATATCACAATGGAAAAGCCCCTTGTATCATTCGCTGGACAGTATGTGAGAGAGTTTGTGAGCTTATTAAACAGTAAACAGAGAATCAAAACTACCTGAACAGAGTGCATCTTCCCAAACCTGTATGCTACCAAACCATTCTCAGCAAACACATAGTCCACTCTATCAATCACTGTAAAACATGAAACATTTGATTTACTCCTAAGAAAACATGCACACTATAAATTAACTGAATGTTTTTTGCTTATATACTTGCATTTGTATTTTAAATATTTGTTATACACACCATCATCACCCAACTGCTCTTTGATTTTGTCCAAATCTGATCCTCCAACGACCCCGACTCTCACGCGCTGTTTCAGTTCACTCAAGAACTGATGCATGTCAGGAGCTGCTTTCTAAAGACAAAAACATACACAGGCAAAGAGGTAACTAATCCATTACATTAAGCACAAAGTTATAAAATGGTTTTAATGTTTAAATTTAGCTGAAAATCCATTAAATAGCCTCTTCTATATTTTAAATAGGCCTAGTGCTTATTTTTTCTTTCATGACTGGACCTTTATATAAGTTTATAGAGGCTTATTTTACTGTCAGGAGAACATAGAATACAAAAACATTGTAATGCCAAGTACAAATTTACTCTCAATAATGGAGGAAATCAAATCAATTTATAAAACTCAATTTAGTTAACCTTTTAAATCAAATTAAAATGTACTATTTAAATTAAAACAAAAACTTGTCTGATATTCTTTAAAAAAAAATAATGTTTTAATACCTACTTTGAGAAGCACATTCTACCGTGCAATACTAATATATTTCTTTTATCATGGATACCTATTTTTACTTTAATATTTTTTCGACATATGAAATACAAGGTAAAGCAGAACTATTCTTCTTGAATGAGTGTCAAATCACTCAATATAGTTTAACAATCCAATTTCAGCATCAATATTTAGGCAGAAACAGAAGCACTTATTCTTTTGGGTTGAAATGCGTGCAAAACTTGCAATCTTTCATTTAATTATGCCACAGCAAACTTCCAAATGTGGCTCAAGATTACTTTTCTTATAGAAAAATATATTTCTTATTTTAATTCACTTCCTCAAAAACTATTTTTCCCCCTTCTTCAATGAACCAGGCTTCCTGATGTTTGGAAAACCTGGATATATGAATCTCTAGACCTGGACAAATCAAATCGATCATGTAAATTAATCTTTTCACATTTTTATTCATTTTTGTTTAGTTATCCCAAGCTCTAAAATATTTTAGCAGGTAGAAATTGTGAGTTAAAAACATTTTAAAATCCTTAATTATTTTCCAGAATATCAAGAAAAACAGGAAAAGTCAGGTGGCCTTTGAATATTGTTGTGGACAATGGACCTTTAAGTCAAAAAAAGGTTGCAAACCATTGATTTAAATTGTTGTATTGTAAAACATGTAAATGATGTGTTTAAAAGATTAGTCCATAATAAATTATATGACGTCCAATGTTTATTTGTAAATTCTCCTCACCCCACAAGCAGACTAAAAGTAGTAACTTACATGGAGAATGAATGATATCTTTAATAGACAGCTATGATGACATACATACACATATTGTCTATTTAGTATATTGTGTATTTTTATATATTTGTATTATCTGTGTCATGTCTCTGTCATTCTGTCTGTGCTTAGGAAGCTTGTCACCAAGAAAAATTCCTCGCATGTGTAAACATAATTGACAATAAATCTCATTCTGATTCTATGACTGTTATTTAGGATGTGCCAAGACAGAAAGAAGATTACATTGCTTATATTACGTCACAAAACTGCATTCACAATACATATTTGACTTTATAAAAACATTTACACAGATCATCATTCAGCTTCATCCATTTACTTCTGTCACTGTCATTTTAAAGATAGTTTTCAGTTATTCAATAAATGATAATAAATCAATCTTCATACCGCTTAGATCCATATCTCATGAGATTAACTAACGTTAGATAAATTAAAAGATTAACTAGTTAAAAAGAGTAACGTTAGCTAAGTATCCGCTTAGGTCACTCACCTGGCGAGCTGCTGTTAAAGTCCCGTCTACATCAAACAGACACAGTATTGTCGGGTCCTCCACGTTCGAGCTGGCCATTGTAAGATTTGCAAACTTTATAAATCAGTTTTCGATCCGTGTAAAGTTTTGCAAAGACTCAAACCGCCAGTGTGAGAATCATTCAGTCATTCAGTGCAACGTCACAACTTCCGTGTTGAGCAGCGCGTCACAGGCCACGTGCTCATGAACCAACAGCAATCTAAACAACAACAACACTAGTGCTTGTGTTATTGCTTTTATATAGCAGTTCAGTAATTCCCAGAATGGATGTACGCGGTGGCATTTTTAGCGCGTGTTTGTGCAACCCACTCAAATTCCGATGTAAGTGTCAGATAGAACGAGTGAATCAATTCCGCCCAGCCACACAGAGGCGCTGTCTTGAAGCTACACATGAAGTAGCGGCTTCTCAACCAACGAAAACAAAACTGCATCGAGTTCAAAAACCGGAGACTCAAGCGCCAATAGAAAGAGTGAGTTACGGGTTTTCCATTCAGAACCGTATATTTAATTTAAAAGAAAGACACGTATGTTATTGTATAGCTTATTTATTCAGTCTGCTGTTTATTCTGTGAATAAAATCGTTTTTATTGAGGGTGACGTTAGCTGAACGGTTGCTAACTTACACTGAACTGAAGCGTGTGTGACTTAACTTTATATTGCTTATATTAATGTTTACCTCACGAATACGTATTTTAAAATAGTGTTAATTAGTGATTTAATATATTGTTGTGAGCAGTGTTAAGTTTATAAAAAGTAATTTACTATTTTCTGGGGGCAACACCATGTTGCAAAATGCAACACCATGTTTTGGACCATTTGAAATACCCTAGTTTAAGGGTGTTTTTCCACTAAAGTCTTCTTTATAAGAACCCAGCTCAGATTACTTGAAATGGACCAAGAGGCAAACCAAGTGAAAAGGACCCAGTTCTCTTTAAGTTCCCACTGTCCCCACCATCATGATGTTTAAATATATAATGGTAGACCTTTACCTTGGTATGTAGCAAAGTACCATGTTTTTATCTTATGATATCAAGGAAATGTTTCACTTGATATCAGGCAGGTGTCACCTTTTAAAACATCAGCCTTTTTAAATAAAAAAATAAATAAACAAGACATCATATTGGACATTATGGAGGTTGATAATCATGAAAAACATGCCTTATTCTTCACTATAAACTTTCAGTATTTTAATAATCAACTGCCTAAATGTTAATAGCATCCTAAAGGTGTACAGAATACCTCCTTACTAATTTAAACTGAACTGGCCATTATTTTACATGTATCGGGATAATTTCCTCTTTGGTTTGAATAGTGGGCTTCTTGAGGGTAGGGAGGAGGTTTATTCATGTTTTTCTTTTTACACTTTATAAAAAAATGTTTTCTATTTCTGCAAAGGAGGCTGTCAAGACTTTGTCAATATGAATGATATGGAGGATGACACCACAATCTTCTCAACGCTAAAATCTTTCAAGAGTTTGATATCATGTCCCGATCGCTCTTTGCTGGAGACGGAGCCAGCCTATGGAAGAAGCGACCTTCAGAAGCTCTATACCACACGAGTGGAGGCAAGTCACTGACTCCTTTCATATTTTGGCCCTTATTTGTAACCAAATATCTAAATGTGATCTCGTAAATATATGTCTTTTAATCTCTTATATAGTATGTTTAGAGCAGATTTCTGAATTCTTTGTTGTACATGGTAGTTAGAGGAGGCTGCCGAGCGTGTCCGTTCCCACACCAGCCTTCTGCAACTCACTCAAGAGAAACAACAGATGGAGCTCAGTCACAAACGGGCCCGTATAGAGCTGGAGAAAGAGGCACACGGCAGCTCCAGAGACTTACAGGTGAGCGATAGATGGGATAGTGCTGAAAATCATGCTTGCTGTTGCAGGTTTTTCTTTTGCTGTCTTCTCAGGCCTTTTTCTAAATATATTCCTGCCCTGCAACATGAAAAAAATAACCGCAACCTTAAACAGGGTTTAATAAACACTGCAGACAAAAAACCATTAGGATGTAATTTGGTGCATTTAGTCTCTGCTGTGGAAACACCTCATTTGACCTGTGCTTGTGTCTGTCTG
Organism: Scardinius erythrophthalmus; assembly: GCF_964197995.2. Lineage (NCBI taxonomy): Eukaryota > Metazoa > Chordata > Actinopteri > Cypriniformes > Leuciscidae > Scardinius > Scardinius erythrophthalmus. The sequence continues at coordinate 8,880,443 of NC_138223.1, read as the reverse complement.
ATTACATTTACAGAGGGAAATTGACCGTAACAGGGAGTTACTGATGAAGATCAGACGTCTGGAAGAAAGAGAAGAGAAAGCAAATCAAGCTCTTAGTGAACAAATGGAAAACAACAAGGCTTTAAAGCGTAACCTTGAGGAACTCCACAAGAAAGCAAATGAAAAGGACAGCAAACTTGCAGAGGCGGACCAGGTGTGTGTTCATTTTTTTTTTAGTGTTTATAGCTAGATACAAATTATTCCATAAAATGGATTGATTGATGATTTATTGCATTATTATTTCCTTTTGGAACATGAGATAATATCAAAGGTTGTAATTGTTTTTCAATAGCAGGTTGTTACTTGCTAGTCAATTCTTGTGAGCATTTTATTTGACAACAAAACTGGCATGCACTTCTGCGAATATGAACATGTTTTAATAAGACTCATAGTTAATTATTTATTTTAATTGACGGGGACAATACAGAATAACATTGGGTCTCATTCACTAATAATTGTGCACTGTCGTTTACTCTCCCTCTTGTCGATCCTAACCCGTAAGACTTTCGTTCATCTTCGGAACACAAATGAAGATCTTTTTAATGAAATCTGAGAGCTTTCTGTCCCTCCATTGACTGATACGCAACTACCACTTTGACGCCTCAAAAAGTTCATAAAGAGATTGTAAAACTAATCCATATGAATTGAGCGGTTTAGTCAAAACTTTCTAAAGAGGCACATTCACTTTATATGATGAATAGATTGAATTTAGGCTTTTATTCACATATAAACATTCATCAACTCACATATCAGTTGTGGTAAAGGGAAGCTCAAGCATGTTCACTTGACGTGCGAGAACCAATGAGGTTCATTCTCGTGTTGCGCAGCACGTTTGAGCTTCCGCAAGAACCAATGAGGTTCTCGTATGTCAAAGCAGGTTCGGTTGAGCTTCTGCTTATGTTTGCTGGTCAATCTTTAAATGTGAATAAAAGTCTAAATTCAATCTGTTCATCATATTACGCTATAGTGTCTCTTTAGTTCATAGATTGAAGTGTCAAAGTGGTAGTTGCGTAGCTGCCGATGGGGGGACAGATATCACTCAGATTTCATCAAAAAGATCTTCATTTGTGTTCTGAATATGAACAAAAGTCTTAAGAGTTTGGGATGACATGAGGGTTAGTAATTAATGACAGAATTTTCCTTTTTGGGTGAACTATCCCCTTAATCTAGTTTGGACTATGTTAGGTGTTTAAAGTATTTTGTTCGTTGCAGATGATCAGTGAGTTGAAAGACGAGACACGAAGGCTCAGTCAACAGATCCAGATTCAGGAGTCCAAATTCTCCACCCAAAACCTGGAGATCCAGGCCCTACAGGAACAACTGGATGTGCAGCGCAAGTATGAACTCACATGGGCACAAACACACTATCTAGGGGCTTTCACACCAGAGGAACCTTTTCATATGGGGGCTAAATTAGCTCGTACTTCAGAGTAGAAAGTACCAGTGATGTAAGTGTACGTTAATTGTTCGAACACTTGCCATATGGAACACATATACTTACTCCACAAACATGGAAAACAGCAATAGATGGACAGATGGCGAAGTCCAGGCACTTCTCAACCATCACGCTATGGAGTTGTTGATGTTGTTGAATGCCGCGCTAAAGTGATGTCACTGTCGGCCGGCTTACATCACTTCATAGTTCATACTGGCAGTGCGAATGCAAATAGGAAAATATAGCTGCGAGCAGCGATTACGGGCCCAAGCCGGTGGCACCGCAACCCCGGTGCCTTTAGGGTGGCGGTGCCGCCGGCTTTGGCCCTTTATCGCTGCTCTCAGCTATATATATATATACACATACATATATATATTTATTTATTTATTCATTCATTCATTCATTTTTTTATTTTTTTATTATTATTATTATTTTTTTATTCAGATTTTATGATACACTCAAAATATTCCACAACAAATCCTTTAAATTTAATGTAAAAGTAAAAATGAAAGTAAGCAGTGTTGGGCTCACGTAACCCTCTCATCAGAATCAAAATGTTTCAACATTTGCGATGTATTTGGATGCTAAACTATTCTTTATTATAGGCTTTGTTCTTCACTCGTGTTCCAATATTGATGGAAAAAATCATCCTCTTCACATGCGCAAAAATTTGCTTGGAAACATCACAGTGGAGCGAGGGGTGCTTACTGTGAATGTACGAATTGTACTACTGACTATTTAGAGCAGTGTAATTTTTATATGTTAGGTTGACTATTTTATTATTATATTTTATTAAGGCTATAATGAACAGGCTGCGATGTCAAGATTGTAATGCTGGAGTGTGTGTGTGTGTGTGTGTGTGTGTGTGTGTGTGTGTGTGTGTGTGTGTGTGTGTGTGTGTGTGTGTGTGTGTGTGTGTGTTCATGTTTTTCTATCCCGGTGGGGACTTTAACCTGAATGCACACAGACTCATGGGGACTCGTGTCACAGTGGGGACCTAAATAGAGGTCCCCATGGGTAAACAAGATTATAAATCATACAGAATGAGTTTTTTTGGAAATGTAAAAATGCAGAAAGTTTTATGGGATAGGTAGGTTTAGGGGTAGGGTTAGTGTGAGGAGATAGAATATACAGTTTGTACAGTATAAAAACCATTAAGTCCATGGAGAGTACCCACAAAGATAGTAAACCGTGTGTGTGTGTGTGTGTGTGTGTGTGTGGCGTGGGCGCGATTGAACAGTAGACACATAAAAACATACTCCATCATTATACAGGACGACATTCAGACTGCAAAGTGTTAACTTATATTTGTGTACAGTTGCAATAAAACACAAAATTGTGCTTTTGTAAAATAATTTCAAGCAATCCACCCCCCGAAAGGCGCTAATTTTAAAATGAAACTAAAATGCTCATGGCTGCACGGGCATTCATAACGGTGCACGTCCACGGCGAGGAACGAGCAGAACAATTTTTATATGTTAGGTTGACTATTTTATTATTATATTTTATTAAGGCTATAATGAACAGGCTGCGATGTCAAGATTGTAATGCTGGAGTGTGTGTGTGTGTGTGTGTGTGTGTGTGTGTGTGTGTGTGTGTGTGTGTGTGTGTGTGTGTGTGTTCATGTTTTTCTATCCCGGTGGGGACTTTAACCTGAATGCACACAGACTCATGGGGACTCGTGTCACAGTGGGGACCTAAATAGAGGTCCCCATGGGTAAACAAGATTATAAATCATACAGAATGAGTTTTTTTGGAAATGTAAAAATGCAGAAAGTTTTATGGGATAGGTAGGTTTAGGGGTAGGGTTAGTGTGAGGAGATAGAATATACAGTTTGTACAGTATAAAAACCATTAAGTCCATGGAGAGTACCCACAAAGATAGTAAACCGTGTGTGTGTGTGTGTGTGTGGCGTGGGCGCGATTGAACAGTAGACACATAAAAACATACTCCATCATTATACAGGACGACATTCAAACTGCAAAGTGTTAACTTATATTTGTGTACAGTTGCAATAAAACACAAAATTGTGCTTTTGTAAAATAATTTCAAGCAATCCACCCCCCGAAAGGCGCTAATTTTAAAATGAAACTAAAATGCTCATGGCTGCACGGGCATTCATAACGGTGCACGTCCACGGCGAGGAACGAGCAGAACAGAGTGAACGTTTTTCAGTTAATTCCTACTTCCATAGGAATTCATTTGAAACGCTCGCTCAACCAATATAAATGTCAGTGCGGAAGAACATATTTTACTTTAGTTTTTAAGTTAGCGATTAAAAAGCCCCCAGCGGTGTCACACGTCAGTTAACCGGTGGTAAAATATTCTCACCGTCACATACCTAGTATATTTATATATAGATATAATAGGCCTACCTGATTTTGAACACAAGAGGGCAGTATAGCACTATGTTTGACTTTATTTATGTATTGTTTAGACTAAACAACCATTCTGGCAGTTTTTAAACTTAAAATTCATTCTTAAATTGAAAAAAAAAAGAATAAAATGTTTAGTTGTGATGTTTGTATACTTTTATATAGAAATAAATGGTATATAATTACATTTTTAGAAAATTTGAGGCTTTTAGTTTTTCCTTTTTGGACATTACTTTAATCCCTCGCCATAGCAAAACCGTTTGAGATATTTATAATCCGTTCACAATTTAGCATATTTAATGTATTTTCATCATGTTGAAAAAGTTTGGTGGGAATAAAATAAATAGTTTAAGAGGAGTGGCTAAAAATTCATAGGCTGATTTTGCAAAAAAATCCACATTCAGACCAAAATATCTGACTTCCTTTTGCTCTGAGCTAATGAATGTAAATTAGAAAGTTGTCCGGCTTGATGAGAACAATATAAAATTTTTTTTTTTTTACTGTATTTAAAACTAACCCCCCCACTTTTGTCAAAAGCATGTTGAAAGTGACACACTTCCTGCTGCCAGTTGGTGGCGCTATAACTTTGACTCACAATAGTCACATCCATCTGATCGGCCTCTTACCACGAACACACTGCTGAAGTTTCATCAAGATCAGTTGATGTATGCAGAAGTTATAACACTTCGTGTCTCTCTTTTCTCGCCATAAATTCGTTTCCTCACCACGGCCAAACCGTTCAAGATATCAAAAATCCGTCCGCAATTTAGCATCCTCAATGTCTTTACTTCATGCTGACTGAGTTTGGAGGTGATTGAATGAATTCTCTAGGAGGAGTACATCACATTCCACAGCAAGCGTTTTCCAAACAACCCATAATAGCTGACTTCCTGTTGGGCTGGCGTGAAACTTGTCAGAAGGAAAGTTGTTCGGCCCGACGAAATCTATATGTGTACCGAGTTTCATATTACTTCATGCAAGCGTGTTTGATATATGGACCAAGTTTTCAGACCCTGTTCAAGAGGGCGCTGTTGAGCCCCCCTGCCACGCCCGTTTCTGAAACTTTTCACATGTCTACTGGCTAATACGTGTTATGTGTCTGTCGAGTTTCATCCAATTTCAAGCATGTTAAGAGTCTCAAACGCATCCGAAAAGAATATTAAAACTTGATGCGTTGCCACGGCAACAGTATCTAAGATATCAATAATCCTTTCACAGGTCTACATCTGCCCTGTGTTTACATTATACACATAAATTTTGAAGCAAATCGGGTAAAATTAAGAGGGTGACTTCAAAGCATTTTGAAAGTGACACACTTCCTGCTGCCAGTTGGTGGCGCTATAACTTTGACTCACAATAGTCACATCCATGTGATCGGCCTCTTACAACGAACACACTGCTGAAGTTTCATCAAGATCAGTTAATGTATGCAGAAGTTATAACACACTTCCTGTGTCCCATTATTCGCCATAAATTCGTTTCCTCGCCACGGCCAAACCGTTCGAGATATCAAAAATCCGTTCGCAAGAATTCATCCTCAATGTCTTGACTTTATTCTCACCGAGTTTGGTGGCGATCGGATGAAATCCCTAGGAGGAGTATTTCACATTCCATTGTATGCGTTTTCCAAACAACGTATAATAACCGACTTCCTGTTGGGCTTTTGTAAAACTTAGAGCACGAAAGTTGTTCGGCCCGATGAGATCTATATGTGTACTGAGTTTCATATTATTACATGCAAGCGTGTTTGATTTATGGACCAAGTTTTCGGACCCCATTCCAGGGGGCGCTGTCGAGCCCCCCTGCCACGCCCCAGTACCAGCTTCAGCCCGGCCCTGATGGCCGCAGGTTCTGACGTGTGTGCAAAATTTCAAGAGTTTTTGAGCATGTTAAGGGCCCCAAAAGTGGCAAAAAGGCAAAAAAAAAAATAATGAAAAAAAAAAAGAAAAAAAAAAAAAATAATCCTTACGGAAACAATAGGGCCTTCGCCCTTTCAGGGCTTGGGCCCTAAATAGCCCTAGTGGACAATTTAGCTCTTGGGGGACTGCCCTGATGGCTACTTCCTGCAACCGAGTTCCTATAACTACCTGAAGCCTCTACTGTTTTCCCTTATACGTTCTTTTAAATAAAAATACAAATGTACTATGTTGTTTTTGCATCTGATGCTGATAGGAAGTTCCAGGACATCAGTCAGAGGTACCAAAATCTCCAGTCATCTCATTCCACCAGCACAGAGAGTGACCTCAAGATTAAGGTAATTCTGTTTCTGTCTTAAATTTCAATTTCGATGAAGTTTGGAGCACTGAGAGATGTCAGAAGCAACTACTTCAGTACCAAGTCGATAGTGAAAAAAAAAAACAATCAAACTTGTATTTTGCATCATGAAATTGGCTTTTATTTGAGACCTGGTCCCTCTTATTGGTGCTGTCCATCTGCAGGAGTTGGAGAGGCGTTTGGCTCTTCAGGAACAAGACGCTGTGATTGTGAAGAACATGAAATCTGAAGTGGCCAGACTGCCTGAACTTGGGCGGGAAATTAAACGTCTGCGGGAGGAAAACTCTTTCTTAAGGTATCAACATTGTCATCATCCAACTTTTATTTTGTGGTGGATGCATACCTAAATCATTATTTATTATAATTTCAATCATCTCTCAATTTCCTTTCCAGAGAGACAAAGGAGAACAACAGTCTGCTAAAAGAAGAGACTGAGGGGTTGAGGAGGAAGCTGGAGAGAATGGAGAGAGTGATGGAGGAGAAACTCAAAGTGGAGTTGGAGAAAGAGGTAAACACATACAGAAATACAGTTTGTCATTGAGCTTTTGGTATAATTCTCTGAAAATAATGTGTATTGTATCTGCAGTTTTATGGATGATCATGGCCTAAAATTGCTCTTGAATGAAGAATTCGGTATAAGTTCTGACAAAATTATTTCTTGCTTGACCCATGCTATGCAATAGAGATGCTCAATTCTGGATAAATTGAGAATCACTATACATACCGGTGTGTGTGTATATATATATATATATATATATATATATATATATATATATATATACACCGGTGTATATATATAGATAGATAGATAGATTTCAAATAGAGGTCACAATTCTGAACAGACAACTAGACAAAATAACATGTTAAATTGATAATTGCTGCAGTCTATTTAAAAATGTTTAATTTGAATGAATTGTAAAAAATAAAATAAAATGGGTTTGAATGAATGATTCAATGACTCGCTCATAAAGACTTGTTTCCTTACGGGATGAATAAGCATTTTTTAACAAATCTCGAATGAATGATTCAATGACAAATAATATTTTTTAACAATCACTGGCATAATGATGAAATTGAAACAATTGTTATTTTATTATTGTTACTTTCAAAAGGTGATACCATAGACATCAGTGTTTATATCCAGACTTTTATCCCAGTACTTCTGTGATAATTTCGATATTTTTAACCCAGAAATATTGATACAGTGTGGTTGAAAAGATTGTTTGTAAAGCTATTTCATACCTATACATGATAGCTGCTCTCTCTGGGTCAGAGGCAGTGCCAACACAGATCTGAATGTTCCAGAGTGATTTTGTCAAAGGTTTAATAGACCGGCGAATCGTTGTCATTTAGGAATAAGATTACGTGGGTGTTTGAATCGAGATTGCAATCTTTTGATTATTCGTGCAGCTCTACTATGCATGATTGACTTCCTGATTTTAAATTATCTTTTGCATGATATTTCACCCCATAATCAAAAGGAAAAAAAATAAGAAAATACATTTTCATAAAACAAACAAGTCTATTTTAGGACAAATACGATTTCTTGCTCCTTAATTTCAGATTTTGAAGAAAGTATGAGCTGTTCTGTTATTCAAAATGTAATGTATTTGTACATAAGAGTAATGTTTTTTTTTTTGGCTTTTAATGTACGATTTTAATCCATTGTTGTGTCTGGATGTGATTTGTTTTTTATCTTCTAGAAATTAGAGCATGAGCTGCAGGCTTGGGAAAACATTGGCCAGACTACAGGACTTAATATTAGGTGGGTATTTATTTATTCTTTTAAATAGAGTTTTGTGGAAATATTGCATTAAAAGCCTAATAGATTTCTGACACTCAATGTATGAAGCCATATTTGAGGGTATAGATATTGTAGTAAGCACTGTCTGTTGAATTTTGTGAAACCTAAAGTAATTGTTTTGGGTGATGTGGTGATTACAAAGCCACCAGAGGGCGCTCTGATCTTAAGATCTAAAGTTTATCTCTTCCTGTCTGCACCTGTGTATGTCTATTAACTTGTATTAGGTCAGTCAGTGTTATTGGTTGTAAATTCTACATGCTCTCTGGTTCTGCAGTGTTTTCAAGGTCAGCTTGTTACATATGCTGAAACAGTGGCTGATGTGTGGAGTAGTTTCAGTGTGTTTGCATATGCATGTGTTCTATTGATCGTGTGTGGTGCAGATGTGCTTTGTCAGTCATGTGGAAAGATATAAACATTGTCTGTTTAATGGCTTATAGGGATTTGGTGGAGCACACACACACACACACACACACACACACACACACACACACACACACACACACACACACACACACACACACACACACACACACACACACACAGTGCTATTGAATTACCCCTCACAATGACAAACATTGAGACTCTTATTGGTGAATCAATGTCCTAAAACATCAGACATCAGTGTGAGTGACTGATCTGTTTAACATCCGCTACCAATATTTAATGATATTATGAATATCTAACATCTGCCTATATAAATTGGACCGATGAATAGTTCCAAACCCGTATGTCTGTAGAACACAAAAGGAGAAATTCTGAATAATGTACTAGTCACTTTTTTACTGCAATAATTATGAATGGATCAGAACTTTTTAAAAAGTTTCAAAACAGATGCAAAAGAACCATCCAATAGCTTTGTGTGAGGAGCAGAGCAAATTTTGAGCTTGTTAACACTTGGTCAGCTTCATGCGTTTTTAATCGGAAAGCTATCCGATTTGTTAAAACTGTTGCATTTACACTTAACAACATAAATGCATGTGTCATTGCAAAACGATTATAAATCCAATCTTCAATTCCCAAGCCATAGGCAAATTCATCGTAAAGTTCACGTCAACGAAAGCAAAAGGTTTGAGCTTCATTTATTTATCATCAGCTAATTTCAAAATCAAAGACCGCAAGAAGAGAGAGAGCGGCATCGGCACTGGTAAGATAATTTAGTGTCACTACTTTTAATGAAGATGATTGTGTGTTGAGCTTCAGGATGCGACGCCAAACATTCAGTTTCATTTGCGGCTGTTTACGCATCAGCTATCCAATCAGAGAAAAAACGAGAAATGACAAGGTGTAAACGGGCCCTTTAAGTAGTTATTTGCTGAAAATCATGATATCAGTTCATGAACAAATTCGTTTTGAGTGTTTTTTTTTTCTATCATATGACTACGGAAGACATGACAAAGATTTGCATGTTATAATACAGTGAGCACAGTAAATTATTCATTTCTTTTGTTTTCCGTGGAAGGGCCAAAAGGATACAGATTTGATAAATGAAAACGGAAGTGTTATTTTTGGTGCGATAGGGTCAGAGAGAGGGTTGAAAATGGCCATGTAAGACAAAATTATTGAAATTGAGGGCTAGCTCCGTATTATAAATAATAAAAAAAGTTATCCTTAATTTAAACTCAATGAAAATGGAGTTATTAATATGTATATCATTTGGCTAACCTCAGGATGGTTCTTTTTCCCCCTATTTCTCCACTTTCCATCTTTTTGTGGTATATACTTTACCACAAAAACAGTGTTTCCGTTTATATAACAATAAATGGCAATATTTACCAGAAACTGAAAGTTCTTTTATCATTTTCTTGGCCTCATTCTTTAGGGCACTTAAGGGCAAACTAGAGATGCACCGAGTGCAATTTTCTTGGCCAATTCCGATTTCCAATTTTTTTGTAAGTGTGACCTGCCAATACTGATTTTTGCCGATTCCGATTTTCTTTCAAAGAACTATACAAACAAAAATCTACATTTCTTCAATGCAAAATTTTATTTTCATAAAAAACAAAAACAAGATAAAAGACAGTAATAAAATAAGAACAAATAAACAAATTTGAAAAGTAATTAAATGAAGAGAGGGTTTTTCTATGTCTTTTGTTATTTTATTAACATGACAGACAGCAGCAGGAATATTGGGCTGCTGTCAGGGATAGTTCACTTTGAAATTAAATTTTGGTATGTTTTAGCTTACAATAGTTTCAATTTTGATATTTTAAGGTCAAACCGTTCTTGTCTGACAGTCATATAATGCAGGTCTATGGTCACCATCTCAAAGAGAGCATGCACAGAGAAGTCCAAATTAAACAATTCCCCATCGTAAGTACACATTGATGGCCTAAGACACGAAACGAGCGGTTTGTGTGAGAAAACGAACAGTATTTATATCGTTTTTACCTCTTGTACACTTTCCGGTGCTTGCACAGACTAAGCCAGAACGCGCGCACACGTCACACACCAGGAAGCGCGCGCGCCCTCAGATCACTTGGACGTGGTTGTGTAGAGGTAAAAACAATATAAATACTGTTCGTTTTCTCACACAAACCGCTCGTTTCGTGTCTTAGGCCATCAATGTGTACTTACGATGGGGAATTGTTTAATTTGGACTCTGTGCTTGCTCTTTGAGACAGTGACCATAGACCTGCATTATATGACTGTCAGACAAGAACGGTTTGACCTAAAAATATCAAAATTTAAACTACTGCGGAAACAAAGACACCTACATCTTGGATGCCCTTGAGGTAAGCTAAAACATACCAAAATTTAATTTCAAAGTGAACTATCCCTTTAACAGTTTTTACACAGATCCAATATACTGTTACACATCTTGCATTATCTTTCTCAACTAAGAACTGAATGTTTAGCTGAATACTTTGTGTGTATTTGACTGTTTAAGCACAGTAAGCCAATCGTTTGGTACTTGCGACTCACAAGCTGCTTATGGCGGAGCTTGTGCGCTCCAGATCAGTGGTGTGAGTGCGAAACCTTCAGGAATGTGCACAAATTATGCACAATACAAGCAGTTTTTAACCGGAGAGAATGAGACGTGTGAGTGAGAGGAGGCGGGTGTGTGTCACTTCGCCATCGGAGAGAAGAGAGCGAGAACACGCAGCTGACGATATTGCCTGTGCCGCTGGTGGCTTGGAATCGGAAAGATGTGAGAATGGCCAGCCGGTTACCGGTCCAGGCCGATCATCCCGTAAAATCGGCTGATTCTGGTCCCTGGCCGGCCGAGCGATGCATCTCTTGGGCAAACAAAAATCATTGTGATATTCACAATGTTGCTTAGTTTTATATCAACAACAAAATCATTGCAGATGTATTGTGAATGATTATTTTCATCATCTAATATGTGTTTGAATGTGGTAGAGAACAGACCTTCCACTTTGAGCATTCGGAAATTGCCCAGTAATGATGATTAACTTTAAATGGCACATAATCTGACACAGTTTTGTAGAGTCGATATCCTTCACGGATCTGGTCGATATCTTAATTCACATATAGGTTCTTTCTCCTCATGTAATTTTCTCCCCTCCCTGTTCACTGTGACGTCCGTTTTTCCTCAGCGAAGGTTTTGTTCCTGTTTGAATGCATTTCCTGTCTTTGAAGTGTGATATGGCCTTCAGTGTTTGAATGCAGGGTTCAACTGATTATCCTCACATTCGCCTAGGTAAAACACTGTTTGTAATCAAACTCTTCTCAAAGCTTTTCCATTGCTTTGAGAGAATAATGGCAAGGCGAATGAGCATAAAGTGTCCGTCTCGCTTTGGTGGAGCAGAAATCTGTTTTTGGATTCTGATTGATCATTGAACATTTCTCATTCCGCTCTCTCTGCTCCCCAGGCCTATCAACCACCACATTCACCGGCAGTATAAATATGTCTAGCAGTAGTTTCATTCTGCTCTCTCATGTTTTACCTGGGTGAGCAATGTAACTCTCGCGGGGATTCTCCAAATAAAAGAAACCGGTGTCATATCTTCTCAATGTTTTGTCTCAGCAAAGAAAAGTGCAGCGGTTAGGACTTTCCCTTTTTGTACCGTTGACTTATTCGTCTTGCTGTGAAGGAAACGAGAGATAACCTCCTGAAAAATGAAGGGGGAAAGAGGAATTTATACTCCGTCTTATGATTCCTTTCCTTTATGTTCCCTCTGTGGTGATATTCCTACTGTTTGAATGCTGAATCAATTCTCTTCAGAATTAGCTTTCATCTCATACAGAACAAAGGTGTCAACCATAAGATAGCACTTTCATCATAGAAATTTAAAGTAAAATTGTCAAACATGAGCAAATGCATTCGAAGCCTTTGTCTGTGGGTGTGATTAAGTTCATGAGCTTTTTGTTTGATGTTGACAGCTCTGTTAATTATGCAAATCAAAGACAGCCAATGTAATTTAACATGCCCTATGATCATTTTAAGCATGACCCAGTAGTTAGCAGTGTATGTTATATAGAAATAAATATGAATATATTAGGGAGTTTGAATATATATTGCTACTGAGCACTTCCAGCAAGCATAACATAGCATTTATAAACCGAATTTGCATAATTATGTCAACTTGCTTTTATGAGAATGTTTGGGAGAATAACAAGACCAAACAATAGAGCCCTGCGTTACAGTATGGGATTTAAAGAATTTATGTAAAATCTTTCAAAAGAAGATTGCATTTAATCAGAAAATCATGGCCCAGCGATTGTAATAGAAATAATGCAAGTGAATGAATTCAAATTAAATAAAACGACCGGCATCAAAATAAATAAAACTTACATAATTAAGATAAGAACACAACTGAACAATATGGACAGTTTGAGTATGGGAGGTTGAGGAGTTAGGAAAGTCAATGTATTTTTGCAAAAAGCTGAAAAAAGAAAAAAAAGACAGGACAATACAGCTTTGGAGAAAATGTCTTCATCTCTATTAGGAAGCAGATTCTACTGTAAATGCACAAATTAATTTTTGTTTCATAAACAGCTTCTAATGAGTCTTTTAGAGAATGAGTTTTAGGATGGGTTTTCAGAGTTTACAGTTTGTGGTCTTAAAGAAGGTTTTCCATGAATAAGGTACATGTTGTTGTACCATTAGTACAGAAAAAAAGAGAGATGAATGCGAGAACTATATGTGTATTGTTGAACATAATTAACCTTGCATAAAACGTTGCCAGTTTTAAAGTCGGCATTAGCGATCGACCAACATTATGTTGTTGTTTTTTTATGGGCGATACCAAATAATAACAGATTTTGGACAGAACAATTATCACATTATTTAATTTAATGCTAACAATTGCTGCAATAAAAGTTACATTTATTTTTTATTATTTTACTTTACAAAATTAGAAATGATAGGAAAATATCAAAATGCAAAAAATAATTGGGACTTGATAAATCTGTAAAATAAAAATATTTATACATTTGAAACTTAATGATTCTGTAATCTTATAATAGTAATTTTCACAAATAAAGAAATAGTTAAAAACATGAAAAAAAAAGAAGAAAGAAAATGCTGTAACCAACAGTGCACTCAGTAATCTGGTAAGTTTGTGTGCACTGTGCATCATATTTTCTCAAATAAAGACCAGATAGCATTAATTTTACATACAGTACACAGTGACTATGACATGAATATAATATATAATAATATAATAATATCCAACTGGATATACTGTGGCATAGTTTGGAATGTTGGCATGGATTGAGCATCACAGGTTTTTAAGCAGGCTACAATTACACTAGTTTTTTAACTTCCAAATGTGTGGTATTTATTACAATGTGGCACATTTCGCATTAAACCTTGTTACCATAACTAAAATTTTGGAAATGGGGTTGCTGGAATTGCAAACCTTGAATACAATAATTATAAAGTATAAAACTGCTAATTTAGTATTGTAATATAGTTTGGTTTCATTAGGTGAACGGTCAGCATTTTCTGAAGGTGAAGCATCTACTTTCAGTGAGCCTTTGCTGAAAACGAAAAATGGGCTTTTATTGGACTTTTCAGGCCCGCTTTGTACCCTGTGCATCTTTCATTGTGCTAGTAAAATTTTTATTTTGATTTATACCCGTCTCTTATTTCACTTTAAATTTTTTGTTGTTGTAGGAAACCTGAGGATTTATCCAGGGAGGTGATACAGATTCAACAGCGAGAACTGAACCTGAAACAGCAGAACTACACACTCAATAGCAGGTAAATACACACATTCACATGTACTAAAAGGTATGGACCATTGACTTTTGGTCAGGAGGCAAGTCTGTAATGTTTAAACACCTTTCCAAAGGGATCTCTTTTATATCATAGAGCTAATTGTAGGAATGAGCTGAAGCAATTTTAGATTAAATAATTGATATATAGTCGAGCTGTGCTGTCACTTGATGGTTTGCAAAATTGACATCTTCAGTAAGAATTGAGATGGACAGTTTCTATTGAACCTTCACTTGTGAGCGACAGCTCTACTCCAGAGCATGTGATCTGTCCCTCAAGCGACAGATTGGGACAGCCTATCTCTATGTGGGTTCACGTCTGTTTTTTTGCTTAAAAATGTCATTATTTGACAAGGCCTCTAATGTGGGTCTCATTTCATCCTGTGCAGCTCTCTCAAAGGCAGTAATGGGGTCTTTTCTTGAGTTTCACCAGCCAGCATTAGCCAATCCCTTTGATGCTCTTTCTGTCTATCTCTGGTTTCTCCCTCTCTCTAATTGTCAGACTGTAATTGGTCGATGGGTGTTGGTGCGTGTCGGCGCTGCGCGGCTCGTCACTTCAGCAGTCAAGTCAAACGAAACTATGACAATATCAGATCTCACTAATGAGCTGAGTGTTGAGATTGGGCTAATTATGAACTATCATGTCTTCTAAAACAGCTTTGCAAAGTAATGAGTCTGCTGTCATTGCTTCCTTAAGTTTATGGAAGAAGTTGGGGCTGTCTCCCCCCATCACACACACAATATCTTCTTTTTTTATTGCTTTAATGTTAGGGCTGTAACGATACGCGATATGAAATCGAAATCGCGACACTCGGATCCACGATCCAGTTTCGCGGTGTGAGAAGGCAAAATCGCGACACACCCCTTCCAACTCTCAGAGTAACGGCCGTTTCACACATACTCCGTATGCGGTGCATATTTTTTCCGTAGACTACCCAGGTCACACACTGCACGCGGTTGCCGTCCGTCGACGTATAGAGCAGTGCAGCGATCGTTTCCGCAACGAGTATTTCTTTTGTGCTGCACGCGCTGAATTAAAGTGACAGCGCATGGTTCGTGGTCAAAATGAAAACAGATTGACAATAAATGCGATTAATTAAATAAAATGTAGTAATCTCACCATAAATGTATTTAATTAAATACTACCTTTTTCACTTTAAGACTGGGGAAAAGCAAGAAAAAAACACAATTTACCTCAATTTGTAAGGTTTGATTGGTGTTTGCAGCACAGGCAGTAAGCCTCAGTTACCTCAGTGTGAAACAGTAGCCATTTAATTTAGCCTACTTTGTAAATGTAAGAGAACTTGATTGAATGAGAATTTTCAACATGCTCAAATCATCACCACAATGGAGTTTAGTTCTGTTTGTTTTTCAACAGTATTTTGTTACAAAGAAAACAGAAGTGTTATAGCTTTGGCTATTTATTTATTTTATATATGGCTATTTATATTGTTAATAATTTGAATAGTTAATCTTGTTCTTTGGTGTTCAGTTTGTATAGGTTTTACAAATGTTATTTAATAAAAAATATTGTTTTAATAAAAATCATTCTTTTTTTTCTCCCCCCCCCCCCCCAAAAAAAAATCGTGATACGAACCGAATCGTGGGTCAAAAATCGTGATACGAACCGAATCGTGGGTTTGGTGTATCGTTACAGCCCTATTTAATGTGTTTCTGTCAGATATAGGCCTATTATTTGCAAAGCAACTTATATCTGGCGAGTGGAGGATGTCTAGTGTGTGGAAAACAATACTTTTTTGTCCTACAACATTTTGGCTTCAAAACAATTATTGGCTCTGGTACCTCAGTAGTAATTTTTAATCGATACCATCGGCAGCAAATGCACTTTTTCAGTTGATTGATGCAGTTTAAAAAAGGCTGTCGATAGATAAAAAAAATCCATGTCAATTGCTTACAATTAATCTCATACATTTATGTTGTTGTTAAATCATTTGGATAACACGCATAGCTTTGGAGTGCCAAAAGGGACATGATAATGGAAAAAATGTGAGATGGGGGGTATATTTCAATGTGTTTGCATTCCCCTGAGAAACTGCATTTGCTCGCAAAGAATTTAGCTCCAACCCTGAAAAAACTCACTTGCCAGTAGCCTTTGGCTAAATCCAAAATTGCCCCCTATACCCTCAAATAGGCCATTATTTGAGGGGACAGCCATTTGTAGTGGTGTCCGAAACCATATTGGATGTAATCGAGTACACTCATTCTATCCCACATTGCACCGCAATAACCAGTGTACAGCTGATGTACACTCAATGGCTGTCCAAATTCGCTCACTCTTTTTCCTTCACTCCTTCAAGTGTATTGTATTAGTGGACTAACATAGGGAATAGTGATTGAGGGTTTTAGGGGGCTATTTCAGATTCAGCCTTAGTGATCTTGAAGACATTTGCCCCTTTCACACAGCAATCCCGTTATACAAGCAATGCAAGAGTGGATGTCAATTTATTGTATTGCAGAAGTGCAACAAAATAATGCTTCGTGAAAAATAAAGCTAAGATGATGAACGAATGGCAAGGAAGGAAGCACAAAAAATTAACAGACATACACAAGAGTAAATACAAACAAGAGTTCGTTGTTAGTTGCCAACAGCACAGCAGCTCCAGACAAACAATGACACTCAAAACCAGTGTTACTGGAATCAAAGCAAGCAACCTCAACGTCTGTTTTCAGGCCTTCCCGCTTAGCTCTCTCCTGTGCTGGAAAGCTTTTCTAATATTAACGTGGGTCCTAAAGCTCTTTCCTGGTCATAACCCTTCATTTTCCAGTGATATTCTGATGAGCTTTTCTCTTTTGTAATATCTCTCAGCCAACTCTCTCTTTCTACAGTCTTTTTTCAAATCTCCCTCTTGCTCTTTCTCTCTCCTCCACTGCCATACACTGATTGCTGAATGCTGATTGGCTACACACGTTTGTTGTTGTGTCGGTTCTCATTCCGACCAACTTTTAAACAGCGTTTTTCAAATATCGCTTACCCCACCTTTAATGCACATTTCTGCTTTCAAATAACCTACCTTATTTGCTACCATTAAATTAAATTACATGCATATTGGCAAACATTGGCCACCCTGCTCCATCTATATTTGTGTGTATAAAAACCCATACTGCTATTTTTTACAACCATTTGCACAGACTGCTGTGCCATTACTGAATTAGCCACTTTGTTGCATGAAGGTCTGTTATTGTGATATCATGCATTCCATAATTTGTTGCCAATAACAAGGAGAAAAAAGATTGGTTGGTTTGCAATGCATGTCAGATACATGTGGGTAGGTGAATCTTCTCCCAAATAGGCTACGATACACACTGGACATTGATCAATATGGAGGATGTTCCCTCGTTAACACTGCATTGCTTTTTCCTTTTGAGGCTGTTTTCGTGATAATTTTTTAACATTTAAATAGAAGTGCAATGGCTGGTCTAGTGTAAATCATTTATGTAATGGAATAATGTGATGAACCATAAAATTACCCTCTTTGTATTATAATGCAAGTGCTTATAGATGCTTTACATACATGTGTTTGTGTGTTGGTGTGCTTTCACTTGGTTGAAGCACTCCATTAAGCTACTCCTTCTGTGTTAAGAAACTGGGCCAACTAAATCAATTACCCTATGCACTAACGAATAGAGGCAATTTGCATAATAAGCCTCAGTATGTGCTGAGGTCATATTGATAGGAGATGAGTATGGTTTTGTGATTAGATTGTGTATTATTGTCTTATTGACCCTCCACGGCAGGCCATGATGATTTTCATTTCAGCTTAAATTGGGCTGGATAGTTAGCATCTGGAAGAGATGAGAGGAGTTAATCAATTTAGCTATGAGGACACACACACACACACACGCTGACTCACTCTTGCAAACGCCGGCCCTCATAAACAAAATTTCCCTTGTCAACTACCTCCAGAAAGCACAATTACATCCACCTGGACAGTCTTAGCACTTTCTCTCCCTTTAATCCAGCAGATACAAAGATTTTGTATCACAAACACTTTTGCAGCAAATTTCATGGAATTGAACTCTTGCTGTGGGTAATTTCTCTCACTCTGCAAGGTCAAGTGGAATAGTGCTCTCCCAGTCAGAGTCTATCTGTATCAAACATCCTTCCTTTATCGCCAGAAGACACATGCACACACAAACAAATAGCTTCCTCAGTCTCATGTAAATACGTGCTGCCTTTCTGCTTACTGTTTTGATGTCCATTCTTGTTTCAGCAGTGACCTTACACAAAGATTGGGCAAAATACTGGTACTGAAAAAATTGTGATATCAAAAATGTGTAATATGTAAAATACCAACATTGCTCATATTTTGGTACCTGGCAAATAATGTGAGCGATCTTGCTAGCTGTCCTCAACTTGCTGAACACAGAACTGTAGAAGCGAAATATGGATTTGGATTCTTTGCGTACAGACATAATGTAATACAATTAGGCATGTCCCGATCAAGATTTGTAGTGCCTCCAAGTCATACAGAGTCCCAGTCTGATACATTAGTTTTTGCGAATCATGCACAATCTTTCCCTCTTCTTTCTTTTTAATGGTGGTTTGCAAACCCATTTGAAGGTGTATACCACCACCTACTGTTCGACACGTGCATGACATCTGACATAAAATAAAATATCGGGCTTAAAGGTGCCTTGTGTAATGTCCACCAAAAAATCAATTCATACTCCACATTCCATACCAGATGGGGGCAGTATACCTCCAGAAAGTGAGTTGGTCTACTCTAGAGTAACAACCGAGAAACGGCATAGTCTCTATGCTCCGCCCCTACCTTCACAACGACCCTAGAGCCATAGCCGAAGCCGAGCCAACTCCTAATAGAGGACGTTTTGACTCCAGAGGAACGTTGGTTGATGTCAAGTGATTTTGAAATATGACATCTTCAAGCTACTCCCCTTCACCTTTACCAGTGAATATGTTCATATTCGTGAGACACACGCAATTGACACTTTTCACACGCTCTCACGCCACACATCAATTTTCTCACGCACAGAAAAATCGCGAAGCAAAGAGGACACGGAGACCGACAGACTAGACAGAGCAGGTTAGTTATGATATAAAAAAATCTCAGCTCTCAGATTCTGTCAATTTTATTACGCAATTCAAACAATAAATACCGTTTTGGCGCTTGTAAATGTTACACGACAGATCCCTAGCGCACGTGAACTGATCATCTCTACTAGCTAATAGTAAAAAAAAAACACAAACACCGTTGAAAGATACAGTAGGCTACAACTTACCAAAATGTATTCCTCATACATAATATCGACCAATCAGTGTTTTTTATCAGCGTGAAGAGGTCAATAACATAGCTGGAGAACAATTATGTCAGATTTACCTCAGGAAAGCCATTTAATAAACATAATATAGGTCACGTAGTTTGCGATTCCGAGCGCGTTTTTTTTCCTGTAGCGGGTGGTTGTGGTGGTGGTAAGGGTCTCTTGCCAAGGGCTTCAGCCATTCTTCCGCTCTCTTCCCTGAACTGAAATGTAGTAGTGGGCTGTACTTTCCACACGATTGACATCAGGTTCAAGTACGCCCACAAGCCGTGTGAGTTATTTGTGTACTGCAGTTTGGCTGGTGGTTATGTTGCCTGCATACCGCCTCCCATGGCCGAAACTGGTATTATGACACCTGTCGGCCCGTGGCTAGTAATTTAGCATGCTAATTCAGGTTGATATCTCTGCAGCACTATAACTTGACATTTTTTTTATGACATAATCGCCCTTATTTCTTCTCATTCTTTTGATGCGTGTAGCTCATTTTTTGGATTTTTACACATGGCACCTTTAAGATAGCCGGCCCCGATCTTTTAGCCCTTTTCCACCAAGGCAGAGCTGGTGCTGGTTCGGAGCCAGAGCCTAGTTTCAAATAGGTTCTTTGTTTTTCCACCGCCAAAGCACCAGCTCCGAACCAGTAAAACTGGTTCTTAAGTAGCACCAAATCATTGCAGGGTCTAGAACGGAGCCAAGAAAGAACCGCTTGCGTCAGGGGCTGGGGGCGGGGTTACCGTGACCAACAAGACGAATAAAAAACTTGTGACCGCCATTTTTAAATAGCAGCTAGTCGAGCTAATAGCAGCTCGATTATAATATCCGTCTATGTAAGTTACGGCGAGCTGCACGAACGCGTTGGATTCCGATGTATTTTTGCAAACCCATGAGCATCCATAGTATTGCAACGTCCGTTATTGTTGATGGCTTGTTCGAGATGCATCGGAGCGTCGAGGACCGATCGGAGCTGCGGGAGTGTTTGGAGAGCATACGACTCCTTGTGCTTTTAGATCGCTATCGCAGTGCTTTGATGTCATGCGGCGATCGATCTGCGAGAAGCCGAATACTCGAACAAGCCTGGCGTGTTTGTGTTTGGCGCTACCGCACTAGCGGTTGCTGGGCAACATGAGACGTATACAGTGACGTAAGATCTGGCTCTGTTGTGGCTCTCTAGCCGGTGGAAAGGCAAACCGGTTCTTAGTAAGCTCGTCAGTCGAACCAACTCTGAACCAGCTTTGGCTCTGGCTCTGAACCAGCACCCGGTTCTTGTTGGTGGAAAAGGGGTATTTGAGATTGGCTTAGGACATCCCTAGTTACAATATTGCATTACTCCCTAAAAAAGTAACTAATTGCCTTACTTGGGGTGTATTCACACCCGTGTTATTTGGTTCGATTGAATTGAACTCAAGTTCGTTTCCCCCCTTGGTGCGGATCTTTTGGGCAGGTATGAATACAGCAATCGTACTCGGGTGCGGACCAAACAGCCATACCGAGACCCAGCTGAAGAGGTGGTCTCGGTCCTGCTGCAAACGAACTGTGGTACGGTTTGAATTTCTGTCCAATGAATGGATGACCTTAGCACACATGTGGTTTTCTTTACAAATTTTGGTAAATTACACTTGCAAAAAGGGCAGTGTGAAAGCAAACCACATCAACAACAACAACAAAATCAACATTGTGTTTGATCTGGACCAAAGCAAGTGAACTAGCTGACTTTCCTGGTGTGAATATACCCTTATTTGCTTTTGTGTTACTGTTTCTCAGTTGAGCTGTTCTTTAATGACAAAAAGTTCTATATTTTGGCAAATGTAAGGGAGATTTCACACCAAAAGTGAAATGATTAAGCCTCAGGCTGAAGGAAATGCAAATTCACACTTGCACAGTAGAGGGTGGAGCTCAAACAAACCTTTCAGCTGTGCTGCCATTATGGATTGCAGAAGAATAGGACACAGGAGAAGTTTAACACTCTTACTTAAGCAATAAAAAAATGAAATCCAAATGTGATATGTAATAAAAAAGTTTTTTTTTTTTTTCAATGAAACTTGCATTGTTTACTTGAAAAAGTAAATCAATGTTAAGTAAAGCAATGTTACTTTACTAGTTACTTGAAAAAAGTAATCTGATTGAGTTTACGTAGCTCACGTTACCCCTAACACCGATCTTAACGCACTACTTATCTCTCTTGTATCTGATTTAAAACGTGCAGAATGCTATATCTGATGAGTCATAGCTGACGTAAATAAGTGTAATTTTTGCCCTGCAAACATCAATAACCGCTTTAGAGGATTAGTTCACTCAAAAATGAAAATTCTGTCAGTAATTACGCACCCTCATGTTGTTCCAACCCTGTAAGACTTTCGTTCATCTTCGAAACACAAATTAAGATATTTTTGATGAAATCTGTTAGTTGGCTCACTCCTTCATAGGCTTATAATCGATATCTGCCATCCTAGAAAGTTTAGTAAAGACATTGTTAAAATAGTCCAAGTTACTACAGTGGCTCGACCTTAAGTTTATCAAGCGACGAGAATACTTTTTATGTGCAAAAAACAAACAAAAATAATGACTTTATTCAACTATTCATTTTCCTCTGTGTGTGCTTCTGAGTGAGTTCACGTAGCGTAACAGCGCAGCTCTTCTGTGTTGTACGTCAGAACGTAGGCTCACTATTGGCTGATACTGGTCATGTGTGTGATGCGTGTGATGCTGGCTGCACTGTTACACTATGTGAACTCACTCAGAAGCCCACACAGAAGAAAATGAATAGTTAAATAAAGTTGTTTTTTTATTTTTTATTTTTTCGCACAAAGAGTATTCTCATCGCTTGATAAACTTAAGGTTGAGCCCCTGTAGTCACTTGGACTATTTTTAACAATGTCTTTGCTGACTTTTCTGGGATGGCAGATATCGATTACATAGAAGCCTATGAAGGAGTGAGCCAGCTCTCAGATTTCATCAAAAATATCTTAATTTGTGTTCCGAAGAAGAACAAAAGTCTTACAGGGTTGGAACAACATGAGGGTGAGTAATTACTGACAGAAGTTTCATTTCAAGAATTTTCAGTGTTGCAAGTAACCATGGCATAAGTGGTATAGTCCACGGCTAGGTGTACACACACACACACACACACACACACACACACAAACTTGTTGATGGCTCACTGTCGAATGGCCTAGCAACAAAGAGTGTATATTCAGCTGTGAACACTAAGCAGGCAGCTTTCATAAGGAAATTACGTCCTAGTATACAGAGGATGCAGTTCCTTTTGTTCTCCCCAGAGCTGCTCCATCCTAATGTTATTCTGGCTTTCAGCGTTCGCTCTGTGGAGAAGGCCCGCACTGAGCTCCTGCCCGAGGTCGCTCAACTGCGCGCCAAAGCTCAAGAAGAACAGAAGAAACGAGAGAACCAGGATTCGCTGGTCCGTCGCCTGCAGAAGAGAGTCCTACTGCTCACCAAGGTGAAAAGCATATAAATATTTTCAGCAATCTTGTCAAAACAAAAGGGTTCATACTTTGTAAACATACAGTACTATAAGTTTCATAAACAAAAATTTCATCCCCAGTGCAAAATGGCTATATCTTTCTCTAGAAAAATTAGATAGATACTACTTTTTGCCTGTGTTAAAAACCTGATGTTTTGTAATGTAAGTGTGCTCAATATATCAACAGCTAAGAAAGTATTATTACATTTACAAAATTTCATTAAGTAGCACATTCTTTTACAGTTCTGCTATAGTAATATAATTTACCAAATTTGCACATTACAGTATAAGGGCCGAAAGATGTTAGTTTAAAAGCCGAAGCCACTAGATTGATATGTATAAAAAAACTAAAAAACAAATAACACAGGGAAAGGGAAACTGAGTTGCACCAAATTAAAGAACAAATCAAAACAAAATAATTCCCCTTACAGTAATTCTAATCCCCAAGTCCACCCTGCCTACCAAAAGAAAAATATAGATAATAAACCAAATTCTTTGGTGTTTGGACGGTCTAACTAATCTACGGAAAACACAAAAGTACAAGGGGTGGCGGACACTCCTTATCTAATGTGTCTAACATTCAAACACCTCTGTGTGCACCATGTATATTACGCAACCTTGCCTGTTTTCTTTTACCCAAACAAAAGAACATCAATTTCTATCGAACAGCAGCATAAGGCACAGGTAACAAGTAGTAGGGTCACCCGTTCACAGAGTAGGATTTGATGAACAAATTACAACAAAATATAATTAACCAAACAAATGAACACACACAAGGACACACTTGCACGTCTGTCAATGAAGCACGCCGGATGGCTTTTAAACGGGCAGTGCGGCAGTGGATTGGGTGAAGTCATGATTCCTTGATGATGATTGGCAGGAGACATATCCAATAGTCAGAGACCTGAGAGCGAAATAGCAGAATAAAAAGATAGAGATGGAGAGAGAAAGAAAAAAAAAGAGAGACACAGAAAAGAACCCCTACAGCACAATGGAACATAACAACCCAAAACTGAAAATCCTGTCATAATTTACTGTCGTTTCAAACCCATAAAACTTTTGTACATCTTCAAAACACAAATGAAGATTCTGAAAATTTCAATTCTGTCCCTCAAAGATCTTTTGGGTCTGAAAGTATATGAGGGTGAGTGAATAAGGGAGGGAAAATAGTCATTAAAAAGTCTCATATGACCCATTATCTTTGTCTCAACCTCGTTCTTATAGACAGTATGAGTAGCTGTAACTTCTGTAGAAATCTAGAACGTGTCCTACTTCCTGACCTGAAGTCTTTCCAAAGGCTTGGATGAGATTTAGATAAATTGCTGGAGCACCACCTTATTGCTCATACGAATAATACTCTTGTTTGTCAACATCTTGGTTAATTGGTAATTAACAAAGGCTTCAATACACTCAAATCATATATCCTAAATAAGTGGTATTTGTTTTAATGAAGTCAATGTTTGGGTGTAATGATGTCAACTGGAGACATTCAGAGCATCCTCACCAGACTGATCTAAACACACATGGACAATTAGATCTGTCAGAACAAGTAATTAAGAGTTAATATAAGCAAGCATGCTCTCATATTTCTCTGTTGTTCAGTTGTTAATTACATTGATGGTAGACTGTGCTCAGTAAAATGTGGATGCATCAAATCAGTTTGTCCAGTAAAATTGTGCGGACAATACAAATGCACAATTTTTCTGTCTACAAATCTAATTAAGCATAACCGCATTTAAACATTAGATAAAGAGGTTTTTAAGATCTAGAAAAAGTTCTGTAGTGTCCAAACTTTTGAGTAGCATGGTATATGATGATAAAGCCTGTTTACACACAGTTCCAGAAAACAAATAGAATTGACAAGCTGAAATTTGGAGGCTGTTTGTCACCAGCCATTATTGACAACTTTAGCGCTTCGCCTGCTGCAGAACCGGGAAAAATGCATCAGCTGTCTTCAGAAGATTAACAGTTTTCTAGCTATGATTAAAAGCCAAGATAAAAAGGTTTTATTGTAGCATTGACCCATGTTCTCCATTAAATGAAGATCAATAGGGGTGGAAAAAAACTGCAGTGCGGCACAGATTGGTTTCCTCACTCACTCACTCACTCACTCAATCACTCACTCACATAGATTCTCTCTTCGGCAAAGGTCTGTGCCAAAATAATAGAGTCCTAAATGAGTTTGCTATCTGTGGGACGAATGAGGTGAGTTTAAGATAAAAGCACAGGTGAATTTCATTACAATAGAAGCAGAAAAATCGTTTTTGAAGACGTGTGTGTGTGTGTGTGTTTGTGAGAATATACTGATATGTGTCGGTGTTGACACCCCTTAGGTGGTATAACTTGTATTAAAAGAAAGATCTGAACTGTTTTCATGACTTATAATAATACGGATACCTCTTTGACCTTTAAAAAGTAGTACAGAGTTACAAATGAAACTGACATAAGTTTTCAAATGTCTGTTTTTAAAAATGTCATAACTTATGTTAGTTTTTGATAGCCAGGGTTAACAACAACTGAGGAATATGATTAACACCCGGATGAATCCCACATAAACATGTCCGTGTTATTTGATTTCAAAATTGATAGTGGAAAAATAATTATATTGTGCTTTAAAGATAAACAAAAATAAATCTTAATTTTCTTGACCATTAAGAATAGTTACTGTATTGCTATAATGCAACAAAGCCCTTTATATTGTAAAGAACATTATAAACAAACATTTCAACATACCAACATATTGTATCATGATTTAAATGGTTACAAAATTATTTCATTCCAGTTTACTTTCTACTATCATACTGTACATTTCAAAATATTACATTAATGATAATTACCATTTGGAAATAATAAACTCAAACTGTGTGTGTGTTCTTTTTTTTTTACAGTGAAATTTTCATGGCATATAAATATTTTGTATTTTATATATTTTCTTAAATATTTCGGAAGAAATGTGACCTTTTTGTAAAATTCACAGCTAAACCTGCATGGATGATTTGACGTCAGTCGCATTGATTGTTACGTCAGATGAACTTAACTAAAACTCCACAAATGCATCCATTAACTTTCCATTTAAACTGATGTTAAAGGTCTGTTAGTGAAGGTTCTATTCAACATTAACCTTCACAACCTTTCTAGTTTGGGTGCATATATGTGCATGTGTCTGTTGGTGTTTTAGTATTCTCAGTTGACACTCCGGATAATGAATCACAATGTTTTATTGATCCTGCTGTTTTCGGCTTTAGAGACTAGACTAGATTTAATTTCGGTTTAATCGACTCTAAAATGAGATATTTACACAGATGACTCCGACTCAGAAGGGAGCTCGTTCACCCCATTAATTCTTCTCTAATATTTCTTGCATCTCTCCTCTTGTATTTAGAGCAATACAATGGCATTGCAACTGATGCCTGCCAATTAAATTGTACTACATTGATTAGGTTGACCGTTAAAGCATGTGAAATAAGTTCAGTAATAAGTGAAACACAATCAAGCTGTAGTAATTAAATTTACATTAAGACGTTGAGCAGATTCTTTCATTTGGAAATAGTTTTTTTGTACTTAATCTATGGAAGTAAAATAATGTCAAATGTTTTTGAAACAAAAAGCCTGTTGAATTGCACTACTTGGAAAAAAATAGGCATTGCATTAACCATGCTTGCATTTTAATTAGTGGTGGGCCGTTATCGGCGTTAACGCGCTGCGTTAACGCGAGACTCTTATCGCGCGATAAAAAAAATATCGCCGTTAATCTATTCCCCAAGTTGGGTTGGGAGATGGCTCTACTACACAAGCTATGATGACGCAATCTACCCGCGGCCGCGAGGTAAACCCGGCTGCAACGCATATTCGTCGTCATCTTAAGTAAACACGGCTGAAAGTGAAAGCTGCAACATCCATTATTTGGACTTGGTTCGGATTTAAGCCGTCCGACAAACAGCAGCAAACTATCCGAGTGTGTGGGGTAACGGTTCGGTAAGTTAACACACGACTAATCCGTTCTACCACCTCAAATTCAAAACGAAACTGAAACTGATATCACTGAATACCAGCGCGCGCGTATTATTCTCAATCCAATATATCTTAGTGGTGTAACGTTAACACATAATCTCTGTCTCTGTCTGATTTAAGAATCGTTGTTGTGTTTCTTTTTAACTGAAAAGACATCAGTTAGACAATATTATAACTTTAAATTTGGGGTTTCATAAGCTCAAAGCTATAATAAACATTAGACCTACTTAAGATCTCTGCAGGTAGTGTAGGCTACTTAAATTTTATTTATCTGCAAAATTATGTTGTATACTTACAGTTTTGCACAATATATGTTCTCAAAACTACATATACCCTTTAAAAAAAAATTAGCAGTTGTTTAGCAGGGTCTGTGTAACCTGTTCTGTAATGGTTTTATTATAATATACTGTATATCGTTATCGCAAGAGGCTGCAATGTATATCAAAATATAGATTTTAGGCCATATCGCCCATCCCTAATTGATAGCCTAGTAGTTGATAATAACATAGGCCTTTGTTGCCTACGGACGGTAACAGTACAGAAGTAACCTTTTACAGTCTATGAGTAGAACAGCTTTCTCAAGCAGTTTGTGATGCATTTTGGAAACAGTTCCTGAGATGAGCCCCTGGTCTAATGCGCCACCTGGCTTGAGAAACCCGTTCTCAAAGACTTAGCCTACTTTTATAGTCATTATTTGGGTAGCACACATATTCTGAATGCCTTCGGCAGAATTCAAATGAGCCATTTTAATCTAGATTAATCTAGATTAATTTCAAAATTAATCTAGATTAAAAAAATTAATCTATGCCCACCTCTAATTTTAATGCATTGTATTTTTAGGGCTTGCATTTTTATGGGCTGAAATTCAACATGGTTGAATATTTAAGCTGTGAATATTTCAATTAAAAACATTTCAAACACATTTTCATTATTAAAAATTCAATAATCCATATTCACCTTTCATATTTCACCTCCAAAATATTCAAACTTTTTAAAAATACAACCTATAATATTCAACAGGCAATTTTCGGTCCATTTTATTTCACTTTGCAAAATTCGCTTCCACAAATTCAGTGGTTCAAATTCGACAGTAAATTCAACGGAACTGCAGGAAAAGCAATAGATTACCGAGATACTCTCCATCTGCTGTTAGTCAACCTCACCAGCAGGAGGTGCAAAAGCGCGTGTTGTTGACGAAGACCAGCAACCGTTAGAGCAAGCCATTCATAAAATGAAAATGAGCTGTGTCAGTATATATGCGGAAAAGATGATAAAGACACAAAAGCTGTGTTTATGTTTCATTCAATAACTTCATTGTTACTTTCCCTGTGTAGCATGTCATCAGCTTTCTCTACATGAACAGGATTATAATCGGTTTCCCTCAATACCTCACACTCGAGGATTCCCCTTCTGTCGGGACAAAACGCTTAACGTAGTTTATGGACTAATACAGTGATATAAAAGACCAAACTCGCACGTTATTGGGGATGTAGGCTGTAGGCTACTATATAGGCTAGATGGACTAAGAATATGAACGTAACGGCAAAGTTTCATGCTGAGCGTTTCGTGATATACTGGCATAAAATCAACACTTGATCAATACTAACACTTTCTCTTCTCTTTTCTCTCTCTCTCTCTCTCTCTCTCTCTCTCTCTCTCTCTGTCTCTCTCTCTCTACAGTATATATATATATATATATATATATATATATATATATATATATATATATATATATATATATATATAT
This sequence comes from Scardinius erythrophthalmus, assembly GCF_964197995.2. Taxonomy (NCBI): domain Eukaryota; kingdom Metazoa; phylum Chordata; class Actinopteri; order Cypriniformes; family Leuciscidae; genus Scardinius; species Scardinius erythrophthalmus. Next base: position 8,851,798 of record NC_138223.1, on the reverse strand, counting down.
ATATATATATATATATTATAGTATAGGCTATGCCTACGTGTATTGCATTAGCTTAAACTGGGAAGAGTCATAGCACTTGCATATTGTTGTCCTCCTATTGTTAGTTTAACTGTAAATCGCTTTGGATAAAAGCGTCTGCTAAATAAATGACTAAATGTAGCCTAATAAATGTAAAATTGGCTTGACATTGGACATTCGCACATTTAGGGACCGTCTCAAAAGTTGCATAAAACATTGGCATACACGTTTCTAACTTCAATAGCAAACTTTAATTTATTTGAATAAATATCAAAAATCCAAAGGGTGCGCATTATGCCTGACACTACATGAACACTTTACAGTTGGTTTTATGACTGTAAGTCGTTCTATTCAAATGCTATTGAAGTTAGAAACGTGTATACCAAAGTAGTATACACTTTAGAGACGGTCCCTAAATGTGCGAATGTCCAACGTCAATGCCAGTCTATCACTGGGAAACGCTCAGCATTAAACTTTGCGCGTTATTCTGAGTCAATCCGCTTGCCTGCGAGTTTGTTCTTTTATATCACTGTAATTAATTCATTAGTTCATCATTAAGCTATACGTTAAGCGTTTTATATGTCCAGCTGGGGAATCCTTAAAGGGTTACTTCAGGATTTAGCATTAAGCTTTGTATTAGTAGAAACCCTGTAGTATTTTCGAATTACCATGCTTTCCCCCCTCATATCCCCCTGAGAGGAGAGATTTATGTATTTTTTGTCTGGAAAAAATCCTCCGATGACACAAAAATCGTCATTTTGCGTCATCGGAGGATTTTCTGGCCAGAGGCTAAAGACTACAGCCAGTAGATGGCGTTGTTCCGCATGTTTACAACCCGCCCATAGAGGGTGGGATCTCACTCACAGAATGTACACAGTATCAGCCGTCTTTCTTTGGAAGCTAAGCAAGCATGCTCTTGTTCTGTGGAGAAAGCTGAATAATAGGAGAAAGCTGAGTAAGTAGGGGTTACCATCTTCCTTTTCCGGGACTTGTCCGGCGGGCGAGACTGTTAAAAATGTCCGGGATTCAGCTTTTGCTTTCTGCGGTCGCCATTCATTGTTTACATGCACACCTCTCGTTTCAATCTAACTGAATTAATTCCGATCGGTGAATCTGACTGTAGTGTTTACATGAACGCTAAACAAGTGATCGGTTGATGTGCGTTTTACCATTGCTAAGAAAATTCCCGCTCCTCCGTGAGAGATGCGAGACCCGGCGCGTCTCAGTAATGAAGCCATCGGCCTCGCGCTGTTCTCCCGCGGCCGTCAGCCTCGTCCTGCTCGCCACAGTAAACATGATGAATGGATGGTGACTGTAGAACGCAAAAGCCGAATCCCGGACATTTTGGGTCTCTAAATCCCTGGCAAACTCATCACTTACTTAGGCTAGCCTTGTTGTTTTCAACTGTGCTCTCTAACCGGTAGGCGTGGCCTCTTAAGGCAGCGAAGCAAGTGCATTCTGGGAGTTGTTGTCTTTCATCCACATAAGCCAAAAATACATTTTCTGGCTTTTCTCAGTCTAGAAAGCTCCAAATTCAAAACTTTCTCCACATTTCTTCTACTTAAATGACCTGTTTTAAATACACATTCATCTTCCCAGAGGTGAAGTATCCCTTTAAGTATTGAGGGAAACCCTAATAGCTTGCATGCAGCACATCGCCACAATATAAAGTTAAGGCAACTAAACAACCAAGAGAAATATATGTCAACCTCAAAAATGTAATATTGGATCTGTATATCCGCATCGGGGAATAACATTATAATCTTGTTCACGGTAGAGAAAGATGCTTGTAGGCTACACAGGGAAAGTAACCGTGAAGACACTGAATTTAACATAAAACCGCCGTCATAATAATCACAAATACACTTGCATTGCTGTTAAATGAGTTTTATGAATGAATGGCTTGCTCTAACGGTTGCTGGTCTTCGTCAACAACAAGCGCTTTTGCACCTCCTGCTGGTGAGATCGACTAACAGCAGATGGAGAGTATCTCGGTAATCTATTGCTTTTCCTGCAGTTCCGTTGAATTTACTGTCGAATTTGAACCACTGAATTTGTGGAAGCGAATTTGCAAAGCGAAATAAAATGGACCGAAAATTGCCTGTTGAATATTATAGGTTGTATTTTTAAACAGTTTGAATATTTTGGAAGTGAAATATGAAAGGTGAATATGGATTATTGAATTTTTAATAATGAAAATGTGTTTGAAATGTTTTTAATTGAAATATTCACAGCTTAAATATTCAACCATGTTGAATTTCAGCCCATAAAAATGCAAGCCCTAAAAATACAATGCATTAAAATGCAAGCATGGTTAATGCAATGACTAATTTTTTTCAAGTAGTGCAATTCAACAGGCTTTTTGTTTCAAAAACATTTGACATTATTTTACTTCCATATTAATCACCCTACAATAAAAATCAGCGTCATCTGCTTATGCTTCTGCAAGCATCTCAGATAGTTCAACTTCCACACAGATAACTATATGCATGATGTCTTTGTATTGTACTGACCTAGCTTGGCCTGAATTGAGGTCTGGAATTGAAACTTGTGCTTTTGTATGTGGGTCAGGAGCGCGATGGAATGAGGGCCATATTAGAGTCGTACGACAGTGAGCTGGCCACAAGTGAATACTCCCCTCAGCTCATGCTCCGGGTCAAGGAGGCAGAGGACATGCTGCAGAAAGTCCAGACTCACAACACTGACATGGAGGTGAGAACTACATTACCCATAATGCACACCGAATCAGTTCCTTTGAATGAAAATGTTCAACACTGATTCAGTGATTTGTTCAAGTGTGGGTAATCTGGGTATCTGCAGGTTGCAGTTATGGGTGTGACGAAAGGTCTTTACAATTGGTCTTGAAAGCTGCCCTGTTAGGGTGTGGGGTAAAGTTATGAGGTAGTTTCTATTGTAGCATTTCACCTTTTGGCATGCCCATTACTTTAACCTGCAGCTATCCCTGTCTCGATTAGTTTGCATCCCTGCAGCATTTTACATGCTTTAAACTGTTTTAGTATAATATATCATATGGATTAAATATATTGCTGTATATTGTTATTAGGGCTGTCAATCAATTCAAATATTTAATTGCAAAAATGTGAGAAGTTACTGATTCAGTTACTTATTTGTTTCAGCAATTTGTGTGGATGATTCTCATAGCATTAATTTATGCAACAGCACTCTTTACTCGTCTGATTAAAAAAATAGATTTAGTCTTTCTCAAACTGTTTCAGTGCGTTTGGAATGCAAACATTGAACACTCAAATATCTCCAATTCAGTAATTAAAAACCTTTTCACTTTTTTATGAATGGATCCTTGCATGTTTCTGCTGCTGCTGCCCTGGTGTTTGTATTTCTATGAATTACAGTCTCTCTCTCATGGTCTCTCTCTCTTACTTCACCCATGAAGTAAAATCACTCATGATTTTACTTTGAAAACATCACACATTTGTTGAGGTTTAATGCTAATTACAATTCCTTCATATTAAGAATGCTAATGATTCTGAAGTATTGTTTTGTTTTTTATTTCCTGTCTGGGTTTGACTTTGAATTATGAATAATTCATTTAATCTCGTCGTGTTAATGTGTTGACATATTAGTAGGGCACATAAACACTCATGTTCATTTATTGCAAAACAATGTGGAAATCATACCTTGATGTATTTATGTGAAGCCATTTGTGCATTTTAAGAGAGAGAAGATGCTGTACTGCTGAATCAGTAATATTGTTTGAAATTAGTTTTCAAATGACTTTTTTTGCTCTGATAAACCGTTCGGATTAATTTATTCATTCAAACTGCATACTATATTGCTTAAATGTTTGGGCAAATATCCCGCTTTATAATCGAAACATGCAGGAATTTGTAAAATTATGCACAATACCTGCAATCCCTTGCCGAAAACCAGGCCCTGTAGCTATATTGCCCAGATAATTTTCTATCTTTGGTTACATCAGCAGAAAAGTAATTTAGAAGCAGAGACTAACAAGTTAATACAATTTGAGGTAATATCAAACTTTTTATAAGGAAGGTGAATTATTGGATGAATTAGATTTTGTTATAAAATGTGTGGTTCTATTAAGCTGTGTTAAAAAACCTGTGCTGGTGTTATAAAAATTCTAGACCTCTGCTCATGGAGACTGGCCTCCAGACAGCGTTCTTGACGTTGATAGCACTCATGACTTTGTAATCAAGGACTTGTTTTTATGGGAATAATCTGTTTCACTCTTATAGACTCAACTGTTTAAAGCCCAGGAGGAAGCAGGCACCTTCAAATTACAAGCTCAGATGGTAAGTCACATCCATCACCATGGGAACTTCCTTTTAGCATTTATACGATTATGTCAGCTACCGCTTCGATCATAAATGGATTAAAATTTGCGCTATAATGCATGCAAGAAATGAAAAACCACACAAGTCAAGTCAAGATATTAGACAAGAATTACATTGCTACAAGGCTGCAGGTGTTTCATTTACTCGGATTTACTGTCAGTTGTAGTTTTTGACATAGTCCTGATCTTTTTGTCTTTCATTATGTTTTTATCACTTGCTCAGGTGATCTCTGAACTTGAGGCTCTAAAAGAGCAGCAGATGTCTAATGCCGAGAAAACCACCTTAGCAACAGCAGAGGAAATCTGCTCTCTCAGGTAACAAGAGATGTTATAAATTAACCTTCATACTATGTTTCGTCTGTTAAAACTTATATCACGTTTAATCTGATCATTCTGGAAGCCTGTTTCAGCTTACAAAGTGACACTTTAGGATATAAAGTCATATTGTGCAAAATAAAGTCATAAATGTGATTGTATAGAATTATTATATATTTAGTTTTTTATTCTATCAATGGAAGCCTGTTTCCACCAGTCGCTGCAACACATGTCACTGAAAATCGCCAGCTCTCATTGAAATGTTCATGCCACTTTGTCACTGTAAGTCGCTGGCATTGAGAACAGGGCTTTAGACTGAGTGAAACTGAAGTCCGTGTTTTTTTTTTTTTAATGGCCTGTTGCATTGCCTAATTGCTATGCAAATTTGATTATACTACATTAGCTTTTGTGGCCTTGCTTGAAAAGTACGCTTTCATTCGGTGCCTACTTCCTCCTTCCTCATTCTTTTTGATCCTGTAATTATTCTCTATAGAATTTCATTTAATCACTCCTGGAACCATTTCACTAAGCTGTTTACACCTTAATTGAATATTTGTTGTATTGAATACAAGTCCAAGACCCACATAGTAATCTTCAAAACCCAAACTAAACCAACTTGAATGTTGTCCAGAGCTTTTAAAATTACCACATTACTTTTCTGAGAAATTATACAGGATGTAACGGTTCAACAAGTTTCCACTAATTGTCTGGGACCACTATATAATGTGAATAGAAGTGTTAACATTATTTCAGAATCTCTTAGTATTTGGTATGTCCTTTTGCTTTTGATTGTCACAAATGTATTTGATTAGTAACATAGAAAATGTTTAATTTTACACCAAACACTATTTGTTTACTATTACATAATTCACTTTTAAATCTCAGATTTTCTTATATTCCCTCAGATTTTGGACCCCACTTATTTATATAATGTTTTACTCTGCAATCAACCTCCAGAACTTGAGTTGAACACTTAATTGTTGTTATGGATGTGTTCCACCATGCTTGACTTAAAAAAATATATGTTTATGGTTTATTTTTGTGATTTAAAATTTTGATGGAAGAATTTATTATGTTTTTCAGGGAGAAGATTGAGGAATTGGAGGCAGAGCGCCAGCGGCTGGAAGAGCAAAACAACATTCTGGAGATGAGACTAGAAAGGCATAACCTCCAGGTGATAATTTCATTTTCATTTCAGTTTACATTTAAAGTCCAAAGTAGTCAAATCATGTAACGTGACTGTCGTCATATGCAGTCTACTGTGGGACATGCTTGATATTAAAAGAGTTATTAATAGCGCATTAAGTTGTTTGCATGCTCTGATGCAGAGCAGAACAAGCAAGGTATGCTTTGGGCTTTGTGGTCACTTAAATGCAAAAATATGTCAAAATGCCGGCCTTGTCCAGTTTTTAACGTAAACACTCAGTGATGTCTTAAAGGGGTCATGACATGAGAAATCACATACAGACATGTAATATATATTGACATTACATGTAAGAGGTATTTGCATCATTAAAATATCCTGCAAGTTTCAAAATGTCCTTCTCATTATAAACAAAGCATGTATTTTACCAAGGTCCAAAAATGGTTTGTTTTGGATATTGTTGGATTTGTGTCATCACACAGGCAAACACATTTGCATATGACTGCCTCTAGAGCAAGACATTGCTGAATAGTTATACATCATTACACCATAGGCCCCCGCCCAATGGAGCTCAGTCGCTTAATGTCTGATACTTTTTATAAGCAAGGCACAATGTAATGGAGAGTTTCCAAAAAAAACTTTTGTTGAAAGATGACAGCTGCATTGCAAACAATAAGTAAACAATTTCATAATGCTTTGTCTGTAAATTGACGTTTTAAATGGAAAATGTTTTCAAAACACTTACTCTTGTGAAATAGCGAAGGGGTTTTGATACTTTTTCCTATGCAGTGAAGTTAGCAAATCATAACAGTGGCCTTTTACTGACAAGCCTTAAAGGAGCTGTCACTTAAAAACAGATCATTTCAGACAGAGGGTCAGAATGAGTGTTGAAAATAACCGGGGGGTTTTCACACACACGTATATAAAAACATATATATATACACAGTATATCTGTTTGTTTGTTTTTGTGCAAAACAAACTTTATAAACATTGTAAGTGAACATTTTAGAAAGGAACATATTAAAAAGTATTTTAAAAAATCTGTGGAGGACAAGATAAAGACAGAGACAGTGAAAGATGGAAACTGGAAAGCCACAGGGCATAAGAAGACAAGTGGGAAGCCACTATTGCATTGCTCCTGGATGCAAATGAGTTTTACCTTGTTAAAGCAAAGGACAAAAGGGTCCATTTTCATAAACTGCTGCTGAAACAGAGAACAATACTGCTTCGCTTCCCGATACACAAACACAAGTCCCTCTGCCTCAAGGTTTACAGTTATACTGGCTGTACATTGTGTTGTCAAAACGACTTTCAGAAATTAAAATGAACCACAGCCATTATAAACACCCATTTGTTACTCCACAACATACAAAGATCAAAGCTGATGCAAACCACAAAATAAATATTTCTTACCATGACTCCATGTTTAATAATCAGGCATCCGGCATATATACCGGCATCTTCCTTGCCATCATCTTTTTGGATCCTTTTGTATTGTGTGCAGTAAAGTTTCTAACCAACACTCACTGCTGAAGTCAATGAAGTCAATTTTTTTTTTTTTTTTTTTTTTTTTTTATCAGCCCGGGTTTATCTATTACTATTATAGGTTACAGCAACTAAGCAGAAAGATCAAAGAACATTATCAAAACTATAATTATCTGTCACAGGTTGTTGTACTGCAAGATGACCGCGCCCTGGCTACAAAATCAATAGCAAAACTTTTTCTTTGTCTTTTTTTTTTTTTTTAATGGTTACATTTGTCATGTTTGTTATATAATTTTTTGATTAGAGGGGAAACCGATTTACTAAATAATGTTAACTTGACTTGCTGCTTCCTTTAAATTGTTGGGAAAGAAATATTAGATCTGTGCATTCGGTCTTAAAGTGAAAAAAGAGAAAACAACTCACTGCTCTTGACTGAATAACTTTTAGTAGTTTTATAAGAATCTGTGTATATCTAATTCATACGTTGAAGCAGTATATTATTTTTACATTTGATTACTTTAATTTATGTAGTGGACCTTTAGCTAAATACTGAAGACTTGCATGAAAAAGTAAAGCATTATTTAATTGTATCTTTTAAATAATGTTGTTTGTCATAAAATAATGGCTAATCATATTAAACAATTGAAATTACAATGTTGAACAAAATAATCATGGTTATGATTTTGCCATAATTGAGCAGCCTCAATTGCTTATCTCATGCTGTTAAGCAGGCTATATATATGGAGTTCACTGTAATTGTTTATTGAAGTATTTCAGGAACACCGTTGTGATTCTCTGGTTTTGAATGTGCAGCCTATATGGATGCAGTTTCTTCACACACAAAGAATATTTTAATATGAGTGCTAATCATTATAAATAACCGTGATCACAGTATTGGGAAATAATCCACAATAACAGTATGATTTGTCAATCATGCAGCTCTAGTCTCTGTTAAAGGGGTCATGAATTGAGCAATCATAATTTCATTGATCTTTTGACATGTATCTTAAAAGGTCATTGTGCTGTAAAAACATCCTGTAAGTTACTGAACTCAAAGCGTCATGTTAACCCAAACATTTTTTTAATCCAAGTTCAGAATTAACATTATGACAAAATAATAATTTAGTGCGCTAAATTATTAATAAAGAATTAATAATAAAGTGCGCCGAAAGAACTCCTACTTCTACATCATTGTGTCTTTGGCCCCGCCCACTGGTGCGTTAGTGAGATGAGAAGAAGACAGGATAGATACAGGATCACTGGACTAAAAATAACATTGCCTTCCAAAGGATCCTAATGCTAGGAAAATTGTTTTTTTTTTTTTCAACTGTGAATGTCTCAGTAGAGCATTATTTGTTTGTTCTGTACATTTCACTGTGGATTCTTTGGTAAATCAGTTGTATTTCGGTACAAGCTTTGCAGTCTTTTACTGTAAGATATGGACCGGACAGTATTGCCACAACATGTAAGCAACTGTTAATTCTAATGCTTAGTAATTGGTAATTACTAATCATCAATGGCTAAACGATCAACCTCACATTGTCTCTCTTAGTAGCATGAAAATAATCTGTTATGTAAATTGTGATTTGGATCTTTTTCCAAATCTTTTGCCAAAACTCCCGTTATAATCAATAACACTGTCTACACTCTCTTTACATCATTTTCGAACTGTTAGTTATGATGAAAACATTTGTGAGAGTTTAGAAATCAAGTTACAATGATGAGATCACTGCATTCATGCGGTCAACAGATATGTCTCTCATTGGCTACAATGCTCACCGCTGAAGCCTTTCATGCGACAGGAGTAGATCTAAATATAATGCTATAATCATCAATTTTCACGATTAGTTCATCTTTACAGCTGTAGTAGTAAAAACATAGTAGAAAACGAGATACTGAACTCTACAGCAGAATGAATGAGATTGATTTCTCAGTTAAGCGATCATTATTCATAAATATTTGAAATTCTGAATGCTATGATTGACCAGTCAGATTGTGTAATAAGTAACTTGGGTTTGAATTATCATCATAGCTGATATTATATATCTATACAGTTTCAGTGTTTTTTTGCTGGTGCAGATATTAAAGCTCTATTGTCCATTTTTACGTGTATGTGAGGTAATTTTGTTACCTTGAGTATAAAAGCGTTTTTTTTTTTTTTTTTTTTTTTTTCATAAAATTGCTTTTTTTTCAAAGGTGCAGTCAACTCAAACTCTCTCTCTCTTCCTTAACTAACATGACTTCATTGCTGGTCTAATTTTTAATTGGCAAATTATCCTTGGCATATGCCATTTTAGGACACTGTAATGAAAACAATTGTGCAGTAGACTCAGTTTGAGGCTAGCTGTGTTGTGTCTTTGTTCATGCACAGCCACACTGTGCATGAACAAAAACACGCATTGGCTCTGGTTTCCACAGTAACTCAGGTATATGTGTTTCTTCTCCAAAGCCTAAATTGGCACTTGAGACCATATTGTGTTCGTCTGCAAAACTCCACATACTTAAAAGTCCTCTTCAAATCACAGAAAAACCTCCACAGTTTTCTCCATCAACCTATAGTTGGAAAAAAATGTCTTGTATTTTTAAATCTTGTATTTAAAAAATATATATATATATATATATATATATATATATTCAGATATAAGTTGACTTCAAATAAATCATGAACACTGGTCCTTATGGGTCAACAAGGAGTTTTGATGGTTCTTCACACATATGATTTTTCCCTATGGTAGGACAAATTATTCTTGGCATGCCGGGGATTGCTAGCTTTTAAAAATATTAGTTTAATAATAGCACAGTGGTGTTTTTATTTATTTCTGTTAGTCAATAAATAATGTAGAGGCACTTAGTGGAAACTCAGACTATAAGTCCTAGTGTTTAAATATTTATGCCGTTTAGGTATGCGGTTGTGTGTTGGTATACTATATTTATATATTAGGGAAGGAGGTATGTCTAATATATACACTGCAATATAAAATAGCATGTGCTGTGTTGTATTAAGAAACTTGATGAACACAAATCACAAAGACAAGATTCATTATTTGTATTCTACAAATAAATAAGCCTGACATCAGTGCCAAAGCAGCTTCAAATATGTAATATATGAACAAAATATATAAAAGTAAAAAGTAATATTGCAAAACCCTTACAGCAGTGGCCAAAAGTGATATAGGAAATATATTTATATCTTTATTCAAATATTAATACAATTTGTTAAAGATTTTGTAAGCATGTTGTGTAATTGTGCTTAGAGTCAATAGTTTTATTTTTGGCTATTTCATACAAAGCCTTTATTCAGGCTGTCATACAAAGAAATGTTGAACATGCAAAAACAAGAGAGAACCAACAAAATATCAATAACTGATTGGTTTTCTATGCTTTGTAGCTACAGCCTGTAGATTTAGATTATTTTTTTGCCAAATAATTTTGCCAGATGAATACCTTAACCAAGTTTAGTGTGTTGTTCTTCTCTTGTATTTAAAATATTTAAATAAAACATTTAAAACATTTTTCTTATATTTTGATTAATCAAACTTATTGGGTCATTAAAAACAAATATCACCTCTGGACATCATTTTTGGCCACTACCTTAGTTTACTTTTTCATTTTTTTTACTTTTTTTTTTATTTGGTTTCTATATTGGCAAATGCCTTAAAATTCCTGGCTCTACTGCACTGTTGTCACAACAGCCTGTTATAGGTAAATTTTAAACATTGGCCAGTGACATAATGGGAAGATATAAGGCCACATCACTTTTCCGTCATCTTTGTGATGCTTCTATATTTATCAGGGACCTCCCATCCATTTATCCTTTCTTTTCCTGACTCGATGATGCGATCAGTGGGCTGAAATGCAGTCAGACATGCTCCATTAGACCTCAACGCTGGTGCCAGCCCAAAACAAACGGAAAAGTCTGGAATTCAAGAGCTGCGTCATTCATTTGTCCTGCTCTCTCAATCACTCAGTCTTCTTAATGTGCTTAGACTTTGGCTCTAATATTAATAGACTTTCTATCCATTAGCTATGACGCTTCAAGTGTCACAGTAAGAATAAACGACTTCACACGTACAGTTAATAATATCAACCCACTCCACACACTTGTCGGTTTTAAGATGGTTTATTTTTGGCCCAAGGACTGCTAACCTTTGCTGCCTTTTTATTGTTGTCCATGCGTCATTCGTGATTCAAGCTGTATTATATTCATCTTGAACACTTGGACCGAAAATGTATATTAAAAAAAAAATTAAATATCAATATATTATTCTTCATTCAGTTCTAAGCAACAGAATCTGATTAAACAATTTATTTTTTGACCAATTATCAAAATAACGTTTAGTCCTACAAAGTTTTTTTTTTTTTTTACCTTGTTACAGTACAGTATAGGGCTATTGCACACAGAAACAAGTCTTGTACAGAAAAATTTCATGTCGGCACGTTATTTCAGACTTACCTGCTAGGAGTCGAGCCGCTCGCAAAGTTAGTGGTCAGATTTCTTTGTCATACTCTTAAGAATAACCACAACAGTGTTCAAGAGCAACAAATTGCCATTAGCTGTTAAATGCACTCCTTTAATTTGTTAGTTAAAAATATAATAAAAAACAGATTAAAATGTGAATTATTTCTCAAATAAATTATTATTATCATTATTATTTTCTTTGTTTCGGAGTACCATTTATTTGGGCATTTCTGAGTTTGTTCGTCCCTTTCATCCCCAACTTCATAAGTAACACTTTAACAAAAGCTTAATCTTTCATTTTTAGTAACTCTAGTTGTTTCTGTTCTTTCATCCCCTTCTGTTCTGCAGTTATGTCATCTCTTCCTTACCCCTCAGTCTCTACTTCTCTTCTCTGCTTTTCTGTCTTCAGCTCAGGATGATGTAATTTGCTCAGTAATGAGATGTTCAGATCGAGGCATTATTCTTTGATGGGGCCTTTAATTCACCAGAAGGCTCAGTAATGGCTTTTAAACCCCTGACGTTTTAAACCCAAATGAAGAATCGTTCCAGAAGATAAAGCCTTTCGTTTCAGACAGGGATGAACTATCACTTCTTTGGTCCTTTTGTTTGGAGTGTAATTCGGATAAATTTATTTTTTACGGGGGGACAGTCTTCAGACAAAATTGGACTTGATTTTAACCCTTCATGTTAACTGGTTTTTATTCATGAACTTCAACAATGTATGCATTGGCTCAACAAATCAAATGAGCTATTGAACTTTAACAAACTTATTTCTTTTCAGGTAAAAAAAAAAAAAAATTCTCGCATAACTTTGTTTTGTCCTAAAGTGCTAATGAGTGTATAATTTTGATTTGATTGAAGAATTTGGATTCTTATGAAAGCAAAATACAATTCAAAGGCACTGATGTTCAGATTGGATGTGTTTTAAGGATTTTGGAAAACAGCATGCTATGTTTCCAGACTTTTTATTTCATTGTGTCTTTTCAGTTTTCTTTTATTTATTTATTTTTCACTTTTATTTTAATGTTAATTTGTGTGATCAGAGTCTACTTCAGTCAACAATTACAATGGCTTTACATGCCAAAAGTATTCAAAGGAATGGTAATTAGCTTTACGTTGTTGAGGCTTATTGTCTGCACTTTTTCTTCTTTGGAAGAATGAAATCAAAACTCAGTTTGTTTAAAAGTTTTATAAAGTTTAATAAACTTTTAACTTATAGACTCTTTTAACATGTTTTCCATGCATTAGGGAGACTATGACCCTGTGAAGACAAAGGTGGTCCACTTGCAAATGAACCCCACCAGCATTGCAAAGCAGCAGCGCGCTGAAGAGGTGGAACAGCTGAGGGTGGAGTGTCAGCGCTTGAGAGAACGACTCCGGAAAATTGAGGCGAGTGGTGGCATGACAACAGACGACACTACCCTCATCATCCCACCTTCACAGGAAATACTGGGTAAATACTTTTTTACACAAGCATTTCAATAGTAGGGTAAGGAAACTGCCCTTTTAACTGTATCCAGATTCTTCACCAAATTTGATGTAAACAGCCCTGCCTCAGGTTTCCGCTGAATTCTCGTAGGTCTCAAAATAATGAAAAATTATTGAAATATGAAATGTTATTCTGTTGGATGAAGAATGTGTCTCAAATGTGTGTGTAAGCAGCAGCTCACAAAGTTAGACTGATATTTGTGCATTTCCTTACTAGAATTTAGAGTACATGTCGCACCAAAAAAAAACATTAGAACAAGATGGGTGCAACTACAGCACAAAAAGTGTGTATTTATTTTATTGAGGCTGTTCGAAGTAAACTGTTTACAGTTTTAAATGGGCTTTGAATACTTGAAAATCATGGGTTTAAATAAAGTTATTCTTCTGATTGGATGATTGTGGTAGTGTTGACCAGCAACCAAATGTATATGACCAGATGTGAGTTTACATTTGGTCCTTATCTAAATTTAAACACTTTGCAAATCAACAAAAAAAGTTTATATGTCTGCAATTGCATTTGGCTTGACCAGTTGACAAGATTGAGAATGCATTTCTACCTGTGGAGTCGGATGTGACAACAAGGATTGTGAAAAAGATTCTTTCTAATTCCTCATCCTGTGTTGACAATGATTTAGACATTTTATTTTTATATGTACATATATATACAGGGCTAAATGTTTAATTGGACTCGAGTGGTGTGTGCTGACGATCCGTATTTCTTTGGGACTCATTTATTTGCTTCATGTTCTCTTTGTGTCTCTCTCCCAATCCCTCTCTCTTTGGCTATTAGTTTGAATGCGTTCAGAAGGAGGCAAGAGTCTAATTAGGACTCAGACCCATGAGTAAACAAACACCCTGAGGTCTGCTTTTAAATTGGCCGCTGCACTTTTTCCTGTCTCTATTTGCTTTTCACTGTTCCTCTTTCATTTTATGACCTCATTTTTCTCCCACCTAAAATGTATGATTATGAGATTTGTGCTTGCTCAAATCTAGTTCAAAATGAGTGGGTAAATCAATTTTTAGTGGCTTTGTTGTCATTAGTAATGCAAGAACAAGTTCTTTCAAGGGTAAAAACAGCTTTTTTTGTTGTTTATATGCAATCACAGCACCTCAAACTCTTTTATAGAGTAAAATTGCTTTTAAAATAATCATTGATCAATTATTAACAGGGATTGGATTTAATAGCGGACACTGGAAACAAATTTCTTTTTTGCCTGACACATTTAGTGCTTCATAACATACTCCCAAAGTATATAATATTTCTTTGTATGTTAGGCCCGATTTCTAACACATTCTCAAAGCCTAATAGTGTTTAATGTGTGCTCATTAAGAAGATTGTGTATCCATATTTTTCTTTTGTGTACTAGCTTAAGGCAAAATGATTGATTATCGCAAGTATAAGATAAAAAGTTGCCCCAGAAAGTGTTTGGACACTTAAGCCACACTTTAATGTCTTTGCATTACATAAACTATCAGACCAGTGGCATTTATTATTTTGAAATATAGGACAATAGAGTAATAGATATGATGTGCAGAAAGAAGACAAAATGTATTTGGGCACTTTGTGGATGTCAAACTTATGTAAAACTATCACTGAAAGTGTCCTATCATTAATATCCCTATCCAAACAAAAGATGATTTCTTAGATTTAGACAAAATCAGGAGAAAATGTTGCATAATTTATACCAAAGTTGCATGAAAAAAACACACAAAAAACCCCACTGATTTTAATCTCATTAGAATTTAATGCTGACCTCATAAGGAAAACCTAGTCCCTTCCCGACAGGGCATCATTTCTCAACATGGTCCATGCAGCCTCATAAAGTTCAAGTCATGTTAATTGTTAGTGTACTAATGAAGATGAGGGCCACATACAGAACTTTTTAATTGCAGCTCGTTTTAAAGGTGATTGTGTTGAGAGTTTAGTGTAATGTCTATCCTGCTCTCTATACGGAAAATGAACAAAGTGATAACAATTTTAAAAAGCTTCCGGCGGAGGCTAAAATGAGAGATATTAACATGATATATAATTAAAGTGATCCTGATGAATGGTTAAAGCAAAAGGACAACTGAACAAAAGGCTGTTTCTTCTAATGTGCAGCTCATCAAAACACCGGTAGTTATGTTATGACTGAAACTTTCAAAATTTAACTGCACTGTTCTAGTGTGCAATTACAGTACACAGCAGAACTTTTATCTCTCTTTTTTCCAGAACTTTTATTGTTTCTGATTAAATGTTCATGAAAGTCCATGAGAGAATTAAAACTGCTGTTAAGGCCTCTGTCGTATATACAGAATCCTTATACTGAAGCTATAAGATACAGTTGGATCTAATTTAGATGGTCAATTTTGCATTGTTTTTCATAACCTTATTTATTACAATGGACACATGCGCCAAAAACAATAAATGTTTTATTCATTTATTACTTTTTTGTGGTTGGGCCAGTAAAAATGTAATCATTGAATTCATTGAATCAAATAGAAAATATCAAATCGAATAGAGATCTTCTAATTCTATAACCGATAATTCTTTAGAAGGATATATTGGCCTAAATTTAAATCTAAATCCAAATATTCATATAATTTTTTGAGAGCCTGATGAAAAAAAAAAAGGCTCACCATTAAAAGCCATGTCCTAAGCACTTCAACATAAATCAACTGTTATATTATAATTTAATGTGTTCGATTACTTGTTAAATTGTTGCTCTTGTTCAGATCTTATTCATATAATTTGAAGGTTCTTCTGGTTATGTCTAAATGATGTACATGTTCTTCAGACTTGCGTAAGCAGATGGAAAGTGCAGAACTGAAGAACCAGCGCCTGAAGGAAGTGTTCCAGAAGAAGATTCAAGAGTTCCGTACCGCGTGCTACGTACTGACCGGGTACCAGATCGACATCACTGTGGAGAACCAGTACCGGCTCACTTCTGTGTACGCTGAGCATATGGAGGATTCATTACTGTTTAAGGTATGTTCATATGTAACGTGTTTGTAACTACATAACCCATTAAAAGCAGGCGTGTACTGTGCGAGTTCGGACACTCTGTGGTTGTGAGCCATTTCTCCCGAGAGAAAGAAAAGTGCATGCAAGCTCATACAACAGCAACAAAACAAAACGCCTGGCTTGTGCTTACATGATTTTGGCACACATGGGATATTTAGTTACAACCGTACTTGCAAACTAGAAGAAAAGTATAAATTATTCAAGGAGACTTGGAAAGTAGACATGGTAACCTTGATAAAAAATGAAAATTACTCACCCTCATGTTGTCCCAACCCCGTAAGACTTTCGTTCATCTTCGGAAGACAAATTAAGATATTTTTGATGAAATCTGAGAGCTGGCTCACTCCTTCATAGGCTGCTAGGTAATTGATATCTGCCATCCCAGAAAAGTTAGTAAAGACATTGTTAAAATAGTCCAAGTGACTACAGTGGCTCAACCTTAAGTTTATCAAGCGACAAGAACTTTTGGGTGAACTAACCCTTTAAGACTTGATTATATCTCCATTGTAGTTTTGTAGTTAGTTTGAATGTGTTGATTTTATGATCACTTGCTCATTTTAGGGTTCTGTCAAAGCTGAACAGATGTTATAGATGAAACACACCAGTAATCAAAGGCTTTATGTTGAGTTTTTGTTCAATTATAAAACAATGACATTATCATCAATGGGATTTTGAATGACTTTGAAGAGCTGCCTTGGCAAAACTATAGGGGTTTTTCTGAAAAAGAAAGCTGTGATAGTTAGAAGAGCCTGAAGCTTCATACCACAGTTGGTGGTTTGTTGTTCGACTCACAGTTCTGAGAAGCGTGAAAATCGAAAGAAGGACTTAAAACCCAAGGCCGAGGTCAGGCATCTGAAGAACTGCTGTTGTGTTTAGCCTCATCTGAACCAGCTCAGCAGCTCCTCCAGCCTCAGGTGCATCTGAGTCTCTACAGGAGGTCACATTCTTTTCAGTCAGTTCCTACCAACTGAATTTCGAACAGACGGCATGCCTACAATATAGGAAATTGGCGCTTTTACTTTAACAGCAAGAAGTAGTGAAAAACAACAACCTAGAATAACACTTAATCAAGGAAATTTCTATCAGTGCACTTCTTCTGGTAACAAGTATACTTGTATGTTGAGTGTCAGCCCCTGAGATGTGATGGTATACTTTTAGTTGATTAAGTAAGATTGGAGAGTTTTTAAATTTTATGGATAAGCCCAGTTCAGGTAACACTTGGCACTTGCAGACAGATTGCACAGTATATGTGAGTGAATCAAGTGAATGTTTTATAATGCCTTGAAATACACCCTTGTGCATTTTCTTTTCTTTATAGTGCACTTTTGTTTATTGCTGCGTACTGTTCAATTCAATGATTTCTTAAAATTGAAGCAAAGTTTATTTAGAAAACAGCACATTGCAACCCAAACAGGGAATCAAAAAACAAAACAAATAAAAAAAAAATCTCTCTGTATATAAAATAGTTCTGTATTTTATAATAATTATGTATGCGGGGGTGAGATCTCCTCAATTCACATCAACAAACATTTAAGCTTCTCCAAAGTTTGGGCCCAGAGTTGTATGGTGTCCTGTTTTGCACCATGAATGTGCGCACTGCGCAGTGGGCAGTTCGAGATACACCACGTCTATAGAAGTGAGCAACCAATATTGCTTATTTAGAGAGTGTGGAGGCTTCCATCTTGTTCATGTACATAAATACATGAACTAATGTTAATTTATACAATGTGAAATTTTGAATTTATTTTGTATATGTAGAAATTAACAAACCTAAATTTATAAATTCAAGATCATTGTATTGGCAAAGTACCTCATGCATTAACTAATGTTAAATAATTGAACCTTATTGTAAAGTGTTACCAATGTTACTACATTGCATATTAATTTTTAATGCTGAATCAAATATTGAGAATCATCAAATTTTACTGAAGATGAACCAGTAATTTAGTATCATGTTCATTAGGTTTTAATAGTACAGTAGTTGCACTATTTGTCATACGGTTTGGACATTGTTGTGCATCCATTTGATTTAAGATTGTAATCATCCTTGTTTTACTGCAAATGAGAAGAACTTTATTTCTTTTGGACAGGTCTGTGTATGATAAACCAATTGTTATTACTGCTATATATCTGATGCAAAATCATATTTAGTTTGAAACTGCATACTCTTACAATGATTTACCTGCAAATGTAATTTATCTTTCTTAATTAATGCTCTTCCTTTGTGGGTTGTATAAATGTTCGGTAATCCCTTATAGACACACACATACACACACAGTGCAATAATTGGATTTAAGTTTTTGTTATTTGATCGGTACTTTCCTTAGGCTGTTTAATTAGAGCTGCAGTAAAGCTTCAGTGAGTCTGCGTTCGGCTGTTATTATTGCTTTGTGAGTGTAAGCATTTTGTCGTTTTTTTGTGTGTCTAGTTGTGTTGTGTTAATTTTTTAATACACATTATTTACGTGCTAAGGAAATATTTGCTCTTTTTCACATTCTGTGAATGTAGCTCAAAAGAAAAGGATTCCTCATACCCTGATTTAGCATTACAAACCTTTAAATATAACGGATTTGATAATCAAGTGATTTTGTCTGTTTTCTTATTCATTTCAAGTGAATACTAGACCGTGTCTAAATTAATTTACCTCGTTTAGGCAGGCACCAGCCCTGGAAAGGACTCTGTAGCATTTAAACTAATGGATTTAAATGTCTGTCAGGAAGTTTCTGAAGGAATTGAAGTGTCTTAAGTGGAGCGCAAGAAGCACTCAAGTAGTTACTTGTAGTTATGTGCTTGAGTTTTAGACTGAAAAGTAAAAAGATGGCTTAGAGTAAGCTTTATTAAAGGTGAAGTGTGTTAGTTTTTAAAATACTTTCTCTTATCCCAATTTAATGTGAAGAGTCAACTATTAAGCAAGCCATTTGTAGGCTGATTTCCCCAAAGAGTGTAAACACTGTGGTGTTTCATTGCTTCTGGCACACAGATTATACACTTTACCTTTTAAGGTGTTTATTTATTTATTTATTTATTTAAGTAGCAAACTAGTTGTGCTTGCTTACTGGAGAGCACAAATAGCATTTTCATTTACGACCAGTCAAGGATCAACTTGTTTATAAGTTGTAGTAGTTTGTTTGGCAAACTGTAACGGCCAGGCAAATGCCCACAATATTATAGAAAAACTGTAGAGCCTTCAGGATGTACAGTCTTGACAAAATGCACAATAATTGCTGAAATTTGATCACAATGCATATTATGTGCACTGTGTTTAGAAAAAATGGTTCATTGTCTTTTCCTGTGAATATAATCACCATTGATTTGCTTTTAAAGAATAGGCACTTGGAAGATAAATGAACAGAATCCCGGTCTCTCTTTTTTTCCTCAATTGTTCACCCCCCCATTGTTAGATAAGTGCACTTGAGCAATGCTTTAGTTATGTTATGATTTGATCCCCAAAGAATCAAAGAACTGCTATGAAATTCTTCTCCATTTCTGTCTGTGAAAAAGGAAAGATAATGAGAGACTCATTATGGTGATTTGTTAAAATATTACTCATTGTCCTGAAAATTCTCTCCGGAATCTGTCAAAGTCATTGAATATCCTCCTTGTTTTGTGTAGCTTTCAGCTCTTCTGAAACTTGACAACACATTTGTACATGGTATCCTAAATGTTAAAAAGCGAAACATTTGTTCAGTGTTAAATGAGAGATTAAATATTTGCCATTTTTACAGCAAAAAGTGAATCCCTTAACTGTCAGTTTCTAACATTAGATCAAGGCTGCAACACTTGCATTCAATGTCAATCAGTCCTCTCTAGTGCCTTTTCAACAGTTTTGTGCCAGAGTCGGTTTCCAGTCTGGAACTATTGTTTGTTTTCACTGCGGAAAAGAGCATCTGGGCTGGAATAACGGCTGGTTTAACAAAACTAGATGGCATCTATTGTATCTAACAAAGCTGTCTCCACCAAAAGCGGCAGATGTGATAAAGCTTATTTAATTATAATGAATTTTATTCAATATATAACAAGTTCTGACCATTGCATCAAAAGTGGAATCAAAGGAATTTGTATGTTAAAATGTGTTCTCAAACTGAACAAAGACTGTGATGCAGCATGTTTATTTGTTGACAGGTTATGCAGAAAATTCTCAGTTATGTCATCGTTTGGCTTAGTTGAAACACGGACCAAGCATTGGCTCTTTCACCATTTTGGTCATAAAAGGGTTTATAGTTTTGGTTTAATTGTGACAGATAACACAGGCTTTCACAGGTAACTCAGGTGTACTCACACTAGGCATGGTTGTCTTGTTAAATTAAAAGTTCTAGTTTTCATGGTGCAGCCAGTGTTTTATGTTTAAAAACAAAATGCACAGCTGTTCTCTGTTGAAAAGTCATTTACAGATGTGAGCGGGTGTTATGACATCAATAATTGAAATGATATTCACATAAGCACTTTTCATCAAACTCTGTGATGACTCAGCATTTGCGCTCATGCTTTAAATGATGTCAATGAATATGCGGCTCAATATCTGGTGTCCTTCTCTTTGTCAAATTATACCTGGGTGTACTGAATGTCCCCCTGGGGATGAATAAAGTGTCTTTCTATCAGACTGTCCGTCTGGTTGAAGTAGGAGTGCAGGGTTACATTCCATATGGAAAAATGTGTTGGATTACTCCAAATGTTGGGAATAAGTACATTAGGCTACACTTTGCAGCTCTCTGGAAATAAAAATACTTAACCTGGAGAACCGGTGCGTTTGGTTCACACTGTGCGTTCACACTGAAAAACAATGGAAAAGTAGCAGAGTGGAATGGAAAAACACGTTATGTGTGAACAGCCCCTAATGCTGATGAATGCTTTAATCAAGATATCTATAGTTTTTTTTCACCGATGTCTGAGTGAACATGCATTAAATGAGTTCTGAGATGCTGGTCCTCAACCAGTGTCACGTCACTCACTCCATGCGAGATCGGCTTTTGATATATTAATTTCTTTTAAGTCATAAAACCATGTTCGACAACATATAAAAACGTTAAAAACGTTTAAAGTTATGTCATCTTAAATTCTAATGTATTGAAACAGCTGTCGTCAGGGGTGCTGCAGCACCCTCAGCACCGCTAGTTCCCGCGGCCATGACTGGAGGCATGAAAATTGTCACGGCAATTAACCGGTGGGAAAATTTCTCAATGTCACATCCCTAGCAGGCATCCTGGAATATTTTGCCTTGCCTATAGAGTGATGTGAGCAAAAAGCAGCAGTTTACCCCAGTCTTCCCTACTGTTAAATGTCATTTGGAAAGTGTCCCATATTTGAACTTTAATAGAGATGTTCACACGTAGATAAATAGTTTGTTCATGGCACTTTTCGCCTCTCTTGAGAACATTAGGTGCAAGGCTACATATGAAGACTTCAGATGCAAAAGCCGCAAAGTCAAAAATGAGATAACGATATTCAGTGAATGCTCTCTGCACATAATATACATTCATTAAATACTTTCGCTTTAAACCCGCTAAATCAGCACATTTAGAAATACTGGTTTATTGGCAGAAACCTCACTCCGTCACTCACTCCCCTTTGCCAAAACCAAGTTCACAGAACCAATCAGATATGATTTCACGATTAATGATGCGTGCGAATGAGTTTTTATCCTGTTGAGAGATTAACTAAACAAGATGGAGAAGTATGACGAAATGGATGAACCTGTGGTAGTTTCAGTCACGAAACACAAAAGAAAACGTTGCCAACCTCATGATTCTGTTTGTTCTCAGGCTAAAGAAAATCGTTAGTGGCAATGACAGGATTTGCGAGTAGCATGTAAACACAACAGTGTTTCATGTGCTGCTGTAACTCTGACAGAAACTGACACAACCTACTTTAAAGAACAGCTCTTTAGTGATTTTGCAACTGTTTACTATGTCTCGTCCAAAGAGGTGGACTTAGAGGTTTTTGCACAAAAAAAAAAAACACACATGGATTGAGCTTTTTTTGAGCCGGATAAAAATGCTAATTTAAAAGAAAAAATAACAGATGAACTTAGAGGTTTTTGCATCTAAAGTCTTCATACATGCTGACTTTTTAAGTGCCTAAATGAAACTAATTGCTAATCACCTCTTCAGGAAATTGATAACTACAAGAGCAGGCTTATAATTATATAACGTTGGCAGAATCAGATGCCAGAACTCTGGGAACTGACTTTAAAGCCCGGGACACACCAAGTCGACGGTCGGCCGACTAAGTTTTCTCAGTGTGAAATTGGTCCTCTTCTGCTTTTTTTCAGCCAATTCAACATGTTCAGAGAATCAGATAACTCTGATTGGCTGTTCAGCTTAGTGAACGAGTCAGTGCACGAGAATAATAGCAAAACAGCGAGCAAAGAAGTCAAAACGGTACCGATAGAAGGCTGTTCTAATGTTACATCATCTTACTTGAGTGTTACTTGGCGAATAGTTCAATATTAACATGAGCGGAGTGGAATAAAGAAAGTGTTTAGCAGGATTGATATTCAGAACGGTAAGCACGCACTGCTTTGTTTATGGTTTCTTAAGCGTCGGTTTCCCTTTTTGAATGACGAATATAGACGAATATGTCTTCAGAAATAGATAGTGTTCTCATTTACACGCAGGCGCAGAACGCGCATTCTAGCTGACAGTCGGCAGTAGTTCTCTCGGTGTGTTCAAGTGCAGCTTTTTCCCCCCGACGTGAGGCGACAACACAGTCGGCTTTCATCAGGGCTAGTTCTTTGGCGTTGATTTGGTGTGTCCCGGGCTTAAGAGCAAAAAGAGGGATGAGGGCTTGTCTTAAATATTAAAGTAAATGCAAACAGCTAAGTGCATATTTCATCCTAATTTTAACTTGAACCATATTCTTTAACTTGACTTGGATATTATATTACCCTAGTATTGCAGTTTTCAATATAGCAGAGAATTCTGATATTTAGCAACTTGAAATTGTATGAATGAGTTGGTCTAGACGTGTGTGTGTGTGTGTGTGTGTGTGTGTGTGTGTGTGTGTGTGTGTGTGTGTGTGTGTGTGTGTGTGTGTGTGTGTGTGTGTGTGTGTGTGTGTGTGTGTGTGTGTGTGTGTGTGTGTGTGTGTGTGTGTGTGTGTGTGTGTGTGTGTGTGTGTGTGTGTGTGTGTGTGTGTGTGTGTGTGTGTGTGTGTGTGTTTTCTCAGCCTGTGAAATTAGACCTGTTGAAGCCACCTGCGACCCTTCTGCTGAAGATAATTCACTGTCAATATTTGTTAACCTTGAGTTACACAGACACACACACACACACACACACACACACACACACACACACACACAATCACAGGCATTCAGATGTTATCATTCAAACACAAGCACTTCAATAAGATTTAATGGTCTTTTCTATTGTGTTGTAATCTGTCAGTTTTGACACATTGATTAATTAGAGTTGATTAATAATATGCTGCACTATTCTTTTGTTACTTTCATCCACTACTGCAAATCATGATGTTCAAAAATGCATGGAGAGAGCACAAAAAAAAAGACATTTTAAGATTTTAATTAGGGGTGCACCGATCCGATATTAGGATCGGATATCGGCCGCGATACTGATAAAATAGCTGGATCGGGGATCGGAAAAAAATCGTTTTTTTTTTTTTTTTTTTTTCGTCGTCGTCGCAGCAGAACCTACGTCATTCATCAGCTTCACGCGTGTCGCATGCTAGAAGCAACATGGAGCGAGCCAGAGGCCGTTTCTCAATACCAAGTACGCAAACTTCGGACTTGCGTCCTCCTTGGTAGTTCGGACTTGCAAAGTTCGACTCAGGAGAACGAACTCCCGAGGACGAGAGGACGCGAGTCCGGTTATTCTGCAAATGGAACAGCAGCGTTCTTGATCGCGTCACTCAGCTCGCTCTGGCTACTCCGGTAATCTCTTTATGTATATTTTAGCCAACAATAAAACGAAGTATGTTATAAAACACCACTCTGCCTCTTTTCATTTAAAAAAAAAATCTTAAACATATTAATGGCCACATAAATGTGGTTTAGGCAAACGCGTACATTGATTATCTTTACTGCATATTTATAACAACACGAAATATAAAACACAACCCTGCTTCTTTTTGTTTTCATTTTTAAAAATATGAAACATAATGACCATTAAAACTGACATTTAAATTTGCCATTGCTGATTAAGTGAGCATTCATGTTTGTGATGGTGGTGTGACACGTTTGACCAATACACAGTTTTTTTGTTTCCACCGCTACATTTTAATTTAATTTTTTTTACATTTATTTAAAGAAGTTTGATTATATTCTATTTTAGATTTGAATGCACAATTGTTTTTTTAAATAAATAAGAATACAACACATTACATACATCTGTTATTTTGTCTTAGTTATGTTTAGTTAGTAAAGTTTGGTGCCTTTAGTCTCTTCAAGGAAGGTATAAGGTGGAAGGTATACAGTTTATTATTAATTCAACTATAGTATCGGATCGGTATCGGGTATCGACAGATACACAAAGCCCAGGCATCGGTATCGGTATCGGGACTGAAAAAGTTGGATCGGTGCACCCCTAATTTTAATCCAAATAAGTGCATTTAGGCGTGACGTGTTAATTTATATTGCATGATTTTTTTTTTTGTGATTTAGGTAAATGCAGTGTTTGTTTTAAAGCTTAAGATTATTAAAGCTTAATCATATAATTGTGAATAATATAATCATGTAAATTATAACAGTGGCGTGATGCGTGTAGCCAAGTATGGTGTCCTATACTTGAAATTTGTGCTCGAATCACCCATCCATATACACACACAACAATAAACACACACCCAGAGCAGGCGCCTTGGGAGCGATTGGGGCCTTGCTCAAGGGCATCTCAGCTGTGGGTAATGAGAGTGGAAGAGAGCGCTGTTCATTTGCTCCCCCTATATACTGAGACTCGAAACCCACGGCATTAGGGTTACAAGTCCGACTCTCTTTAACCATTAGGCCACAACCATTATTGTTCACCAGTCCAATGGCTTAGAAAAATAATGGCACACCTCTCCTCAAGCCGCACGATTTGAGGTATTGTTCATTCCTCTAGCACGAATGGTGCAGGACGAGTCACTCTCCAAAGTTTAATACATAGGGTTAGTGGTTTAGAACAGACTTTTGTCTTCTAATTATCCATTTGCTTCACATTATGAAACCTCTCAGTGACGGTAAAGAATGTCAGCCAAATGTTATGGTATATATTTTTCTTTGAAACCCTTTGTGTTTACTGCATTATAAGGCTTGGCAGTGACTCAAGACGGTAACTGAATCTGAGGAAAACTTTAGTCCAGCTGTTAATTCAAATCGTGGGCGACTCCTGCAGGAAAAACGGGTTTGTATTGATTGAGGGCATATGGAGTATCATCTTAACGTCATGTTAGCGTAGACTCATCGTAGACTTATTGCTTTTAAAATTACATTTCTGCTCTTAGAAGGGCATTCTGGGTTGGCAAGAAACCTTGTTCAGAAAACAAAGTCTTTCTCAGTTAATTTACCTTTTCTAAACTGGAGGACAAAGCATATGTCACTGATTGATTTTAGGTTAAGAGCTCTAAATCCCAGTTATGTATTTGTGGGGAATGTAATCTGTAGAGGTGTTAATTTTTGTAAAGATTTACATAGGGATGCACAATATCTGCTGATCATCATCATTAAACATCATTTAACATTTATTATTTTTATTATTTATTATATTTGAGGTTATTGGTTTGATCAGTATTTTAGATTTAATCCTACATTCTCATCCATATTTTTTATATTTAGATTCCATTTGCATCATTTAACACTGACTTAGTTATTTTTTAAAACAGAAACATAATCTATAGCAAATCTCAATCTATTTTTCATACTGTACATTATATTTCGATGCTTACTTCACTTGTAGCATTTAGTTTTTGTTTTACTATTTTTTTTTTGTTTTTTTTTTACATTTTATAGAATTTTAATAGCAGCCGTTTAACAGTTACCCGCCATAACTTGTAAATAATTATTGTATTATCTGTATTGAACAGAATTTTAAATTAAGATTAACATTTTGAATAAAAGATTGAAGCATTAGAAGATGGGTGCTGCATCCCAATTCGCATACTATCCGTCCTAAATAGTATTCGAAATTAGAATTAGTGTGTCCCAAATCATAGTGTTAAAATTAGTATTCCAGAAATACCCAGATACACACTATTGGCTAATATTGACCACAACCCATTGCGCTCTGGATGAGGATTCGATTAGAACTACAAACACGAATAAAAAGTGTCAAAAAACTACAAACATGGCGTGTGCGAGTCCGGCGGTTAAGTAGAGAGGTTTAGATAAAGGAGTTTGAGTGATTTAATAATCAGTATCTGACCTGATGAAAAGATATGAGTTCAATGTTATCCACATTATATTTCATCTGCAACAACATTGTGAAATTTGTAATAATGCATTTGGTCATTTACTTTTAAATGCATCATTATGCAATTTGCATACTTTTAGGGCATAGTACATAATTACTTTTAGGGCATAGTATAAGTTGGCGAATTGGGTTACAGCAAGGAATTTATGGTGGGATAGCTTTTGGATAGCTGTGTAGAAAATACAAACATCCCTTTTGTCGAAATATTAAATCATTCATGATCCTAGTATGCACTCATTAATATTTGACATGAAAGACAAAAAAACTGTACCAAAAGACCTCATATTTAGACTTTTCCCAGTTGCAAATAGATTTTCCTTCGCAGAGATTCTAAATGACGTTTCAACAGTTTACAACAGTAAACTGTTAACAACATTCATGTAAT
Organism: Scardinius erythrophthalmus; assembly: GCF_964197995.2. Lineage (NCBI taxonomy): Eukaryota > Metazoa > Chordata > Actinopteri > Cypriniformes > Leuciscidae > Scardinius > Scardinius erythrophthalmus. Next base: position 8,824,770 of record NC_138223.1, on the reverse strand, counting down.
TGCAATTTAAGTATAAGTGAGCAGTTCAAAAACCAAATACATGCTCATAAAATTATGCATACTTCATTTTGTTTTGCTGGTAAATATCTGACAAGCTCAAAGCCACACTGAAAATAACTTGAAAATAACTGCAAAGTTTCGATTTGCAGACACACTTGCACATAGATTTAACCATAACCCTCAATCACAGTATCTGGCAGTTACATTTTTAGCTTTCCAGTGTTTATCTGAACACAGCCACCACCTATATGCATCCGCTTCATTGCCCAGCAGTGTTTTGCCGCTATGTTGCCATTCTCTCTCATCATCTCTTAACTCAGTTTCAGTAATTGTCAGGCCAGGTTGGTCGCCTTGATTGCTGCCCTCAGCTAAGTTTTCAGCTCCAGTAGTAATCAGAAGTTTCTCAGACGCAAAACCAATCAGCCTCTTTCCCTGCTGAGCTCATCTCAACGGGGAGCCAGGCAGAGAAAATACTCAATCAATGGTCACAATTAAAAGAGAAATAAAGTAGAAAACGTGAGGCGGCGATGAAACTGTCACACTGCTGCCACAATATTCTCTTCCATTTCACTCCCACTTCAAACTTTGTTAAAACAATTTTTTTAGGGATGGGTTAGCCAACTATTTGAGGTTATTCGGTTCTTTGTTTGTTTTGTTTTACATGAGCATGTACATAGTTTTTGGTGATAATTTTTTATTTTTTTTAAGTGACCATATATTATGCTGATAGTTAAAATTCTGGATACCTGAGAGGAAAAAACACTGTAACTACACCGACACTGGAACTGAGAAATAAATAGTTTCGATTGAATTTCACACTCAGAATTTGAACATTGCTGAACCAAAAGGATCTGTCACAGGGTAGATAATATTCTAAGATCACTTGACACTTGATTTGTCTCAGTTTTGACAGTGTGTAGTTACTGTGCTTTGCCTATTTTTCTAATGGTCTCGAAATCTTGAACTCTCACTAATGTAATGTAGTATCACTGTTATTTTGAGTTAAACTGTAAATTCCCTATTTATAGTTTTGTAGTTTTCAGTTTGGTTTTTAATATCTTAAAATGTAATATTGATTTCAATTTTTTTTTACAATAGTTTGTTTGTTTAGTTATTTTATTTGGCATTTTAGTTTTTTTTTTTTTTCATAGATGCATTTCTATTTTGATAAATATATTAAAGGTTTCTCTTTTTTTAACTGGTTTAATAATAAAAGTTATGTAATCAACAACAGTTGAGGCAGTCTACATCTTGACAGAGCATATATTGCATATATAACACATATTGTCAATCTTACAATGTGACATATTACTCTCTGAAGATGGCATATCTTCTCCTAAACAGGTTCATACATGTCAGACACTCTCTCAATAGCTCCGTAAGACAACCATGATCAAAAAAACAAAAACAAAAATTTGTCAGTCAATTTATTATTGGTTTCATTAGTGGGGTTTTTTTGTTGTTGTTTTTTCAGCCACTTTTTCCCCTTAATTTTTAATGTTTTTTTGTTGCTGTTGTTTCTGTTTCAGTCATTTTTTTATATCAGCTTTAATAAACATTATAGGGATGGGCATTTTTCAACAATATTGTATTTGAATATATGGGCTCATAAATATATAAATATATATATATATATATAAATAACAGTCTCAGTCTGATAACAAAGGCTGGGTACAGAGAAAATGCGCAGTGATAGAGTTTCTTAAAATAGTCTCCCTCGTCAAAAATTAAAGGAAGCATATGTCTCGAGATAATCTTGCTATCAGATAATTTATCTGTGTAGTATTTTTAATTTGTCGCATAATAATTACAGATTGAATATTTGACTATCCGTGCATACCCCAATACTCATACCATTAGGCAAGTAACCATTTGGAAAACCTTGTAAATCGCATTGCAGCACCCCAGCAACCACCTAGAACACCTTATCATTGCAGCAAGCATTTCTCAGAAAATGTAAAAATCTAGTTCTATACTACTTTTGCATTTTTCATGAGTGTAGCAATAACATGGACCGTTCCATCAAAAGAAGACTGTATACTCTGTGTCCTCTCATCTTTGCTGTAATTAGTGTCTCTGTGCTTTGATGGTGGGTACATTTGGTTAGTAACGTACATAGCATCCATTTTCACATAATATTAGATTAATTTCACCCTCTAACGGTTTGTCCCCAATAGAAAATTTACCTTCAAAGTACAGATAGGAAAAAAATCTTAAATTCCTTTTATCTGCGATATTTAAGCCATGCTGCTGTCTCTATTCAATGAGATAAAAACAAACTGAATGCAGCTGAAAAGGCTCAATTTTGTGTAGCGTGCTTATAATTTTAATCAACAGTCTATTCCCGGCACACGGCGAGCACCGTAGTCATTGTGCAGCTTTGACAAAACGTTCTTTGTTCATCGCAGGTTTTAGCATAAGAGCACATTGGTCGTGAGAGCTCTCACTCTGTTCATGCTTTTGTGTGGGTGTTATTGAAACAGGGTATCAAGTCCACTTTTTAAACTCCTCAAAGCTGCAAAACTCCTTGTCTGCCTATTTAATTCACATCAGAGAATGAAATGTACTTAGGGGTCAAAAAAACACTTACATTTTCTGAGTAAAATTCAGCCTTAAATCTAAGCTGTGATTCCCAAGGCATTTCTGTGATGTTACTAAGATGTTTCACCCAACTGTGAAATCAATAAGCCTCAGGCTGAAGGATATGCAAATTTACACCTGTACATATACAATTATTGCAGGTTTGTGTAATATTCTGAGTTTCCATGTCACTTTTTTCATTCATTTAGAGGAATATTGAATCTGTTTTTGTGCAAGTGAGATGAGTAAATGCATGTTCACATTTAGCCTGGATCTACAATAGACCTTATTCAGAGCAGCACCTTGACAGGTATGAAAGTGAGGGTGTGAGGGATAGACTTACTGTGTTTTCAATGCCATCCGCTGTAGAAAGCTCCTAGATCACTTATGATTTTCCACATCTCATGTTGTCTGGAGATTTTGTTTCTACTGAAATGTCATGGAAATATATTTTTGCAGTGTTTTGTCATAAAAAAACAACAATGCCAAAACAGATGTCTGTCCCTCACAGCCTCGCTTTCATTCCCGTTTCAAAATCAAATATGGCACTGCCTTGTAGAAGGTCTATAACCATCATGTTTACACATCTGTGCACACAACGCCTCTGCCTCTTACTCACGATTAATTTAAATCCCATAATTTTACGTGTTTGTCCATTCAAGCTCAAATAGATGCTAAAGAGAATTCAATTTTGTTGTTCGCATGCTGTCTGCACGACTCTGTGTGTGATTCTCTTTTGCAGTCTTCTTGCACTTGAATGGTTTAAAATCACTTGAATTTTTAAACTGACATGACATAAAAACTTGAGCTCAATGATGGTTAAACTTTGCAATTAATCTGTGAATCACGTGCGTTTCTAACCTGCCTGGTTCGTACAGATCAACCATAATCCCTATACATGCTTCAATATCAAACGAAAAAATCTATGATAGTGTTTCCATGATTTTTCAAAAGAGGGTAAACAGACAGATCTGCCTGATTCTGATCTTCTCTGAGTCCATTTTTCATCTTTGCTTAACACCTGGTCCTCTAAAGTCACAGTCTCTCGTGCCACAGCACCCACAGTGTAATTTGGTGGAGGATTGGTGATGATCTGGTGGTGTTTTAGTAAGGCTAGAATCTGGCAGATACGTCTTTGCAAAGGATGCATAACTCAAGTCACGTACAAGATTATCCTGAAAGAAATATTGCTTCCTTCTTCTCTGACAATGTTCCCTAACTCAGTGGTCAATCACAGTATGGATGGAGGACCACCAGATCAAGAACCTGTCATGGCCATCACAATCTCCAGACCTGGACCCCACTGAAAACCTTTGTAATGTTATCAAGAGTAAGATGGATGGTCACCAGCCATTAAAAAATTTCAGCCAATTTTTTCATCATAAAGTTGCCCGACAACAACTTTGCAGTGGTCTCTTAATTTTTTTCAGCGCATATATATCAGAAATCCCAAAATCCATATTGGTCACCACTAATCTCTAATAGTTCTAGTAGTAGTAATTCTAATAGTAGAGTTCTTTAAAAAATAATAGCACATCTCTCCTCAACAAACAACATGGTTGAGGTATCCTTCATGTCCATATCACAAACAGTGCACAATGAGTTGCATGCTGAAATGTAATACTTACAGATAGGGATTTGTTCAAAGTGCAAGTAGCCATTTGCATGTATTTGCAAAGATTTTATTTTTAATTATCAGCAGTGTTCTGTTTAAATAAGAGTAGAGTTTGATTAAAGTTCACAGCAAATCACTGTGTCTTAAGCATTGACCTGTATTCAGTATGTTAAATATCCTCGTAGCCTTTATAATGACTTCACAAATGTCACCCTCTGAGTGTACACGCACTGACAGTTTAATGTGTCCTTGTGCTGACCTTTGCCGATGCCATGTCTTGCTTTAACCTCAAAGGTTAGGATGACAAAGTTTCTGGCTTTGATAATCTCCATAGTAACAGTAGCGCTGCTTTGATTGTCGACATTGGAACGGCAGGTGTCTCTATGCTTGTTTTGATCAGCGTTCTGGCATTTCCTATCGTCCAATCAGGGGATGATTACACCTTTTGATGGACTCGCTGATTAAACTCACTGATGAGCTATTAATGAGTGAAATCAAGAATATGTTTGCAAGTGAGTGCATGTAGTGAGGGAACGTCAGAGAACTGATAACAGTACATGCTGTAATTTATGACAATGTATAAAAAAAAATCATATCAAAGGTCTAAAATTCACTTGCACGGTCGACGCATTCTCATTCAAGTCATTCTCTTGGCTGTTTGCTACTGAGGCTGCACTTTTGAGTTTGAAGTCTATTTTTGAGGGGTTTAAATCATGTATTAGATTTCAGAGAAGATAAAATATCCAAAAAGAGCTTTGATAGCTGTTGATGAACTTGCAAGTGAAAAAAATCTGTTCATACGACTTTTATTGCTAATGTTCTGTATCTTTGTTCGTCTCTTTGTTGATTTTCACTAGGCTTGGGCGGTATTGGAATTTTGATACCGTCAAACCTCCTCCCTATTTTACCGGGGTATACGGTATTACCGTGACTAATTAAAAATTATGACATAATGGGCTCAGATGGCGTCACCAAACTGTTGGCTTGTGCCTACACCGTTCAGAAACTGAATGCCAGATAAAAAAAAAAAGAAAAAATAAAATAAAATCAAGCCGTGCACGTTGTGTCTGAGTCCGGCCGACGGCATTAACTGTTATTATGAGCCGGAGCCCACCATTATTCAACATAATATCTGTGTGCGTGCAACAAGCAAGAAGTGCCTTTGTAATCCGTTGACGCGTGTCCATTGATTTTTATTAATAAATCTTTTCTGCAAAGATGGAAGTTGACGATCGCCATCTCTGTAGTGAACGCGCCTATAGAGAGAAATGCACATCATTGATCAATCAGATTTATTTTCGTTTTGAATTGTTTCGTTTAAAGAAATTGACGATCGCCATCTCCATAGTGAACGATAGAGAGAAATGCACATCATGGATTACAGAGAGTAGGCTAGTCTATTTCTTTTCGTTTTGTATGGTTTCGTTTACTGAAATTGATGATCGCATCTCTGTATGAACGCGCCTAGAGAGAAATGCACATCATGGATTAAATAATCAGAGTGGACTCTTTCTTTTCGTTTTGAATTGTTTCGTTTAAAGAAATTGACGATCGGCATGCACATCATGGATTAATCAGAGAGTAGCCTACCCTATATTTCTTTTCGTTTTGAATTGTTTTGTTTAAAGAAATTGACGATCGCCATCTCTGAGTTTCGGTTAATTTATGAGATTTCAATTTCAAGTGACCGTGGCATGCCAGCGCCCATCATGTCATGATTATATTAAATCCAGGCAATTTGGTTGATGAAAATTTTATTAAAATTAAGATACAATTTATACAAAACGAAATTCGTTTTAAAGAGGCCTTTTACAAAACGAAATTTATTGAAGTGGTCAAATCGTCTGACTCCCGATGCATCCCATCTTATTTGTGCTGTTCACTTTTCATAATCAACAACGATGGAAAAAATAACATTATAATATTTTAACAAATACGAAACTTAATGCGCTTATTTAATGAACTCGAGAACAAAATGCATCCTGGCAGTAGTGAGTGGGTGGTAGTTTCGGAGATGCGACATTAGGTTAGAGGTGTTTACATCTCTCGCGGTCACCTTTTTATGGCACAATTTACAAATTGCCTCGTCAGTATTTACCGCCTCTCCCTTCTCATTTGGCTGGAACCAGAAATATTACCAAACTGCAACCACACAAGCATTTTTAGGCAATAAATAAATTATATATATTATAGGCTATATAAGTGCCGGTAATGACGGTATTGAAACTGATACCGGTGCTATTTTAAGATCCCGCGGTATCCGATATTACCGTAATACCGCCCAACCCTAATTTTCACCTTTGTTGACATGTTCCTGGCAATCAAATTTGCAACCCAGTTACAGTCTTTTCTTGCTCAACTGCCTCTGCCTCTCCATACAGTGACACAAATGTGGAATATTCTTTGTTTTAAGCCACCAAATAAAAAAGTGCATTGACATGTTTTTTTATTATATAGTTAAAAAAAAAATGCAAAATACATTTTCACGCAAGGTAGGAAATAATAACTGCTGGTAAATTTTCTCATATCACGTACCATTAGCAGGCATGGCAAAGTTAATTTTGGACCCTGTCTGTGCAGTTGATTTGAAAGAGTGAATCTCAGTCTCCTCTAGCCTCAGTCAATACACTGTCGTGGACTGGAGTTTCTCTTTTTCCGACTGAACTCTTTCCTATCCTATCTTGACCAATAAAATTTGCATTCACAGCTTGAACTCTTAGATTATTTTTTTATGGATCCACTATGGTGCCTTGAACTACTTCTAACACAGCAGTGGTTATTATATTTATTCCTCCCCTCAGCTCTTGATATACATTTGAAATATGAAGACTTTTTTTTTTAGTTTTGTGAAGTATGGTATATTTTATTTATGGAAATTTCTATAGTAAATATTTTTTTATTTTATTGAATTTTCTATAGTGAATCATGTATTTATGAATGGGGATTTCTATAGTGAAAATTTACAGACATTTCTATTGTGTATATTTTTATTTATGGTGTATATATGTCTATAGTAAAGTTACGTAATATTTATCTATCTCATTTTGTTTTAGTTCTGCTGTAAAATCTTTCATCCAGTTGCTCTTCATGAATCTCTGTACAATGTACAAAAGTCCTTATCGTGGAAATGAATTGGTTAAAGGGTGTGGGAACACAGGATATGAAACCGCACATTTTATATTCAATGTTTGGATTTGTTTCATGGAATTTCACATAACCTGCTTATCTTCATATATTCTTCTTTTTGGATGCCAAAGAATGCTGTACAAGTGCAATTTCAGACCTTAATATATATGAATATACCGATTATAATATGCTTAATGTACAGTACTGATTCTCTATAGACTGTCTGTATCTCGGAACATCTGGTCAAGAGTAATCCATGCAGAACAGGTTTATAGATTCCAGCCCAACATACAGCATGCGCATGTGTCCTCATGCGTGGGCTCTCTCTTCTGGTCTAGAGAGAACATGAAATGCAATGAGTGGTTAGACATTTGATTTGATCCCTAGAGACTGCCTTGTCTATTGAAGATCGAATGCCTAAACTAGCAGACATCATCTCTGTCCATCAAAGCTGTCGAGTGGCGAAAGTTTCCCGACAGAGTTTGAGTGCTATTCCGTGTGACATTCTTTTCCAGACCGGCTCGTGCTTTCATTCTCTCTCCGTTCATAAAGCATGTGTCAGCCATCGTGTTAGCCTGTCATGACAGCAGAAGTTGTTTGTGTGTGGTGGAGTCTTATGGGGAAAGAGGTTTTGTAAGGACAGCAAGCTTTTTGTACTGATACATTTTAATTTGTTTAAACTGAGGATACAGAAACACTTAGGCAAGAGAATGTTTCACAACTTCGATGATTGAAAAATCTAAATCAAAGTCTTTTCAAACACCCAAGAGAAAGTTTGCCAGTTTCATAGAAGATGAGAAAAACCAAGAAAATAAGTAGTGGAGGGTGTCCAGGGTGTTGCTATGCAGTTGTTAAGTTGTTCTGGGTATTTTTTTTTTTTTTTTTTTTAGCATTTTGCTTGGCAGTTTCTCATTGGGCCAAGCCAAAAAAGTCTCTATAATATTCTGGTACATATATATATATATATATATATATATATATATATATATATATATATATATATATATATATATATATATATATATATATATATATATATATATATGGAGGCTTGTATCTCTCCTTCAGTTTAAGCAAATGGAATTTTAACCAATTATAATTTACATATACAAGTTATAATTTAATTCTATCTCTTCTTCAGTTTAAACCAATGAAAGTTTTAAGAATTTTCTGTTTTAATAATCAATACCTCACAATGTTCGTGTCTGTAGGACAAATAGTGCAGGATGAGATGCATGTCCAACTTTATCAAACAAACACCACTAAATGTTTAAACATTTCATCTGGCGTGTGTGTGTGTGTGTGTGTGTGTGTGTGTGTGTGTGTGTGTGTGTGTGTGTGTGTGTGTGTGTGTGTGTGTGTGTGTGTGTGTGTGTGTGTGTGTGTGTGTGTGTGTGTGTGTGTTTTACATTAGAAAGTTTAAATTCACTTTAAGGAAGTTTAGATTAACTGATCTGTTTTTCTCACTATGTCTTGTAGTCTAATCTACAGATGTTATTTTCCATGTTATGAAGTTGTTCTTGTGTTGCTTCTCACAGATGGTGGGTTGAAGTGTGGCATTTACTGTACTGTAACTCAATTCTGTATGCTCTATTAAGCATATAGCAAGAACATAAACAGACAAAAATGTACTCTACGTTTCCGTTGAACGTCAAAGGAGATTCACTGAGTGAGTTGTTGTTTTTTTACTTTGGTACAGGAACTGATAATTATCCTTGCTAAAACGTTTATTGTGTATGGACAGACAGGCAGCAGATGACGTGACTAAATACTAAATAGACATTTGCAGACATTTCTCATATGCACCTTAATGCATACGCTAATGTCCTGCATTCTTGATAGTCAAAGTAAACCCTTGATAATGGTTTTGATATTTACTCTGCCACTCATCCCGTTGTTGTTTTTTTCCATCCTAGGCAAAATGTCAAAATCTGCATTTAGATTGAAGTCTTTTTGTTTTTCATTTGCATATTTCTGATTATTCAATAACATCTCCTCTCCAGTTGGAGAGGTGGTCCTCCCAGTAATTTATTTATTTTTTCTTCACGCATTTCAAAATCATGGCATCAGTGCAAGGAAATATAGTTGTATTCACATTTTATATATACATGTATGTTTTTTATTTACCTATTTATTTGTGTGTGTATATATTTTTACTATTTAAACCATCTAGAAAATACAAATTAAATATACAAAATGCATTAAATAACTAGGCCATGTGTGTTTGTAGTTATTAAACCCACATTTCCCATTTAAAGAAATATATTTATTTCAGTCAAGTTTAGTTAAGTTTTAGTTACAAGTAATAAATTACATACTTATAAATAAATAACATTTTTGTAACCTTAGTTAGTTCCAGATCAAACGTCTGCATGTCTTCATGAACACTGAGAACTTCACTATGTATCTGAGAAATGGAGTTGCATTTGCTAGTTGCATTTTCAGAATTTTTAAGCAAGTCAGTAGATCTATTGCATCTGTTGTCAGTGGCATCATAGATGGAGCTTGTCCTCTCTAAACACATCTGTTGTTTTTCTACAAGTGTTCACTCTGCTCACAACAGCAGCTAGGATGATTCTTTTTCTAGCAAAAAGTCATGTTTGTAAGTTCTTATGAAAATATTCAAATCGTTATACAAGTATTATATTTATTTATTTATCAGTTAGCCTATATCAAAACGCTAGTCATTAAGTCCTCCTGATATTAGTTATTTTTGACCAACTTGAAAATATAACAACTAAAGTTCCCAAAAAATTTTTTAATAAATTGAATGCCACTTGATATTTTAATGCACTGACATTCATACATTGTGTCTTAAAGATAGGGTAGGTGATTTTGGAGAGGCTAACAATAGCGAGCTAGCTTTGAAAGCATAAGATCCCATCCTTCCTTCAGAGCGTCTCCAAAGCCATGCCTCCTCTAAAACTCATGAACTCGCAAAGCGTCACGAGAGACGGCGTTAAATTACCCCATGTCTCAAAGCACATAACATTACAAAAGTAATGAACGTAAACAACTTACAGAGCTCTGCCTTAAACAACTCTGAGGATGTGAACCGCTCCGAGAAAAACCATATGCAATGATTGGACGAACATTTTTTGGTCCTGAGACTTCCACACAAGATAAATGTACATTTTTTTATATATATATTTAGACCACTTCTAATAATGATTTGCTATCAGGATGTGAAGAGAGTTTCAACATGTATAACGTAAAGTGTTTATGAAAAACATTGCCTACCCTAGCTTTAAATGTCATACTTTTTTTTTCTAGCCCACTTTATACTTAAAATGTTTGTTTTCTAGTGTAATGTACAATTTAATGTGATATTTATTAGCTAATGTAACTTTTTATCTGCAATACAACACGTATCTCATGTCATGGATGTGGTAAAGCACGATGTGCCGTTAGCAAGGAGCAGTTGGTTAATTATACATCTGCCTAATCAGTAGATAAAGCTAATTTAACAGCCAATTACTGCTCTTCACACACCTCCGCCTCACACTGGAAGCAATGACAGCTTCTCGTTTCCTCTCTTTAAGCTCGGCAGGGTGCGCTCGCACCAACAGACGACTCAGATGTACTGGATCATAAATTTGTTTGTGTGCACATGCTTTCCTGGCTCACTGCAAACTTTAAATTACTTCAGTGCTGGGTTTTCTACATAACTTTTTTTTTTTTTTTTTTTTTTTTTTTGCAGTTACCACAACAATATTTTACATGGTAACATGCCTAAAATAAAACATTTATTTGAAATAGAAAAAAATCGTAACATTACAAACCTTTACTATCAATTTAATGCATCCTTGCTGAACAAAATGATTAATAAAAAAAAAAGTCTTACTGACCCCAACATTTTGAGTGTGTGTGTGTGTGTCGTGCTGCTATAGTAAAAGCGTTGAAGGGAAGGGCTTCAGATATATTGTAAAATCTCTTGAGACCGTGCCGTTTTTACTTTCTTCTCTGTGTATTTATTTGGTATTTGTGCTGGAGGTGGTTTGTGGCGTGCATGACTCTCTCTGGATTTGTTAGGAGATATATAGGCTGTTACACTGAAAGTCCCTGGAAGATCTTGAAGGCTGAGTCGAAACAGGTGTCACTCCATGTACTGAAATGCATCTTGAGCAAACTCTAGGCAAGCATATTTTTCATTTTTTCCTTGCTGTCTGTCTTTCTCTCCCCATTTCTCTCTACAGTACTGCATAAACTGTCATTATGAATGGCTTTTTACATCCTCAGAGAGAAAACAGCTGTTTGGGTCAAATGCAAAGTGTTGTAATTATTCTCTTCACACCCCTTCAGTCTAAAAGCTGCATTTAAGCAAACTCGTTGAAGAGAGGAAACTGGAAAGGAAGCTCAGCGAGAGATGTCATTACATGAAGATACGTGTGGAGTTTGCAGGCTCCAGGCTTGACTGTTTTAGGCAAAGTAACTGGCTGTCCGTGGAGAATGGAGAGATGAAAGAGAAAAGAAACTAGACTAATTTGGAAACTTCTACCATTGTCCGTTGGCCCCACTATACCCTGAGTCAATCGTTTTTCTTCTCATTTCATAATAGCGTTTCTATCTTTCTGTCCTCTCTCACCTCTTATGTGGACTTGAGGAAGGTTTTAACATCAACAAAAACTTGTTGTTAGCCGAAAGGTCACATATTGTTTATAACAACCTTTTGTGGCGGTGGCAATACAAAAACACATTGATAAGGTCACAATCTGAATAACTCTCTCTCAAAAACAAAGAGAAAAAATACTGGATGACCTTTTATTAAAATGTGATCTGGGAAAATGGAAAACAAAACCAAGTTGGAGACAAAGGAGAGGCATTTCCACATGTGCCCAGTTTGCCGGGACAGGTATTAGAAGGTCTGGTGTCGAGGGGGGCCTTTCTGTGTTATGAGACAGCATTATGATGCTTCATAAATCACAGAAAACGGCAAAAAATAATCATGAGAGCCCTCTTTTCTCAGGCCCTCTAAATGTAAAATATATTTGATGCTAACAACTTCTTGTGGAGGTCAGGCTTAAATAGATTCGACATGGAAAAGCACCGTTGTGCATTGATGCCCTCATTTTGTGTTTGCTTCCTCTTAGTTGTACTCTGGGCAAGCAATTAATCACAGACACACTGCTTTTTCTTTTTCTTTGATATGCATCTGAAGGTTTTAAGGGGTGTTTGTACATCTGAACATTTTATTGTTTATGTAAAGGCTAACATTACTCACTGCCTGACATAAGTAAACTCAAACTGTGTGGTTTAGGGAATGTTAGTTAGTGTATAATTACCAATGTTAGTGTATAACATTAACAATAAGCAATAGCTACTTTTGTTACATAAGTTATTATTCTTCGTTAACGTTAGTTAAAAAAAACATACAACTGTTAGTTCATGTTTAGATCCATTAAATAATAGTTAAAACCTTTTATTTCAATTATGTGTTATTAAATGTTAGAAATTAACTAAGATTAATAAATTCTTTAGAAGTGTTTTTCATTGTCAGTTTATGCTAATTCATTTATTGATGTTAACTAATGGAGCCTACTTGTAAAGTGTGACCTAACTATAAAGAATCAAAACATTTTCAAACAGTATCTAGGATAATATCAATATCTATACCATTATAATTATTCACTATAACAATATCGTGCATGTTCATTATCTTGATATATCGTATTATACTGGCACATCTCATTTTGTTAGGTAGTTAGACTTTTGTTACTCCTGTTAGTTTTTTTATTAGTTTTGGAGTAGCAGTTTTTTGGTTTACTCAGAGCTTATCGTTACTCACGGTTTGATATAAACCAGAACAGTGTTTGACTTGGTGAATGTTAGTAAGTTCGATGTTTAGTAAGTTTGTTTTAGTGAGTTTTCATTACTTGGTTCCTGTTAGTAGTTTGTGACGAATAGTCATCTAGTTATGTAGTAGTAGTTAGTTAATTGGTTTATTGTGTCTATCACTTAGACCTTATTACTCACAGCTTGTCATAAACCAAACAATTTAAGACTTGGTTAATTCAGTTAGCTCAGTTAGCTAGTTAGTGGCTGTTAGGGAGTGTCTGGTAGTGGATTGTTTGACTATTTTTGTTTGTTTGTGGATTAAAACACTTGTTAACATTTGTAAGTTTAACTTTATTTGTTACTTTACCTTTGTAGTTTATGTTACAAATGTTTAAACGGACACCTCTCTCCCCTGTCTCTCTCTCTCTCTCTCTCTCTCTCTCTCTCTCTCTCTCTCTCTCTCTCTCTCTCTCTCTCTCTCTCTCTCTCTCTCTCTCTCTCTCTCTCTCTCTCTCTCTCTCTCTCTCTCTCTCTCTCTCTCTCTCTCTCTCTCTCTCTCTCTCTCTCTCTCTCTCTCTCTCTCTCTCTCTCTCTCTCTCTCTCTCTCTCTCTCTCTCTCTCTCTCTCTCTCTCTCTCTCTCTCTCTCTCTCTCTCCAGTCTGCTGGTCCAATGGGCAGCGGCAGCATGCAGCTGTTGGAGACAGATTTTTCCCGCACTCTAACTGGACTGGTAGATCTGCATCTCTTCCATCAGAAGAGCATCCCAGTGTTCCTCAGCGCGGTCACCATCGAGCTGTTCAGCCGCCAGACTGTCACCTGATTTACCCATCAATGCTCGACCACACAGTGTTCAGGGAGCTCTCTCACACACACACACACACACACACACACACACACACACACACACACACAGAGCAAGACACAAATATCTACAGAACTCCTAGGTTTGATTATTTTTTGATTAGCCTTTTTTTATACAGATTTAGCATTGGAGGTTGTCGTAGCTTGACAATCTTTATGGCAGCATTTCAGTAGTATAGTCTGTATTGTGTGTTTTTCTTTTTCTTTTAATGCTATAAAACCCAGATTGTGTTGTTTAAGAAACAGGTTAACACATACCAGGGAAACCTAGAGCTGTGCAGTCCTGTTTTTATGAACATCATCTTTCATGGCAGTTTATTTGCCCATATCGAGGAAAAAATAAAGACATATTAAACTTTTCAGTCTATTATTTGTTTTGGGAACTAACGGATTTCAAACCATTCATTGTGTTCAAGTGAATAATGATTCATACGCCCAGTTAGAAGCTGCTTTTATTGTGTTTCACTTCAACTCAACTCAAATAACCTAATGATTAATTGATAAACTAATATCTCCATTGAAACCACAATAGTTGCCTGGCAGTGCATCAACTTTTATGTCTTTTAAAAATGTTTGCTGTGTACAATTTGGCACCAAATCCTTGAGGATGTGGGAGTATTTAAATTCCCTGGCCATTTTAGCTGGCAGTGGTTATTACAATTTTTTTTCTTTTTTTCATCTTCATTTGAATGCCACAGTTTCCTACAGTACACACATTAAGATTTAATCTGAAATGACTCAGACTGCTTTCAGATGAATTTTGTCTCAAATCTGTCGCACAAGCAATGCAAAGTGCCATTTTGCCAAAGCAATTAGCAAAGAATGTTACTCTCATCCTGTATCCGTGGTTTCAGGTAGTGTGCGGAGCCAGTATCTCTGCTTTCTTCTCATGCCAGTGAATTCATTGCGGATTCAATGTCCCTGCTGTTAGCTGTTCCTATTATATGCAAACTCAGTATTTGGCTGGCAAAATCAATTCAGAAAAACAGCTACTATGCACAGACTCATGCACACACTCTCAAGCTCTCTTCCTGTCACTTTTGGCCCCTGTTGTTTTCATACTTTATCCTACTTCTTCAGTTTTTTATTTAATATAATTTGTTTAACAATTCAGTGGGTCAAGAATCTTTGGCCTTTAAATCGAATCTCCTTTTATTCTATGGTACCCATTTCCTCTTTCATCACACATTTTTATATTTTATTCATTTTATCATTTATCATCTTGAGTCGAATAAGGTGGCCTCTCATTGGTTATTAATGAAAGTTTTTGTTTTTCATGAACGATCCTTATATAATTCAAAGCTTTGGGGTGGAAAAGGCTATATATGCTAATGAGGAGCTGTAAATGAATAAATAATGAATATCTGAGAAGCTTTAGACCAAACTACAACGCTGCAAAAAAAAAATGGACTTCAGACTGAGAGGAGAGATAAGCTGCCATTGTCTTATTACAATGCAAACGTTTAAATTCGGTGGTAATTATTTTGGTGTAGATATTAACATTCTGTTAGTGTTTATAGCAAAATTAACAATAATACATATATGTGACAAAACATCTTAGTGTTTCTGTTATGATTATCTAATGCAGTGACATTCGTACATTAAATGTTGCTTAAGTTTTAAAGATTATTTTTGGGCTCACTAGTTTAAAAGAAAAACTGTTTTGTGGTTGGCAAAAGGTACCAATCTTTTTTTACAAAAGCATGAAAATGAAATGAAATGAAAGTGTTCCAGTACTATTGTAGTGCTATGTATGTCAACATCTATGTCATGCTAATTAGCACTTGAGACCAAAAAAGGAGGTCACAAACCATTCCCCCAGGAAAATTGTCCATCCTTCAAATTGTCCATGCGTTTCTTCATAGAGGTTTGGTAGTTGCACCGATGAGACTGGAGATATCGCTCTATTGTTTGCCTTATCTGTTCTTAGTTTACCATGGCATTTGAAACTAGAGACAGTGTCATGCTCTTGCATTGCCACAGCGACGAGCATTGAAGCAGACAGAGACGGGTTCTCTCGATAGACACAACCCCTGTCACTCAAACTCGGAGAAGAGTCGATGATTTGAAGAGGTTTTGGGTATTTTTAACTAGTACCACTCTAAGAGTGAGAATAGGCTTTTGGTATAATAAAGATTAATGCTGTGACTAGAAAGTCTGCCTGTTTGCTTTTGGATCTCACTTATCTTTCTAGATAATAGTGAGTAGAGGCTTTTGCTGCATTTGATTCCTCTTAGGCTTACAGAAAATGTTCTACAACTAGATAACAGTACTTGCGATTATATTAGCAGCCATAAATCCTGCACACTCAACCTTTTTTCTGTCTCTATCTCTCCCAACATACACATAAAGTAACGTTAGATATCACTAGGCCACAATCACATTAGCTCTCGTAAGCTTGGCTAGCCAATCACGGTTGTTCCAATGTTCCAGAAGAGGTTTGAAGCAGCGTTAGAGGCACCCTAAAAAGATTACAGAGCCCCAGAAGGAATTTTCTTCATCCTTCATTTTTCTGCCTTTCTGTCATTGCTTTTGATCTGTTTACCATTTCCTTCACTTTCTCTGTTGCAGGGCTTTATTGTCTGACTACCGAATTACTCTCCGTTTGATTCAAAGATTTATATCCAATGAAATGACATTAGAGGTTTCTAACGGAATCTGTGCCGTATCCTTTGTCGCCCTATGTCATTTAAGACAGCCAAAATTTTGGAAACACTTGAATGAAAGCGTTTGTCTTGATGTCATTGTTTTATATATATAGCCTGGTTAGCCACTGGTTGTATTCTGTATTGCAAGTGCAACTATGAAAACTGACTGCAATTTAAAATGTGCTTTGTTTTCTCATTAAAAAAAAAGTTTTATAAGTTATAATTTCTAGCAATGTGCAAGCCACGTATATATTTTTTTATGTATTATAGAAAATGTGTTGGCACTGTGTGTGTGTATATATAATTAAGTGGTCGTTTACACTACATTAATTTTCAACTAAAAACTTTTTATGCGTTTTGGATGTTCATGTAGGCCTACACAAAACATTTACATTTTGGGGGCCTGAAAACGCAAACTTTTGAAAACGAGAATGATACCGTTATCGTCTCTGTGGAAACTACAAAAACGCAAATTTGTGAAAACGTGACGTGTATTACGTGTTCAGTCTACTGGCTACTGGCCTGACATGAATAATACAGTCGGTTTTAGCCGTTATCGCAGATCCGTGGGATCATCTTGAAAATATTGTCGTTTGTACATGAAAAACCCAAAGGAAAGACTTTTCCCCAAAAATTCTGATAGATATAGCCACCAATAAATAAGCAATATATTTCAATATAGTACATTTAAATATGTGTGTGTGTAGATAGATACTGATAGATAGACAGGCAGGCAGGCAGACACACACATAAATAAATAAATATTGTAAATAAATGTTATGTATTTGTGGGGTTTTTGTTTCTTTTTTGTTTGTTTTTGTTTAATGAAACCTAGACAAAGGGTGCCGACCCACCTTTTTTTGTCAGTACATAAAAGTATGGGATTTTTTTATGATAACAATATAGATGAGTTTTGAATGGTAGTGTATGACATTACCAAATGTTACTTTCAGAGATGATTCCAGAAAGTGAATGAATACCACTGTGAAAATGGGCCTTTAAACGGCAAATCTCTCCATTATTCCAGCTCATTCTTTAACTCTTTTGTTCTGCGCTCACTGTTCATTTCTCTTTTCCCTCAGGTCTACTGTCATATATTAACGGACTGACAGTCTTTGTGTGAGGATTTTATGGCGGGAGTAGCTATTAAAGGAATCAGTTTTAGGCGATGCAGATTAAAATAATGAAATAATTGACTTTTGCAGCGATTAGTAAGGGTATTCATACAAGGATTTGGGTGAAATACTTAATTTTAGCATTTGGGTATGAAAGGGCTGTTCTAAATTGTGAATAGCCTATAGTGGCAGCAAAACACCTGCAAACCGCTTCAGTTCAGACCTGAATATATTTACAATACTTGCTTTTATATAACGGTTAACACATAATAAACTTGTTTATAATAAGACCTCAGACTTAAACTGGGTTTATGCTAATTTTGTGAGCATTTCACCACAATAGCTTTAGTTTGAGCTACAGTGGAGGATCAGTACGCAGGTGCTAAGCTTAAAATTTTGTGTACACCTTTTATCGGTTTCCTCAAAATCTGCTTTAGTCCAGTCCGTGTGCATTTCACAACTTTTCAGAACATTACGTTCTGTTGTGTTGCCATCTTCAGCTCTCTGTCTCGGCTATAAATGAACTCAATCCTGACAGTGTCAGTCTCATACTGTGTTGGCTCTTAATAAGTTCATCGGATTGATTGGCCAAGAAGTGAGCTCAGATGGTGCTCAAGGGTCTGTATTGAGACCTGATATAAACAGTGCAAATGGAGGATGCTTCAGCTGCAGACACTAATAATTCGAGGCTAGCCTTTTTCTTTGTCAGTACATTAAAGATGAATAATATATATCTCACTTCTGACATTCAGTAATACCGTGTCTTCAGCCAGCAGTCAATCGCACTGGGCATACGCAGGGCTCTTGTAATAAAATATGCATTTTAATACTTACATAATATGTCAAATATGCCTCAAATTAAAAAAAGGCCTTGTTTTAGCAGCTTAATGTGACCTGGAAAAAATATTGCGTTTTGTTAAAGTTTTCTTCGAGAGGACACAAAAAGGTATGAATTTGCAAAGAAAAACAAATTATTTTGCAATATCACTAAAATGCATGCAGGCAACATTTCAAAAAATATATATTTTATTACAGTAGTAAGTTTATGTATGTAGGTCACTGACTGAAATTGGTATGCCTATATTGCTTTATTTGTGGGAATGTTTATATTAGTGTACTGTATGTATGTTTTCTGAGTGACATTGTTTAATGAGAGTGTTTGTGCTGGGTGTTTGCACATGTGGTGTGTTAGCAAAAGAGGGCGTTAGGAATGATTGGTGACTGTCCTTTACCACGCAGTACTGTACTGTATGTCCTCTTTTGGGGACGGATCAGGACTGCTGTTGCCATAGTGATTCTGGGTCACTTACCAGTTTTGAAATGCGTTGAGAGACCAGTAGCCACTTTGATGTATGACAGTTTTCAAAATGTCTTGTAGTAATTGACATTGGGGGTTTTAAAATAAAAGTTTTATGAATATTCCATTTTTAGATAATTATATAAAAATTTGCATATGCTGTAAGCTACCATGGCAACAGCTGGGATACTTTAAGACATGCATGTATTGTGTATACGCCAGAGTATCTCTCTATTCTGGTAAAATATAGCTTTAGTGTGTTACTAAAGACTCATCTTGGTCCACCCAAGGCTACGTACATAAAATGTAGCCTGTGTTTATTACACAGTTCCAAGGGAGGTTCACAAGGGAGAGACTGTGTCCGACAAAAAGTCTAGAGAAAAAAGAATTAATGTAATAAAAGTTGCATGACTGTTTTCAACTGAAAACTTTTAATGCGTTTTGGCCGCCTTCATTTACATGACATTGGCGTTTTGGCAGCCTGAAAACGCAAACTTTTTTCAAAGTGCAAGTTTTTGAAAACTATAATGTTATTGTCTACGTGTAAACTACAAAAACGAATTTGTGAAAACGGTGAGGTCATGCACATGCATAGTACTTGTTCAGTCTATAGGCGTGTAGTTTTATTTACAAAGTGACATCGCCAACTACTGGCCTGGCAGCAGAATACAGCGTTTTCACGTTTTGACAACGTTGTCGTATGGACGTGAAAAATGCAAACGAACATTCATTTTTTACATCGTTGTCATGTAAACGTACCTTAAATAATTAATAAGATTAAAATAAATGTATAAAATTTTTACTAATTTTTACAATTAATTGTGAGTATTTGTTAGTTATTAATCTGGTAAATATATTAAATTATATTAAAATAAATTATACATAAGAAAATTAAAAATAAATACACTTAACACTACATAGAAAAAAAATGAATAATGTAACTTGAAATTAATTTTAGATTTATAATATACATTATTCAGTGTATAAATTGGGGCTTTATAAAAGATAGATGCATCCTCATGATGATCAGATTTTGGGGATCATTGGTGTCTAAATTTTTTTAAATCCCTGGTCAAACAAACTGGCGCTACTTTCATGTCTCTCATCACATTCACTTTCTCATTTTATACAAATGCAATTGACACCATATTGACTATATATTATATCTTACATAATTTGATACCAGTGCTGATACTTTGTTTGATTTTAACAAACCCCTAACCCTAAGTTTCCAGACTTAACAAGCAGCATTTGCGCACGAGTGACACCAGTGACAATGATTTGGGTTGTAGGCCTAGTCGAAACGGTGAGTACAGCGTCTCTTTTTGTGTCTTGAGGTTGTTACGGCTTGAGCAAGAGCTGGTGAGTCGTCACTAAGGTGCTGTTTACAAGCCATTGTTAGATATTGGAAGCATGACGTTACTACTTAAACCTTCCACCATTCACTTTATGTTAATATCCATGATCCTCATATGATCCTATTGCTGAGGATTGCATTGTTGAGTAATGCGCCCGTTTGAGGTTTCTGACTGAATAGAAATCGCTACAGCGGATTATTCCCATCTGTGTGCCTTCAAATGTGGCCTGCAATATTTCATCCGCGTTATACTGACCTTGAGGAGCATTAGAGCCATGACCGTTCCAACATTCCTGCCTAGCTCACCAAAGAGAGATAATAATGAGGTAATCAGACCATCTATTTATGTACAGATTTGGTCACACATAAATGATATGGGGTGCATGGCCCATTTACTGTAATGTCACACTTGCTTTAGGTTAGGTAGTATTTCCCAGCCCTAGTATCACTGTAGCAGTAGCCTATGTTCAAACAGTCTTTTCAATTCCATTTTTTGTATTACTATACATTTTACACTGTAGCCTAGCATAGTGGCAAATATGAAACGGTGTGATAATAACACATCTTACTGTTGTTGTTTTTGTATCCACCTGTAGTTCAAACAGTATAGCATGCTGCTGGCAACGCAAAGGTCGTGGGTTTGATTTCCAGGGAATACAAGAACTAAAAATCCTTGAATGCAATGACATGTGCTTTGCATAAAGGTGTCTGCAAAATGTATAGTGCTAAGCAAAAGCCAGGTTATTCCATCTTAACATCAACATTAAACTTTACAATAAGTTCAAGACGTTAACTTCATAATAGTAGTGCATGATGCATTAGGGTACTTTTATTGCATTTATTATTGGTTCAAGCATGTAGTGCTGAAACCCTATTGTTATTGTTAATTTTCCCATGATGCAGCATTCGCCATCTAAAAATTATCGGGCAGGCCGAACCGTAAGTCGTAGAGACTTGAAACTTTGAGGGCTGGTAGTACTCACACCGCCTACAACGTCACCAAGGCCCGCCCTGATCGGCCTGACGAGGGCGCTACTGCGGTCAAAAGAATGAAATAGCTCATAACTCCTAAACCGTTAGGCGTAGACTCAAGTGTCTTATATCGTTGGAATCCTACAAATTGCATGCCTCGGATTTGCTCGCCCTTCATGCGGCAATTTTGAGTAATTTTGGATTTTGTGAAAAACCTACTTTTGCGCACTAGTCCTTGGCTTTTGGCTTGATTGGAACCAAACCAGTGCAGCAAGATTCTCTGGAGTCTGATTGTCAATAATTATCAAGAAAATTCACAATTGGTGCCAAAAAATATAAAAATGTCTATAACCACCCAACCATTAGCCCAAATGACTTAAAAATTGGCATGCGCTATCTTTGTACGAGGTGCCACGTTAGTTTATGAGGACATTGGCGTATCTCAAAAAACATGCCCACCAATGAAATTTGAGTAGCTATCAGACAAGGTTACCAAAGGCTGATCAGATCGAAACTCAGTGAGCATGCTCTAGAGTTCTGAGAATTTTGAAAGAAATCGGCCCCTAGTTGGCACTAACTAGTTTTATGCCTCTGTAATCACGTTGTTTTTCACACATACACACAATATTCATGTCATTTGCTCCATAGACAAAATAACAGCTGAAAAGTAATGTCAAACTAATAGCTTTCTTTTGTGAAACAGGTGATCTATTATTAGTTTTATTCATTATATTCAAACTATGATTCTATAAGAGCCAGCAGTTTTGTGGCAAACAGATAAAGTGAAAGATTTAACAGTTTGTGCACAAAAAGGTATCATCTATGGCATCACTTAGCCTCACACAGACATTAAAAATCAGCAAATAAATCTCAGCAATGGTGATAAAAGTATTCGTGCTACAATGCATGATGGGAGTCTGGGTGAGTACCTGTGCTGGTACCCAACATGCACTGCGACATGAAACTTTTAATGTCACCATCGTTGAGATTCATATGCTGATTCTTGATCTCTGTGTGAGTCAGCATAATACCACAGGTTTTTTAATCTGATTGTCACAATAATGGATCTTACAGTATCACATTTCTACTATAATTAATAATACAAAACTAATAATAGATCATCTGTTTAAACAGAGATTAGGCTCTGAATAAAAAAAAAATCACTAAATTGTGAGATTTTTCATCAAAACACAAACATCAACATCTGATTATATTTTCTTTTGGCTTTTATGCCACAACGAGTGTGTTTTATAAACACACAGTTACAGCAGCCAAAGAAAAATGTAAATTATAAATTCAAGCATCAAGAGCCCAACTAAAGCAAACACTGATCTCCATCATGGTAACTTTAATGAAACAATAAATCATTAACATGTAAACTTCTGTTAATTCTCAATAACTTCTGTAGACGCACGGCAGAAATAAAATCAAACTGGTTAGTAATAAGTGAAGCTGGTAATGCTGTTTGTGGAGTTGTTTAATCCTCCTCTGCTGAGATCTTGAGAGATTTAACATCTTCTTTTATCTTCAGGTGATTTCATCTAAGGCTGTAGATGAAGTCAGTTGTAGTTTCGGTGTTTCTCTTTCGTGATTTCTCGTTCCTTTAATGATTCTGCTTGTTAGCTGCAGGTGTTCTTCACTAATGCTCAATCATCACTAAATGAATCACTTTAATCACTTAATTTCTTGACTGCAATGTTTATCCTCTTTTAGTGGCCTCAACTGAAATAACTTCAGAGTACTCATATTGGTTTCTAAAAAAATGTAATAATCGGTGTCCTCAAATGTTATGAGTTAGCTTAAGTAATTGGATTTGATTTGTGTGTGATATTGTGAGCTACTGTAGCAGTAACTCCAAGCACTCAGAGTTCATTTAAAGTTTGTCATTTCAGCGGTTTTACTCAATATAGTGAAGTTTCAGTTATATAAAGTATTTGAATGCAGTGAAGTTTAATTGTGTATTAAAAAATATCCTTCTTTTAGTGGCCTCACCTGAAATAAGTTCAGAGTACTTTGTTTTTTATCAAATGAATTGAATTGAGGTCATCAATGTCCTCAAATGTTTTTTAGTTGAACTTGTTGGGTTTTACAGTGTGCGGCTAATCGCTACACCTGTTTAGAATGTATAATGTAAACATTCTTTATTCATATGAAAATATTCTTTATTCATTCTTTATTCATACTAAAATATGAAAATTGCACACAAACCATCAACCATCTTATTTGTGTGTTTATTAGCTTCTCATTTCAAGTGTAGAAATGTTTCTTTGGTTCGTTCTTCACAGAGCGCAGGGCAAGGAAATGTACAGGACAGTGTCATGCAAAGGGCAGGATTATGGTTATGTTGACTCACATACAATGATTGACAGCTGTAGAGATCAAATGAACGTGCGACGAGTCATACTCTGATGCAAATTAGGAAGAGGAGACAGAACTTGCTCTGAACGCTCTTTCAGCTCTTCTAATCACAAATTTCAGTGGGAAATAAATAAAGGGTATTCTATATGACAAAATATTTAGCAAATGTGCATGGTTATAAATCAATATTTCTCCAAATATGCACACTTTTGAACTAAGTGTCCTAACGGACGCTGTCTACATGTATGTGAACACAAATAAACCGCAGTAGACATGAGTGAATTCATATGAGTGTTGATATTCTATTTCAAATATCATACATTACAGATTGATTATTTTGCAATCCTGACATAAATAAAAAAATGAATGTCACTGCAACCTAGTTTTATCATAAACAGAAGTCAAATATCAAAGCTGGAGTCTTTAATCTTTCTAAGTTTGTCCAGATCAAATACATTTTTTAAAATGCAGTGAATGTTTAACAACAATAATCTGGGGCCATCTGCAATCTTTGCCTATAAAGGGGTTAAATATCTATATCTAAAACACAAAACCACCACACAATAGCAGAGGATAGCACTCATTGGCTCATTCTGCTCTGTAAAATAATTATTTTCAATGGTTTTGCATTTGAAATCATATTTAAACTTTATAAAATCATTAAAATAACATTGCAAATTACTTTGTCAAAATTTACCTCTTCAATTGTTCATTTTATGCATCATATTTTGCAATATGTGACCCTGGATCACAAAACCAGTCATGTCGCACGGGTATATTTGTGGCAACAATACATTGTATGGGTCAAAATTGTCGATTTTTCTTTTATGTCAAAAATCATTAGGATATTAAGTAAAGATCATGTTCCATGAAGATATTTAGTAAACTTCTTACCGTAAATATATAAAACATGTATTTTTGTGACTGAATACAGCACAATCATGAACATAAATGGACAACTTTAAAGAAGATTTTTCTCAGTGTTTCGATTTTTTTCACCCTCAGATTCCAGATTTTCTAATAGTTGTATCTCGGCCAAATATTCTCCTATCCTAACAAACCATACATCAATGGAAAGCTTATTTATTCAGCTTTCATGTGATGTATAAATCTCAGTTTCAAAAAATGTACCATGTGACTGGTTTTGTCGTCCAGGGTCACATATCACTTTGCCATGCAATGATTGCAATGACACACCTGAAAAATATATTTTAAAGGGGAGGCTTGAAATAAGAATTTAACTAGTTTATTTCAAATATCTGTATCTACAACAAATTGTGTGTGTGTAAGCCTGTTTAATAGAGTTAACATGAAAAATGTGCCTTGTTTTAGTGGAGACAAACTGACACTTTTAAAACAGACACATTGAAAGCAAGCTAATGAGCGGTCCTCTTTTTTTCTTACTACTAACTAATGTGTTTCTATAATTCATATTTAGAAATCATAAAATCACTATTATAAAATTTACAATCATATTTTATCAAAATCCATCACTTCATATCCATTTAAACATTAGTTTTGACAATTGTGCTACATGCGTAATGTAATGTGAAACCTGAAAATGGTGTTTTACAGAGGACACTTGCAGTAACCCATTTTGTTACCCATCATATATTTTAAATATCTGTATCTAAAACAAAATTTGTGCATGTGTGTAAGCATGCTTAGTCTAGTATTATTGTTTAAGCCTTTCATTCGTTTGTGAATGTGTTTTAGCATATTCTCCATCATGGATATTTTATGGTGTCAGGCTGTCAGCCCTACATTAAGGCCTAGACCTTAACAGCATACAGTAGTTGGCATGAAGGTCCTAAAACGCTTGAACCCCGCTAATTGCTGCTTGCAGCTATATTTAATATTGTTAATGTTCCTTTTCACATGGGGCATATACATTTTCAATGTTACAAATTATAAATATAAATGAACATTGATCTATATTAATAAATGCATTACAAATGTTGTTCATTGTTAATTCATGCATGATACTTAATGCATTAATGCATGTTAACAAAAAACAAGCCAATTAGAAAACCTTTTTTTAGGAATGAAATTGGGGTCCATTTTGATTTCATGTTGACTTGAGCTGGTTTTTGGAACATGGTATCTGGTTTGTGCTGGTCTGTTCCACTCAGCTTGACTAGGAAATTATTAGATATTAAGATGACAAAAAGAGATGAGGTGATTGTGCTGGTTTTTGGGACATGGTACTGTATATGGTTTGTGCTGGAAATTATTAGATATTATGAAGACCTTTTTTTTTCTTCATTTAAAAGGAAATGGGCTTATTGTTCTTGGTTTGTGCAATTTAAGGTGGTCTTTTAGCTCTTCTCGGCTTGACCGGGATGCTCTACTAGTTTACATGATAAGTATAATAAGCGGATGTCCATAATTGACCAGTTTGGACAAGCTTTTAAAGTGTCAGACTTCCTCTTGCCCCTGAAACTGACTGTTTTATTCTAGTTTTCTTGCTTTCCTCCTTCACTTTTTTTTTTTCCTGCACACATGCATTCTATAATTTGGCAAGAGATCATGACACTGATCAACCTCTAGCAAATTAAAACCTAGCTAATTAGCCTGACTGTCACTCTAACCGCCATGTGTTGTGTGTGTGTGTGTGTGTGTGTGTGTGTGTGCATGTCTGAGTGAGAAAGATTGACTGGATTTGCATCAGTGTAATTCAGTTATTGTAATTCAGGGAGACATGTTGCCCCTCCTGCCTCCCTCACAAGAGTCCGTCTGCTGGACTTCATCATGAACTCTTCTCAGATCTTAGCCTTTAGATAAACCCTCATTAGCGCAGTGATGCTTAAAGCTATAGTAATAAAGTTTCCAAGTAAATAATCAGCCAATATATTATTAAATGTTTGAATCCTTTTAGAGCAATTGGCCCAGTGGTTCACCTCAGTGGTTCACCTCACCCATTCCTAAACGCACCAAAATTAAGAAGATCCCTGCGTTGTTTTTAATTTCTTTTATTTACTTGATTTCAGTCAGGACCACTTTGCCAAGTATATAATTTATTACAATTATAGCATACAGTTAGTGTTGGCGGTATGGTTCTGTTCTTGGCAAAACTCCTACGCCTGTCCATGCTGCTATGCCTGGACAGAGCGTCGAGAGCAGCAAGTCAAACCCCCCTGGGGTACAGAACAGAACCAATAAATGCATACATACTACAACTCTCAATTACATGAGTTGTGAAAATATACAAATACATGATAAAAGCTTGCAATGTATGACTGTACAGGAAAAAACAAAAAGACTGATTAAAGGTTCAGTTGGGGTTGGAGGAGGGAGTTTAATGCGAGCAGTGATGCTATGGAGGAAATGCTGAAGGAATGGGAGTTTATATGTGCCGCTGTGATAGATGTCGACACTGGCTTGGAACACGTCATTATCAGCTGATGCGAACTTGGCTGACGTGGCCTGCCTGAACTAACGCGATGCTTGATTATTATGACTAAATTTGGCCTCTTATTAAAAGACCAAAAACATCACACTGCTTTTGATATAACGGTTAGATTTACAGAATACAGAAGGACTAAAATGCTTCGCAATAAATTTGCACATATAGTATTTGTAAATATGATCATTTTATTTAATTGGACAGGAAACATAGTGTTTTGAATAGTTGTGCAACGTGTTAAAAATAGAAATGGGGTTTGCATAAACGGAGGGCACATGCATCCGATTAAGATGCACGTAAATGTTCTGATGCCTGTTTGTTCTTGGACATTTATGCATTTGGCAGAAGCGACTTTGCATTCAAGGTATACATTTTATCAGTTCTTCAAGCCACACATTTCTTGGCAATCAAACTCATGAGCATAATAAAAGCATAATAGGGGAATCTCAGTAATTTGTAAATCCATTGCCAAGCAAGTTGATTATCAAGGAGATACTGTAGTTGCGTTTTTAAATAATATGCACAAATAAGTGCCTTCGTCCATCAGTTATGCTGAATGTATTTGTGAGACTGCTCAATTTTGTTTTTAAAACCTTAACTGAAATAACAATTTGTAAATGGAGTAACACCAAACTGATGTGTAGAAAGATAGCATACAATTAATTGCCAGCAACAAGAATAAATTGATAGTACATAGTTTAAGGTTATGTTTCCCAAAGATAATCTTTCCTTGGGACTCTCGTGGTTTTAGTGAAAGTATGTGCTAATGGTGAGCACAGGCATTTAAAGACTAATTAGGTGGTGATTACCGGAATGAATCTCACTGAACCCCATGATGTGAGCTCCTACTGTAGCCAGTAACGAGTGGCAAAAGGTCACTGTCTCTCACAGCGTATTGTTAAAAAGACATCTTTATCAGTACTGACTGGAGGCTTTGTGAACATATAGGGATGTACATTTGCTCTTTCAGACCTCAACAGCCTGATTTGATTTAATGGATACAATGTACAGTATACTTATGAGATAATTGATGGTCAAAAGTGCACCGAGCAGTTTTACACCTAAACAAAATTAATATTGCTTTCACTAGATATGTTTAAAATGATGCACACACTTTCACAGTTGTGGAATAAAGAAGGGCAAAGCCAAGCATGATTCTGCATTTGCACTGAAATGTGACTGTGTAAATGATAGTGAGTGCAAGTCCAATGTTCTGTATCGTTTGTTTAGGAAGGTGATACCAGTGAAAATAAATGGGTATGTTCTGATCACCTAACCTTACGTGAACCTCACAGGGTATTTGGGAGATAGCAAGGTAATATATAGGGAGCATGTATGCTCAGTCTGAAGGGCACTATACGCTGAACAAACATCAATATATCACTAAAGCTTTGCCATCACGGGAATAAACTACATTTTTAAATATATTCAAATTGTCAGTTCTTTCACAATATTATTGTTTTTACTCTACTTTTGCACACTACCGCAAACTTTTGAGCTGCTCGTTTGCATATTATATTAATTCATATTATATTTGTACATTCTGAAAAACTCTGATCTGTGTTTGATGACATTGCAGGTCACTGAATGAATTGAATCACCGGCTAACCATGTTGGAAGCATTGAACACTGCATTGGAACTCTGCGAATCAGAATACAGCTAAGCAGAAATGTATTTACAGTATATTGTTATCATGATAGCACATCATAATTTGCATATAGTGCACTTTGGGCTGCTAACTTTTTTTAGTCCAATTTTCTGTTTGGTGAAAAAGCACCAACATAAATTAATGGAGTGCGTCTCAATCTGCTCCCTAGTTCAGTAGTCACTTCCCAGGGAGTCGGACATCTCTAGAGGCTGTCTTGTCGAAATCAGCATCCCACGTCTCTTAATTGCTGTTCATGATATATTGATTCACAACATAGCGAATGAGATGCATAAAAAAAAAGTTTTTTATAATGTGCGATTTAAAGTAAAAGAACAGATGCTCATGGGCTTTAAATGGAATAGAGAAGTGGCTTTACGGTGCACTAGAAGAGCTGCTATGCTTTTCACACATGACATTGTCACAGGTGTGTTAAAAATGCTCCGTCACTACATCAAAGGTGCCTGCAAACAGGCTGTGATGGAGGAGGCGAGCGCGGGGTTGACACGACCTTTTCTGAGTGACAGGTGCAGTCGGTCACCCACTAGAGTGCTTGATAGAGCAGTGATGCTGAGATGTGTTTCATATCCTTTTAACATGTTACTTTGAGAGACTGTTTTTACCTTTACATTTTATTTCAAAGCAAAATTTATGGATAACCACATTTCCAAAATGTGATGCTTTTTTGAGATACTGGATCTCACTGGATTGACCACCAAATGTAAACTAATGGAAACGCTGTCATAATGACAAAGTGATTATCATAATGGTAAATGCCCACACCTTGGTGTCCATGTGCATAAAGTGTGCACATATACAGTACATAAAGTTTATGCTAAAAGTGCATCTTTGAGGGCACTTTCGCAATAAGCTGTTGAACCCTCTTACAATTTTTTTGCACATTTGTCCTGACAGTGTAGAATATTTTGGTGAGCAAAAAATGTAGAATTGGTGCTGAATTTTATAATCATAGCAACTTTTTGGATTGTTAATTTACATCAGTAGGGCAACTTCATTTACATTTTGGATGATAAGTTTATATACAGTTTAAGTTTTAGGTAGCTTTGCTTCTGCTGTATTGTTATAAAGATTTCTGCATCTTCACATCAAAAACAAAGGACATTGAGGCCCAAAAGTTTGGGACTACTAGGAAAAAACACTTAGGCCTATATATTTATATATTTTTTTATTATTCAAATGTTTTATTAGATTATCACAATCTGATGATTGTGTTCTCCATCAAGATTTGAGAAGGTTCCATTGTGTGCCTTACTGGAAGTACATCAGACCTTCAGAACCAAGGAGTTCACAAGATCAGTCATAATTTAATTTTAGTAGTAAAGTGCAGAATCTTAAATGTTTCTTGTTCATTTTATGTCCTAACATTTCTACAGTTTTTGATTTCCAGGTTTAAGTTTGACATCTAATCCCAGATTCAAACTTTTGGACTGTATTGTGAGATGTTGGCTGCTGTCTAGTATGGCATAAGTCTCTCAGACCCAAACAATAGGACATGCAGCTGCATTTCAGCCTACCTCAGTGTGTTTGTGCTTTTCTCACAAAAAAACACAACAGGAGACTTACCTTAAGCTCCACTTATAGCACAATATGTGTCTGAGAAAAAAAGTATGTATTCTTTAAGAAATAAAACCATTTTTATTGTGCTCTTTGACATTTCCACCAGACATGAAAGCCCTTTGAGATCCATTCTTGTTCTCTTACAATCAGCCCATACATGTGTCTGTTTTCAGGCTGCTGTACATTCAAGTCATTTTCAACTTACTTTCAGTGTCCATGGAAATTCTGGAGTGCTACAGTTTGCAGTTTAAGAGATGACAATCAACTCAACAAACCTGCTAATGAGATACAGTGAATGTAAGTTGAACCTTGAAAAGTATGGATTTGCACTGGGGACATGTTTTTCAAAGATTTCAGTATGATAATCAAATATTTAAGATTTATTCACGCACAAATTAAGGGAATGATCCGAGAAATCTTCTGGTTGTTTAAAGAAGACCTTGATGATTCCATTAATTATACAGACATTTTGATTAAATAATTATACTGTCCCTATTATCATGCATTAGTCCTTTCTTGTAGACATTCATTTAGCTCTCACAGGAATTACCTGGAATTGGCTAAACGTTTTAAACTTAATTGTAAAACAAAACAGAAACAATCTTCATGTTAGGTACAAGATGACAGTGCATGTTCAGGATCAAGCTGCCGTAGAGAAACCATTTCCAATTTCAGAACAATAAGCAATAATTCTGTTCAGTATGACAACAATCATTCTGACAATGGCATTTTCATTCACAAAATCAGTTGGCAGAATGACATTGTTTAACATATTACCTCGACCTGATAAAATTCTAAAACGATCCACTCGTGTTTTGGGATAGGGGATATGAAGGCTAAAAAACAACACTGTGCACTCTAGGCCTTAATATTTGGTTGACAACATTTCTGTCAAGTATTTGACATGCACTTTGATTCAGATATAATTTAAATGTCATGTTATTTCACTCCATGAAGCAGGGTGTTGTAATGTCTGGTTTCACAGTACAGGTCTTAAAATTTGCTTCCTCAAAATTTAGAGGCCAATTCCATTGTTCAAATCAGTGGAATCTAAATTGTCTATCAGCATTAATGGCGGTGAGAAAAGATTATGCTATTAGGGCTGCCTAGATCAGCACTTTAGACCTGGATTAACAGCCGTAGAAGACATAGCTCTGTTGAATCTCAGTAAAAAACAACAAAAACAAAACACCAGGACTGATTTAGCTCTTGGGGTTCACAGTGGTTCAAAGTAGGCATGTTGTAGCAATATCTTTGACTGAGATGGAAATATTTCTGAAGGTCTTGCAAACAAGAATCAAACTGGGTTTGAGGCTGAACTAGGCCCCAAATATTGTAAAACTGGTAAAACCAAATATTGTGTTGGAGAAAAATAGTTTTACAACAGAGTACATTCATTCTCCGGTATGCAGGACTTGTGTGGAGTTTGTGGGTTCAGTTTTCTCAGTAGCACTGCTTGAAGATCTGTTAATGAAATACAACCATAGAAAGCCATTTTTTTTTCCTGCACGACTGTGTCTGTATGTAATTGTAATCACTTTGCAGGTGTAAGTCTTAAGGACTTGAAACATTCATTGTAAGTTTGAAATTGTAAACTTTACAAAAAAAAAGAATGGAGAAAGCATTGAGAGAAGCTTTTTTTCTGAAAAGTCGTTGTTTTAAAATCCAGTAGAGGTGAGCTCCTGTAGCAAATTCAGCGGTTGTCCTTTGAACAGTCGCTAAAGAAGAAGAAAAAAAGAGCGTTTTCAAAGTTGCACAGTCTGTATAAAAACCTAAGTTTGGGGAGAACAGTGTTCGGCAGACATTTTGAGTTGTATGTTTTTCCAAGTACACAACAGTCAATACTGTCACAGGACACGGCCATGCGATAACCAAAGATTAATTGTGATAATAAGAAGAATCAATCTTAACAGTAATACTACTAATCAATGATGGTCATGATGATGAGGATGATAATATAATAGTAGTTTATTGTTATTTCCAATATATAAAAATCAAATGTTGAGTTGAGGTTAATACTGTTAAAAGTTTTCTATTCTTACCACTTGGCACGTACACTCACTGCAAGATCTACAGTATCTTGTATTTAAGTTTTCATTCTCAAACAGAATGATTGAAAAGAGCTAGCAATACTTCTAAGCTATTTCTCTAAAAGTGAGTGCTTGCTTGTCACTTAATCATTGATACTGGCTGGTTTGGTCCAGAGATTTGTGTAGTCTTCTTTAATTGGATGAGCTATCATGATTTCTGCTGAGCAGAGACCCCTTTCCAGTAGTCCAGAATGTCATGTAGGTCCTCATCTTTGGCAAACTGTACTTTCCTCCGTAATGCATGACCTGCTGCAATGTACTCTTCCTCATCCCTATGACGTTTGCGGTGGAGTTTAAAACGTTCCCACAGGTTAAAAGAAGGCCTACAGCTGTACTCAGGACTGGAATAGCCACTTAGGTTGTGGTACTGCGGTGAGAGCTGCGAATAGGACAGCTCCCGTGGTCTCGAGCGCGTCAGCGGCTCCAGAATGGAGGACTTTCGGCTCCCTGACACCTCTATCGACTCCTCTATGTGGTGGGGACCGGGGTAGGAGTGCCTGTGCTCACTGTACTGTCGAATCCGCTCCGCCTCTGCCCTCAGGATCGCAGCCGCTGGCGTGACTGTTATGATTCCTGACTCATCGAGCGCAGATGCCTTCTCAATATATTTGGACTCTGATCTGTAAGCTCCTTCAGAACGGAAAGAGCGTGGACTGCGCAGCGAACCACTCGAGGACGTGCTTGCACGCTTTTGTGGGGCATCCATACTGTGATGCCTCTGTAGGGGATGATGGTACGATCCTTTGTACACTGGAGACAGAAAACCAGACTTGCCTGGTGGATGGTCTGATATGAGGACTAACTGCGGCTCCGCTGTGGACACGGCACCGGATTTTGCGGCCTGGAATGATGTTGAATCAGATTTGAGTGCGTCGATGCAGTTGTTAATGATCTGGTTCACTTTGTCCACTTCTTTTGCAATGGTGGATATCTCTGCAACAGATCCCTGGCTGGTTTCCGATGGAGGAATGCTGCATTCCCTCACACTGCGTTCTGGTTGCTCTGATCTCACTTCCATGTAATTCCCTTTTGAAGTCTTTGGTGTCCCAGAGATCTCTTGCATCTTATACTGATCTGTGTCACTGGCAGTTGGCAAGTATGGCATCCTTTGTACTGTTTCACCAGTGGACAGAATTTGCTTTTGTGACAGCTGTGATATAGTCCCTTGTTCCAGTTCAGTTCCATATTTCATCTCAATTAAGTTTCTTTTCATCTTTTCCAGCTTCTTACTCTTTGGCTCGTCTTGATGTTTGCGCTTTCTCAGGCAATGAAACACTATACCCAGTACGATGAGCATCCCAAAGAGACAACCGAGGATGGTCATAATGTAATGAGTGGCAGTTGAGCCATTTGTTACACGTTCTTGCAATGTCCTTGGCCCTGTGGAGATGGTCAGGCAGGTGTGGTTGAATCTCAAGGAGTTACGAATAGATGCCACACAATATGTGTAGTTAGTGTGAGATTTAAGGTTCTGTAATTCTATTTCTTCTCTCTGGCTTTTCAGGTTTTGGATGTCAGTAAAGAAGCTGTTATTGTACAGGACAAGGATGTACATTTTGCGAAATGGATTTGGAATCTGGATCATGATTATTGCACTTGTGTGGGTAACTTCTTTTAGTTTTATTATAGGACGGGCATCTGGATCCAGAAAGGTGGGACTGATGCTTATGGACTCTTCTGGAAATGTCCCTGAGGAACAGTCATCCAGTCCGCAAGGGCTCAAATCAGGCAACATCGTGGGAGTGCTCCCGTCTGGAGAGCCGTGGAGATACGGTGTCACGTTGTCATCGGTGCAGACAGAGGAGAGCGCATGAAAAGCATTGCGATATCTTGGCATTCTGGGGTTCTGACTCAAGAGACTGTAGCCTGAAAAGCCAGCGGGTGTGTCACACACCATCCGCTCACTTGTCCGGTTTGGGAACGCAACAAGCCAACGCAGGAATCCTAACAGCTCACATGAGCAACTGAACGGGTTTGCATAGAGCTCGCAAGTCGTAAGCTTCGATAGACCACGAAATGTAGCACCATCAAGCTGCTGAATTCTGTTCATGGAAAGGTCGATGTTTTCAATCGCAGGACACTCCCAGAAGGCATTGGCTGTGACGGTCTCGATGAGGTTAGCCTGAAGATAGAGGTACTGCAAGCGTCCCAAACCTCTTAGCATTCCTTCGGTCAAGTTCCTTAGCTTGTTAAAGCCAATTTGCAACACTTGGAGATTAAATTGGGCTGAGAAAGCCCCATCTTCAATGTAAGAGATGTCATTCTTAGTCAGATTCAGATATGTGAGATTGCCGAAGCGACTTAAGGAAGAAAAGTGGATGCTTCGAATCTTGTTCTCATTGAGTCGCAGGTCAACAATTGTGCTGTTAATATGCAAGGGGATATTTTCGTATGGTGGCTGGTTCTGGCTGCAAATTGCCAACCACACAAATCCTTTTTCCCCTTCAATCAGCCAGCAATCACCTTGGACAACAGGCACCCTTGTCAATGAGAGGAACACAAGAGCCATAGCCCAGCAAAGTAAGGCACTGGTCACCATACCTCCTCCATGTCCACTGGACCCAGACGAAATGGACATCTGTGCTTCAGTCATAGCTCCAGCCGTTTTTTGTTTTGTTTACACAGGTTATGATCTTTACCAGTATTCAGCAAGATATTCAACAAGTCTTAGATTTGTAATTGGATGTGATGTTTAAATCAGATGGATGATTGTTCAGTGCTGTTAGGAATATCAGCTTTAGAAAAAAACAAAACAATTATCGTTTTTATCTTTTCAGTGTATGCTTGGTGTCTTGTCACACTGGAAAGGAAGCTTCATTTATGACCAGAGTCTTGTTTATGTTCATTAGCTTTTCAGATAGCGTATCAGAGCATTTCCATGCATAGCCTCCCACAGGGCAGGAAGTGCTTGTGTTTTCCGAGGACCTCATTTCTCATCAGATTCCCCGCTCATGACCAGATTTTCGTTTTGTGTCCTGCAGAAATAAGAAGAAAGAACATGATTATTGATATTTGTGAAAAAACTAGGTCAAGTCCTAACAATACTCCCTCAGTGAGAGTAACAAGACTAACAAATCATATAAATGTGAATATTTTGCTCAGCACATTTTAAAATAACCCACTTACCCAAACTTAATGCCATGGCGCTTTATAATTACATCCAAATGAACACCCACTACTTCCGGTCTACCTCAATTTCCAACTATTAATGGCAATACGGAGTGCAGAAAGTTGTCTAATGGCATTTTTAGAGCTATTTTTAAAAAGTTGTTAAGCTGACGCCATGTTTTTCACCTACCGAGAGCTAAAGTTAGCGCAGATCAATCACATAGGCACTCCTGCTTGCTTTCCGAGGCCAATTAACGTCTAACAGCTTAGCTCATCTTGATAACACAAACACACACACTCTAAAGAGAAGAGTTTACTTTTACGTCTATCCACCTTATTAGCTTATGAGACCCTCTGCAAGGAAAATCCCTAAAATAGACTGCTTTTTTAATTACAGCGTGACCTAAATTCAACAAATTTTTAAAGAGAGAACAACATACAGTAGGTGAATGGTGTTTTAGATAAGGAGTGTATATTGCCAGTGCCTCTTTTTAAGAAAATACTCAAAAATGCCTGTGCTACAGTATGTTAGATAAAAATCCCTCAGAGTGTATTGGAAAATTTGTTAAGAGTCCAAACAGAATGTGTTGTACAGGGGGCTAAAAATATGCCAGCCTAACATAATCCCCAACATAATTAAAGCACAGTAAAAAAAACAATATATCATCATACATTAGATAATACTGGTGCTGTTATCTAATTGATGATGATAAATTGTATTTTCACTGTACTTTGATTCATCTGTTTTTACATTGAAAAGGCAGAACAACTAAATTACAGTATAGAAAATGAAAAAAAAAAAATATATATATATATATATATATATATATATATATATATATATATATATATACAGTATAATCATTTAATTGTTACTAGTTGCATTTCATTGCATTTTTTACTAACTTGACCTGTACATTTTAACTTCTAAACATAAAATCCATCCCCATTTTTGTGAGGAGACATGCGTTTAGCTGTGAGAGAGCTACTCTGTAAAAGTAGAACAAATTTCTGTGTGATCCTATAGAACTGCCGTGATTATGTGATGGATAAGCTGTGATGTGGCTAGTCTTGCTCTACAGATTGTACCTTATATTGCCAGTGTACTACATGTTGCTTAAATGGGCCAACCTGATGATGACAAACATTTTTCTCCCTTTAAATCCTAGTATAATTACAGTATATGTCTGGGCTTCAAAGTCCTGGTGCTCTAAATGGCCAGTCTGTGTGTGTATGTGCGTGTTTGCAGGCCCATTTCATATGGATGCTGTCTGGTTGGCTTTTGACAGTTTACAAAGTGTTCATTTCACAAGAGCTTTGTATACAGTTGAAGAGGCGGGTAGGAGTAGAGACGGGGTGAAAAGAGGGTTCTGTGGCGTGAATCTTTCATAGCGTTCAAACTGTTGAATGTGCTCTCACTGTCACAGTACGCTGTGTACCTCGTCTGCAAACAAATCACTTTTCCAATACGTACCCTTCTCATACCAGCTATTTAAGTAGAGAGAATAAGTCTCACATGTTGTGTTTTACTTTGCTAGGTATTGTGTGAACACACTTAAGCACATATCGACACATTCAAAGCTGTATCTGTTATATCATTGTTTGACTTTTTTTTTTTTTGAATAATGGCGAAATGTATACAAATAAGATATAAATATCCCACATTTCTTTAGATTACAAAATAGCAAACCAAATGGCATTTGCAAAGAATTTCTAAACAATTTTGAACAGTACACTGTTATAAAATTATAGGTTTTTGTGGCAGCAATGCCACAGAATTACTATTTTGGGTTTCCCACCAAAAAACTTTCATAGAACAATTCTTAAAAGAACTATTTTCTTCTTGATGTGAAGAACAATTTAATTATCTAAAAAAAAAGATTTTTTTTTTTTTTTTTTTTACAAAATAATGTGCTTTCCCTTTGTTTCTTTAAAATAAATGCCATTTGGTTCAATGATATTCATATATTTGTAAGTGTATGGTGTAAGTTTTTTGTGGCCACTGCAGCTGTCTAGGACACACACAATTTAATCCATAGAGACATTTATACTATAAATGTGTCTGTACTTGATAAACTGGGCATTCGGCAAATGCATAATGCATTTCAGGATGAATAGTTCGAGGCGGCATTTTTTTAAAATGCATGCTAAATATGTAATCTGAAATATTTGTTGTGAATGTTTCAGACAGCTTTATTACTGATACACCATGTTTGAATCACATTAAACTGTTTTAACAGTGCAGTAGTCATGAGAACAAGACTTTGACTCAGTCAGTTGCCCCAAAACACTTAACCTGCATGTCAAACTGTTCATAAACTTCAAAGGAAATTGCTTATTGCTTTATGAACCAACTTGATGCACTTCTGCACAGCAAAAGAGCATTCAAGCAGTCAGACTAACATTCAGTACTGTATGCGAGAGGAAGGGATTTGTGTGTGTGTGTGTGTGTGTGTGTGTGTGTGTGTGTGTGTGTGTGTGTGTGTGTGTGTGTGTGTGTGTGTGTGTGTGGTTGAATGTAGTTGCTTGTGGCTTAAAATAACACTCCCTTTTTATGATCAATAAACAACTGTGTGACTCTGTGACATTAGATTAAGCCACTAGCTCTGGGCAAACATAAGAGAAGCAGTTATCCCCATAAATTTTCTTTCTCTCTCCCTAGCTTCTACTTTTCTAAACAGAAATCCCGGAATCTCAGGTTTCTGGATGCAGTTTGTGATATTGGAGACATTAATCTTCTAAAAGTAAACAGACTGGAAACATGTCAAGATGCATCAAAGTGACATGAAGTGATTAATGTAATATGACATTCATTTACACATTAATGAATTACGGCATCAGATATGGAATAGAGGATAAGCGTATAAAACATAAGATTATATATCTTAGTTTACATATCAGATATATGCACTGCTTATTCAGAAGGTTTTTTATATTTAGTGGTGCTTGCTAAGGCAAATTTCATTACTAATTTTTGCTCAATCATTAACATGTATTAATATTTAATGTATTTTTTTAATACATGTAACTCAATAAATGATATCTGAAGCCATGCAGCTTGTTAAGTAGACTGTGCTTCTATTTTTCTGTTATTAGAGTGATAAGACTACGATTGGACATACAATTTTTAGTGCCACTTAAAAATAAGATTCAATTAATTTTGAGTGTATTCATTAAAAAATTAAAATGTAAATAAATAAATAATTGCCAAAATAAAGATGATCTTTTTTTTTTTTTTTTTTTTTGTAATGCTATAGCTCAGTTTTACTTGTCCCAAACTATAGAGTGCAACAATCAGGTTCCGTAAGTAAAAACATTAATTAGTTAATTTATGATATTTACGTCAGCTGAAGCTGTCAGCCTGCATTATTTCAGCTTATTTTAGCTTATTTTTAAAAGAATCGTATTTAACAGCGCCATTTTGTCGCTTAATTTTTTTTGCTTCTAATCAAAGTTTGTAAGCTTATAACTCTTTAACAACGACTATTTTAAAATCCCTATAGGAAAAAAATAATGGAAAAAATACTTCCGGAACCTGTGCCTCTGAAAAGGGGGGCACTGTGATGTCAGCAACGCAATGCATTCTGGGACTTTAGGACATAGACACTACAGCACAGACTGAGTAGTAGTGGTAGGTAGATGTTAAAAGTTATATTATACAGGTTAAAATAAATTAGAACTGTGAACGCTTGCTGTGAACTGCCATAGCCGCTCTCACAAATATGGCAACCACTAATGATGTAGATTCCCACTCTTTATTGGTCTGATTAAAAACACAACATGGTCATGTTCCATTAGGCAAGATGTTACTGTGGCTTTCAAGGGATGCAAAACACAATTCTCCAGAGGAAAAAAACAAAACAAAGGACAGGAACAAACAGCACTAATACAATTCTTTACAGTATAAGCACTCAGGAAATAACTTAAAACATCTTCCTCTGTGGCCTCATATGGGTGCTCTGATTGATCGGGCCAATCGTTATCGGCCGATTATAGATTTATATAGTTTGATCAGGGGTCTCTTTAAAGGCAGATCAGATGACGCAAAACTCGCAGCTAAAACTGCTTCACTACATTCACCGGTCTGGCAGTTCTACCAGGTGTCTGAAAAGGACGATACATTTGCAACTTCTTTGCGGAGAGCGGAGTGATTTCACTGATGGCAACCCTACAGCAATGACAGAAAGACACTGGACTGTGATCCTTCACCTTCCTTCACAGCAGTGCACTTTCTTTTCTCAATAAAAGCCAAAACTTGATGTCCAATCAGCTAGATCAGTGATTGTCGTAAAATAAAGTCTGTTGCTAAACGATAATAAAAAGAGTTATTAAAACTGCATTAAGCGGCGAAAGTGATACTCTTCCCCAATCGGCTTTCTGTGCGTGTGTATTCCGAGACCGAAACGAACAAGCAAAGTGAACTTTGAGCTTCGGGTTTGCGCCTAAATGGTTAAAAACACAGAAATGTGTAAAAAAAAAAAAAAAAAAACGGCTAGGTGAGTATTCACTTAAATACCATCGGTTATGTCTAAAGTGAACATAAACAGTGGGCAAATATGTTGCATGTGTATCGGTATATTAGATCTGTGCTTTCTGTCTTAAAGTGACAGCATCCTAATATTCCAACGCATTCTCATCCTTGGGCGTCAGAGCTTTGTTCGGTTATGGGTAGGTTTAGGTCTGGGGTAGGGTTAGGGTTAGACCGCTAGGAGGCGCCTTCTGGCCCATATCTATCTGTGTCTCATATTGATGCTAAAGGGTGCCATGTGCGTTCGATGTAGACGAAATGTCAAAAGCGTCAGTATATGACGCCTTGGGATGAGAACGGGCTGAATATTCCTGCTGCCGTCTGTGTCATTAAAAGTTGTATCAGCGATTTCAGGCCCAAACATAAATGATCACATTCATCGAATCTTTCCTAACGATCCGCTGGCTGCCCGCCTCATAAGCAAGCGGTCAAAAAAACGCGTCTCTGTATGCAGCCTAAGCTCTGTGATCTGCACACAAAAACAATTGGTTTTACCACCACTCAAAACCAAAATAAATTCAGGTGCTGGTCATATAATTAGAATATCATCAAAAAGTTGATTTATTTCAGTAATTCCGTTAAAAAAGTGAAACTTGTATATTATATAGACTCATTACATGCACAGTGAGATATCTCAAGCCTTTATTTGTTATAATTTTGATGATTATGGCTTACAGCTTGTGAAAACCACAAAATCTAAATCTCAGAAAATTAGAATATTACATGAAATCACACAGTAATTACACAGTAATCCCATGGTCATTGAACCATGATTTGGTTATTTTGGCAGTGTGGGCAGGTGCAAATCCTGCTGGAAAATGAAGGAAGCATGAAGTGCTCTGAAAATGTCCTGGTAGATGGCTGCGTTGACTGTGGATTTAATAAAGCACAGTGGACCAAAGTCCTCTTTTCTGATGAGAGCAAATTTTGCATCTCATTTGGAAACCAAGGTCCCAGAGTCTGGAGGGAGAATGGAGAGGCACACAATCCAAGATGCTGGAAGTCCAGTGTGAAGTTTCCACAGTCTGTGTTGGTTTGGGAAGCCATGTCATCGGCTGGTGTTGGTCCACTGTGCTGTCCACTCAACGCAGCCATCTACCAGGACATTTCCAGAGCACTTCATGCTTCCTTCAGCAGACAAGCTTTATGGAGATGCTTCCTTCATTTTCCAGCAGGATTTTGCACCTGCCCACACTGCCAAAATAACCAAAACCTGGTTCAATGACCATGGTGTCATTGTGTAATTACTGTGTGATTTCATGTAATATTCTAATTTTCTGAGATTTTGATTTTGTGGTTTTCACAAGCTGTAAGCCATAATCATCAAAATTATAACAAATAAAGGCTTGAAATATCTCACTTTGCATGTGAGAATGTCAGTCTATATAATATACAAGTTTCACTTTTTGAACGGAAGAACTGAAATAAATCAACTTTTTGATGATATTCTAATTATATG
This sequence comes from Scardinius erythrophthalmus, assembly GCF_964197995.2. Classification (NCBI taxonomy): domain Eukaryota; kingdom Metazoa; phylum Chordata; class Actinopteri; order Cypriniformes; family Leuciscidae; genus Scardinius; species Scardinius erythrophthalmus. The sequence continues at coordinate 8,783,251 of NC_138223.1, read as the reverse complement.
ACCAGCACCTGTAGTGTTCCAACCAATCACCGACAGGGGGAGGGTGTTGTGAGGTTTTGCGCTCATGCATGGCTGCCTATGACGGCTGCACGCTTATAGCAGATCGTTAGGAAAGATTAGATGAATGTGATCATTTATGTTTGGCCCTGAAATCGCTGATACAACCTTTTAATGTTAATCAAACAACAAAAGACAAAGAGAAAATCACTCACTGCTTTTTAGTAGATTTAGTAGGATTAATCTCTATTTAATTTATACAGTGAAGACAATGCAGTGTTATTTAACATTTAATTACTTCCTGTTGATAAAGACTTTTTACTTATTTACATCACAGGAATGCTTTATTTGTTGCTTGCCAATAAATAGAGTTGTCAGTACTTTCTCATCTCTTATTTTTTTATGCTTAAAGGTGCCCTAGAATTTGAAATTGAATTTATCTTGGCATAGTTAAATAACAAGAGTTCAGTACATGGACATGACATACAGTGAGTCTCAAACACCATTGGTTTCTCCTTCTTATTTAAATCTCGTTTTGAAAAACGCCCCTGAAAAATAGGCGAATCTCCACATTACACCGACTGTGACGTAACAGTCGGGATCATTAATATATACGCCTTCAAAAATTTGCATATGCCAGCCCATGTTCAAGGCCAGGCAGAACTGCGCAGCCGAATCATCGTCCGAGTCATTTTTCTTCGAGAGACATCATGGCTTGCAAACGAGCGAAGCATGGCATTTTTTTAGTTCCTTCATCCGAGCCTCTGAAGAACCAGTGGGTTATGTGAATGTCTGATGTGTAATTGTTCAAGTTCAGACAGATAATTTTTCTCTCAAAGTCGTTCAATACTGTTTATGCATCAGTAAATCAAGCCAGCGACTAAACGATCAACTTCACGTCGTTTCTCTTAGTAGGATGAAAATAATCTTACTTAAACTGTGATTAATATACAGATAGCGATCAAAGAACAATCCCTTTCCAGTCGCCCAAGCTGTCAATCACACAGCGCGAGTTTATCTGGACACTTGCCAAAACTCTTTATGAAATCAATGACGCTGTTACACTGCACAACGAAGCTCTTACTGTACGTACATCATGTTTGCATTGGTGAAATCATTAGTGAGAGTGCAGAAACTACGTTGCAATGATAAGATCTTCATTCATGTGATCGACAGGTTTACACTGAAGTCTCACAGCAGCCAATCACAGCAGTGGGCGTTTACACTGAAGTCTCACACAGACACGCCCCTTCAAACAGAGCGTTCAAATCAGAGGCTAAAATCAGGCTAGGAAAAATGCCTTTTATTTCTAAATTATAACAAATTTTGATCTAAAAAACATACTAACATTATAAGGGCACCCCAGGAAACATTCTAAAATAATAAAATAATCCATGCAATGGCACCTTTAAAACACATTGCTGTTAAGAATAGATCAGGGCACCCTTACTCAAAGGTCGGATAAACACTACAGGGTGCGGCACAAACGGGCAGTGGCTAATTTGTTTTTGTGTAGATGTGCACTGGAGTGTGTTTGTAGAGCTGAAATAATTGTGTAATGGCCGTTGTTTAGTGAGTGGGTGTTCAGTGACACATAATTGGACAGGGTTCAGGTCGCACAGTAAACACACACACTGTGGTTCACATCTGCTGAGCTATCGAAACACCCAAGGGGAAGCCTTTTTTGTGTGCCAATTCATCTCTGTCCTTATCTGATTAAGAAAACAAGAGAAATCCGAATGTTTCAGTGAATCAGGGAATGCTTTTGAAAGACATGGTATAGGGGCCTACTTGTCCACGGGGACCGTCTCCATGGTTACCCTGCTTCTGGTGACAGGCGGTGCTACCCATAGGGCTATCTGATTTGCACAGTTATGATTAGACTGAAACTACAGATGGCACGGAACTTCCTACCTAGTCAACAATGGAGACAGAAGACGAACGTGAAGCAGTGGCGCGTTGTAGACGTGATTGGGCATGCATGTATGTAGCATGCATGAACCGTGGGAAGGAAGAACAGGTTTATGGACTGGTGTGGCTTGTTCGCACCTCACAATACAAGCGCTCTCTTTGACCTCCACATGGATGGGTGATTTTACAAGGTTGCTAGGTAGCAAGAAAGTAGGAATTATACACAATGGTAAAAGCACACAAGAAAGGTAAGACATTTGAGCTTAGAACAGAACAAGGTTTTCAGAACAAGATTTTTTCTCATAAAAAGCTAGTTTTCTGTTTGTTCTTAGAGTTGTCTTTTCATGCAGTAGGCTAGATTTATCTTCATCTCATTGTGTCCGAGAAATTAAATCTTTACAATGATTACCCAAAAAGAGAGGAGATACACTTCGGTTGCGATCCCTCTGGTAAAACTTCATGAATCTACCCAAGCATAAGATCAGTCTCTCTTCCATCTTTTGATTTTTAAGCAACACCACCCATTTAATGATGCTTGTCTGATATTTATTTGCTTGCTTTCAGGGTGGGAAAAACCCCTTGACCTGCGCACAACACTGCATTGAGGGTTGCTTCGCTCCATATAGTTTGCTGCTTAGGAATTGTTGACCTGCATGCTGTTCTCATGCACTTCATGCTGCAGATGAAGAACGTAATTACTTGTGAGAATAACCGCCATCACTTGGGTGTGAATGTTTTTCTTCTTCTTCTATGCTTTCTTCTGTATGCCGTGTGTGGTGTGGTTATGCACTCATACTAGGAGATTAGACTGTACATTGGCTCAGAGTAAAAGTGTCAGGTCTTTTCACTGCCAACTTTGAGAAAGCTGCATAAATTTGCACGTCTTTCCACAGCATGGAGCTATTTTTGAACTTGGCAGCCATTGATATAGAGTTTATCCTTAAACAAGAGAGGGGGGAAAACAGAAGACATGACATACAAAGTGCAGATTGTGCAAGACCAAACATCTTTCCTGATGAGACCACCAAGGATTCACTGAAGCCTAGCCATATAACTTTAAAGAGAGAGTTCACCCCAAACTGAAATATGCCATCATGTACTATAAATGCGTGTTGTAATCTTTTGCAATTTTCAGTACATGCAACGTGCAATGTCATTTATTTATGAATTTGCATTAATTAACACGGATGATTTACTATGTAGGGCATATTCTTTCACTTCATGTGAAGTCAAATATTGTGTAAATGTTGTCTGTTTTATTAATATGTAGCATGAACTGCCTCGCAGATTAGAGATGTGAAGCGCACTGGATTAAAGCGTCACTTTATTGTAGATGTCGAGTGAGGGTGATAAGCATATGAATATGGCCCTGGGAAATTTTGATGCTTAATGGTGTTTCTACACACTCCAGAAATCTGTTCCATTGCTTTTGCAGAGCACAGATCATGAACACAGGAAAAAACTAATATTACATTTCAAAAACATCCTGTTACAAATGGGCAACTGAAGCTGCAAGGAAAGGGAATCTGATGATTATTTGGGGACATGTGAAACCGAGCTAGTATTTTATTAACATAATTTATATATACAATTTTTAATCATATGCACTTTTATAGGTTCATTTAGTTTGTTCTAGTAATTTTATTTAATTTTTATTCATTTCAGCTCATGTTTTTTAATTAAAAAAATACTTTTTATTTCAGTTTTAGCAGTTTTACTACTTCAGCTTAAACTTATTTCAGTTAGTTGCCAAGGCAAATTTTCGTTGAAGTTTTTAAAGTTTGTTTTTCATTTAATATAAATTTATATATTTTTTACAATTACTGAAAACTATTTTTAATAGTTTTAGTTAACAATAACAACAGTCATGTACAGTGTCCTTTACTAATATTGGTACTCTGGGTAAATATGAGCAAAGGCATCAGTGAAAAAAAATCTGCACTGTTTATCCTTTGATCTTTCATTCAAAAAATTCACAAAAGTCTATTCTTTCATTGAATTAAAACAAGGGGGATATCACATTATGAAATAAATGTTTTCTTCAATGCATGCTGGCCACAATTATTGGCACCCCAAGGAATTATAATGAGCAAAATATCTTTGAAGCATTCCCATTCATATTTACATTGTTTAGCACACCAGGGTGACTAGGAACATGAAATTGTCCAGCCATGACTTCCTGTTTCACTGGAGTATAAATATGAGAAACACAAAAGCCAGATGGTGGAGGTCCTGGACATCTTGTTCAGATATATGGTTTCATAGATTCTAGCAAATACCAACAGATAAAAACCGGACAGCTTCTGCTAGAAATCTCATAATGGGCCATGGTTGGATCTTCCATCAGGACAAGGATCCAAAATCAACACAAAAAAGGGTCACTGAGCAAAAAATGAAGCTTCTGCCATGGCCGCCCCGGTCCCCAAAACCCTATAGGAAATGAGTGAGTGAACTGAAGAGAAGAAGTGCCAACATGGAACTGGGAATCTGAAGGATCTGGAGATTCTGTATGAAGGAATGGTCTCTGATTGTCAGGTGTTCTCCAAACTCATCAGGCATTATAGGAGAAAACTCTGAGCTGTTATCTCGGCAAAAGTAAGTTGCAATAATTGGGTGCCAATAATTGTGGCCAACATGAACTAGTGAAAAACATGTATTTCATAATGCGAGTTTCCCCCCACTTTCAATTCTTTAATGAAGGGCTAGAATTTTTTGAATGAAGGATCAAAAGATCCAATTTATTTTCACAGCCGCCTTTGCTCATATTTACCAAGGGTGCCAATATTAGTGGAGGGCACTGTATGTAGTAGCTATGCAGCTAGGGTGTTCTGGTGGTTATCAAGGTGTTTTCAGTGGTTTGGTATTTTTTACATATCGGCATCAGCTAATATGTTTTTCTGTTTGGCCAATGTGACGGAAGCAGGACTTATTTTGACGACGTTGTGGTTGACACAAACTTACCCGATTACAGAGTGCCCTTTATGTTACAGTGCTCACTTCCTTTTTTTAATAATATCTTTATTTGTAAAAAAGATTACACAATCAAGAGGTTGCCATCTGAAGTACAAGTCTGTTTATTTATTATTTTTAAATTGATTTTCAAATTCATTATTTATAATTTTTGGTCAAGATCTTTGATTGAGAATGCAAGAGTCCAGCACTCTGTAAAGTCTCCTCCAGAACATCCCAAAGACTTTCAATGAATTTAAGATCTGGACTCAGAGATGCCAATTCATGTGTGAAAATGATTCTTCATGCTCCCTCAACCATTCTCTCACAGTTTGAGCCTGATTAATCTTGACATTGTCATCCTGGAATATGGCCATGATGTGTCTTCCTACGTGGTTGTTTAAGAAATGAAAAGCCACACACTCCATCAATTAGGGTTAGAAGAACTCTGGACAAACATATAACATGATAGAAACATGATAATCACTGCAATAATAATCCAATCATAGACTCTTAAGCATTTGCCTATTTAAATCCAATATATATCAGCCGCCATGCTCTCTAAGATATCGGCATCGTCCATCAATCAATCAATATCGGTTAACCACTAGTTGTGATGTGATTGATTGGTAGTGTTCTGAGTGGTTGTGATCGCTAGGATGTGCTTTGCTAAGGTGTTCTGGTTACAAGCTGCTTGCTGTGGTATTCTGAGTGGGTTTTGGGTAGTTGCATACTGTGGCCCAAGTCAAAAAGCTTATATTCTCTATGTTTTTTTGGTTTGTATGGCTTGATCCGCTTTAACAGTAGTAGCACCACCTCTCCTCAACAAGCCACATTATGGATTCCACTGTTTTTAAAATACATCTCAGGGAGAATTGAAAGAAAACTTTGTTGCACTTGGTATGTCGCTAATAAACACGGCAAACAATCATACTGAATAAACCCTCAATTTCTCTCAGCACTTTCAGTCGGAATGGAGAGCTGGAACGGTGCGTTTTATAATGTTGAGTGGAGTGTGTTTAGGGTGCTGCGTAATACCTGAAGTAAAGTTTTCTTGGTGTGTGCTGATATTGCATGCTGATGCTGTTTAGATTCCCCACTGACTCTTTCTCAGCTGGACCTCACAGTGATGGCAGCTTCCCCCCCGCCAGCATCTCATTAAAGCAGAATACATTACCTATAATGAGTAAGAAAGTGTGTGTGTGTGTTATCATGGAAGATTTAGACTGCATGCATAAGTGTATATTAAAAGTTTGTGTTTGACTGTTCAAGGATGTGTATAAGGATGCTGTCTCAGAATACAGTGTATCAGTGTTTGAAGAAGATAATCAGTAGGAAACGAGTTAAACTGTGTGCGATCGCGTGCAGGAGAGGGTAGCGGGGCTCAACACTCGATATTTTGGCAGTGTGGATATATTTACTGAAGGATATGAATGCTTGCTGTAATTTGGCTTTTGTGTAAATCTCAACTGTTGTTACAAGCTGACTGCATTTGCTGTCTGTTAATACTGTCTGTATTCTTGTTGCCTGCATTGAAAGACCCAGATGGATTTTCTTCATATTTGCTGTGCTGTTTTGGGGAGAAAATCTGTGTAATTCTGCAGAATCATTATTTAAACACAAAACATAATGTGTTGAACTGATTAGTCTTTTCGGTATCTGAGAACATCAAATTAACCAAGGTATTTAATAAACAAACACACACGGGTTGTACTGTAAATGCATGTTGGATGCTCATTGTCTCTGAATACTATTTTTTTTCTTCTCTCTTTTAAAAAGTGGGATGTGAATTACACGGATAATGTGTTCGCTCGCTGCCTGATAAAAATGTGTTAAAGTTACATTGCACTCAAATGGGTTTTTTTCTTCTCTCCACCAGCTTAGAAAGTTTAATATGATATAAGTGTAATCATTTGTTATTAACAATAAATATTTTTTCCCTGTGTTCAGGATATTTACAGAGCAAAATATGACAGTGTAAAGGTAAGATTTTTGGGAAAAGTATTTAATGATCACCAAGGCTGCATTTATTTGATCAAAAATAGAGTAAAACAGTAATATTGTGAAATGTTATTACAATTTAAAATGTAATTTATTCCTGTGATCAAAGCTGAATTTTCAGCATCATTACTCCAGTCTTCAGTGTCACATGATCCTTCAGAAATCATTCTAATATGATGATTTGCAGCTCAGGAAACATTTCTTATTATTAGCATGAATATTGTGCTGCTTATTATAAAAAAATTGGAAACGGTTATACATTTCTTTCCTTTTTTAATTCTTTAATTAAAGGAGACATATCATGCTTTTAAATCGTTCCTTTTTACATGTAAATCATACATTTGTAGTCTATATAAAGCGGAACTGCAATGCTTGGGTCTGAATTCCTCATTATTATATAGCTCCACAGGCCCCTTTTCTACCCCTTTTCTGATGTGCGTCTGAGAGCAACTCGTTTTGGTGCGGTCTCTTTAAATACAACTGAGACACTTCATACCCCGCCCCCTCTCCAGGATGCAGAGGTTCAACTCCACCCCGTTCGGCCATTTTTGTAGTTTGATAGCAGAGATACGATTATCTAGCGGCACAGAAACTTTTTATTAACACGTTGTTAACAAAATGTCAACAACGGAAGACTTGTCCAGCCAGCCTTACATGTTCAAGCCAGAGTCGGAGCCGGAGCGAGATGAAAATGAAGACGACGAACCTGCAGAACAACGTCTTCATATGGATGTATCGCAATGGTGTGTTACTGTATTTACACAAGAAACTTTGGTCTTCCGACCTTTTACCACCGTGTCGATTTATTTTGATTAATATGTGCGAGGGAGAGAGAGCAAGACAGCGTCTAGTTTGGAGACGGTGTCTTGTTTACATTTTCGCCTGGCTCCGAAGAGAGAGAGTGCGCGCGCGCGCGAACGGGTCTCTCTCTCTGCTCGTTCTTTCAGTTCATCTACATTAGACGGTGTAATGAAGCGTGTGGGTTACTACATACAACAACCGAGCATTTTAACTTACCCTCTCGTAACTTCTGCATCTTTTAGCTTGGACTACAAAATTCCAGCGAGAAATAAAAATGGCGGATTGCTCGAAGTGTTGGGCTGGAAGTCAACGTCCTTATTTGGCAGTTCCGCTGCAAATACTGTGACGTAATAGTTCACAAAACGTCATAGATAACAGAAAAATCGGAACAGGTTGAAAAATAAGGCCAAAACAGAATATAAAGATATCAACGAAGCACCTGAAGAGAATAATTTCAACTTTTCTGTACTTCTAAACACTCCAAATATACAACAAAATGCATTTAAGGGCTAAAAAAGTGGATTTAGCATGATATGTCCCCTTTAATAAAAAAGTTCAAAAGAACAGCATTTATTTGAAATAGAAATCTTTTCTGATATAATGTGTCTTTCTTTTTTAATCTTACTGACCCCAATTTTTTTTAACGGTAGTGTATGAAAAATGTCTTATAAATGTGCAAAAAAATATAAACAAAAACTATCATTTAAAATTATAATGTTATATTACACATAAAATTACACATTTTAAAGATTTTCAATCAGCGTTAATTTCCTAATTCAAATAGACCTGACTTTTCATGAAGCCACCCAAACATGTTATAATTCATTTGGCTTTGCAGCAAGTTTTGCTCAAGCAAAAGCCACTCACATTTATTTCAGAACGTCTATTTAAACCCTTTCAGCAAGACATCCATTCTATCATTTAAGTAAGATGGAGGAACATGTATGTTATTTAAGAACCCTATTAAGAAAAAGAAAAAAAAACATGGTATTTTATCCTCAGCTGCCTAATGAATCCATTATGTGTACCGTGAGACTGAGCAATACTGCTATTAGGAACAAGGACCAAACATGGTCTAAAAAGAAAAGTGCAAGATTTTAAGGTTTTAGAAGTACTCAAACATCTTCCTCTTTCCCTTTTTATACTCAAAGACACACATCTAAAGCATAAGAGCTGACAGCATCTCTCTTTATAAACACGCACAAAACCTGCAAACGAAAAGATTTCTCATATCCTCTTCCCCTGGGGTCTGCAGGGCTCTTGACACCTGGGCAATGGGCATCATGACATTAGCCATTTAGCTGCTCAGCAGCACAAGCCAGATGAGAATGTGTTTAAAAGACCAGAGACTAACTGACAAGATAATAGAGAATAGATGAGGGTTTTGTAAAATCATAAGCACAAACACACACACTCTGTCTCTGTCTCTTTAATGCCCTTCGCTTCAGCTCTCTGCTGTGTTAGACTTTTTAAAGCTTATAGAAGTTTTAAGAGGACGTGTTTTAATAAAGAAAAATGCAGAGACAGCTCAGGGGGACATTTAAATGAAACTTCAAACCTCTTTTATTTTTTCAATTGAACAAAAAAAGGAATTTTTAAAGAATATTCGCGTCTTTTCCTTATAACTGCACATAGTGACCAAGGTCTGCCAAATGAAAAGTAATATCTGAACATGCAATAGGCTATATCAAAAGAAGGACCAGAACCTCTGCTTAAAAATATTCTATCTTCATGCATTCTTTTTTTTAATCAACTCTTGAATGTGGGTATTAGAGTTCATAAAAACAAAACAATAAAGTAATACTTTTAAGCAAGGATGCATTAAATTGATTAAAAATACAGACCTTTCACATTGTTACAAAAAATGCATTCTAATATTCATCAAATAATCCTGAAAATAATGTACCATGGTTTCCCCCAAAATAGTAAGCAGCACAACTGTTTTCAACATTAATAGTTAATGCTTCCGAAGCAGCAAATCAGCATATTAGAGTGATTTCTGAAGGATCATGTGACACTGAAGACTGGAGGAATGATGCTGAAAATTCAGCTTTAACATCATAGGAATAAATTACATTTTAAAATACAGTATGTTACAACAGAAAGCTGTAACTTTAAATTGTGATAATATTTGAAACAGTATTGCTGTTTTTATTGTATTATCATCAGATAAATGCAGCTTCTTTCAAAAACATCAACAAAAAAAATAATGAACTAAACCTAAACATAGTGTAAATATCATGTATATGAATAATATAATGAATAATCTCAGCTGAACATTACTTTTTTTTTTTTTTTTTTTACATTTTAAAAGAATTTCATACTATTTGAATATAGCATTGATTGATCCAGTAATGATAAGCAGCAGTGTGAATGAGGAGGAGGATGAAGCTCAGTGTTCTGTGTTAAACAGCAGAGAGAATGTTGTTGTCAGGCTATGATCTCCTCTTGATCTTCTGCCTGTTAGTTTCTTTTCTTTCTTTTATTTATTTAGTTTTCTTGTTGAGTGTAATTTGACTCCTCACTGGCTGTTGTGGTTTCGGTGTTCTTATTGGATTCCTTTATCTTCTCTTATTATTATAGCCTGCTTGAGCAACCACAAGCAGGCTATAACAATGCTATTATTTATTTTTGCTTTTATTGTTATAGTGCTCTAGGCAGAAACCTCATGGCTTAACCTTCCTGTTAGTCTCAATATGTAATATTCCCCATCCTAATGCTGCGCTCCAAACTACACCCGTGACCTCACTGCCAACATGGAGAGAACATAATTACAGCAAATTCAGCAGTAAAGACATGAGCTGAATAGATGAGAAGAGATGCCGTCCGCTGTGCAGTGCTCAAGGCTTTCATACAGCACAATCAACCTGTTAGGAAAGCAGGGAATAAGCTCATTTTAATATTTGATTCTCTGCTCAGAGGGGCTCCTTTTTGACCCTGCTTCCAGATCTCCAAAGCAAGTCCTTCTTGGCCATTCTTGGCCAAAGAATGCCCATTTGACAGGTAAATATATATATCAAAATGTAATAATAAATTATTACGTTTATTCTGCTAGGGGCAATTAAATCAATCCAAAGTCTTTCTATTCATCAAAAGAAAAAAGTTTCCACAAAAATAACTGTTTTCAACATTGATGATGATAATAATAATAAATCTTTCTTGAGCACCGAATCAGCATATTAGAATGATTTCTAAAGGACCATGTGACACTCTTATTTTAAATTATGAAAATTTAAATTGTAATTTTTTTTTACTGTATTTTTTATCAAATAAATGCAGCCTTGATGGGCATATACTTAGTGTTATTATTAAAGTATTTTTATTTTTATTTAATTATATAAATATATAATTCTTTTATAAATTGAAGTATATACATATACAAATTTATACAAAACTACAAGCTTTCGATTCTGTCAGCTAATGAAATGTAAAGCAATGAGTATGTTTACATGCATGTAATCTTTAGCCCTTATTCTTGTTATCTTCACATTGAAAATGTGTAATGTGGGACATTAAAACACCTTAAACTGTAACGGTAAACAGTTTAAGCAAAATCCATTATTTTCGCCCATGATTTTGCTCCATATGTAAACAATTTTACTATCATATTCATGGCTTATTCAACATGCCCAAGTGTGTTCAAACTGTATTTTGACTCTGCTGAAAAACTGCTACAAAAATTCAACATTGAGCTGATTTTTGATATTTATATATTTTTTTTAAATGCAAAGTTTGGTTGATCAAACATTATTAGTTTTCTACTTTATTTTTTTCTGAAACACTGGCAAAGATCATTGCATACAGTTAGTGTATTTAAAGCTGCAGTCCGTAACTATTTTGGGTTAAAAGTATCCAAAATAAATTTTTGAGCAAGTACATAACCAGCCAGTGTCTCCGCTTGCCGTAGCTCGATTAAAAACGGTAAGCTTGTAATAATGTTTTTAATTCCAGTGGTACTGCTGGATTTCCGTGGGAATGTCTTTGCATCATTACGTCACATCTGTGCACATACAGTAAAGAAGATTCTCGGCTAGTAGGCTATGTTGCGTGTGAGGATGTTGGAGGTGGAGATTTATAGCCTTTTCTCACAGCACTTGATATAATTAAACTTTTCAATTTGATGGCAGATCCAGAAAGGTTCAAACGGCAATCACCAGTGACAACTGGAGATTCACCCGTTGTAAAATGAAAAAGACATCGGAGTGGCTACAGGAAAAAAAAGAGACTGCAACCGGGCCCGTGCGAAAACAAGGATAAATATCGGAAGGGCTTTTAAAGTTGGCGTGAACACCGTTGTTTTGAAGGGGTTCAAAACGGATGCAGAGATGGCTTTTTTTTTTTCCTGCTGGACAGGTAAGACTTTTCAATGGTTCAATTATGTAACAGTAGTGCACTTGTTCGCTTAATTCATACAGTTACGGAGTAGGCTAATGAACTACAGGTAGCCCTAATACACATTAAATGTAGTCACGCAGTGCTGATGTTGTTAACATTAACAACTTGAGAACAAAGTATAATTTGCACGGTGACATGATATGATAAGCGATCGTTAGATTTAATCAGCGTGATTTACTGCAATGCTTTTTTTCCCTTAGATCAGGGTTCACCAATCTCGGTCCTGGAGGGCCGCTGTCCTGCAGAGTTTAGCTCCAACCCCAATTAAACACACCTGAACCAGCTAATCAAGGTCTCACTAGGCATACTAGAAACTTTCAAACAGGTGTGTTGGAGCTGGTTGGAGCTAAACTCTGCAGGACAGTGGCCCTCCAGGACCGAGACTGGTGAACCCTGTCTTAGATGATGTTACATGTTACTTGTTCATTTGACATTTTCCGGTGAAAATTCTTATGTCGGTCATACTTCCAAAAAGTAGAATCTGTGATTGCGAATGACAGCATCCACACCGGCGCGGTTACTGACAGCCGCACATTCTCCTCAAAACATTGGATTAGATCCGCGCTGTGCCGTGCCGAGGCACAACCCACGTAAAGTTGATAATTCCGCGAATAACTGCAATTGCAGATTTCGAACAGAGATGGCGACAAAGAGGAAAAACTACGGACTGCAGCTTTAAAATGTAATTGAAGTGTGTGAGAATGATGCAATAACAGCTTCCAGATCCAAATCCACAGGTTCTGGATCTTGTTCTTGCACAAATTAAGCCCTTTGCTTAAATAAATGCCTGAGATATATTGGATGTATGTTTTCACTTGGATCTGCATAGATTTACGTTGGGATAGAGCCAAAGCAAGCCTTAAGCCTTAAGCTTAAACATCTATCACCAGCTGATCCTCCTCATTATACGGCTTCACTGATATGGGCCATCATTCCCTTAAAAACATACAGCCATCGTAACCGACCTGTTGTGTCCCGTCTCATGACGTCAGGGTTCAACACGACCTTTTGATAGATCATGTTTACTTTTGAATGAAAATTGATAGGCAAACTGTACACCCCTCGACGGAGGTGAGTAAATTCTTGCTGGGTTTCTATTAGCTGTGTTAAGGGGGGATTATGTTGTCTTGAGGGAGTCAAAGCTTTGTAAGCGAATGAATCCCAAACCTCTAAATCCTATTAGCTGCATACAGAGGTGAGGGAACACAGAGCCATGGCTTAACCTTAAGAATGACAGACGCACAATTGTGTTTTATTGCATCTGTTTGTCCTCCCTCTTTCAACAAACACAGCCCAGCATAATAGAAATTGTCTGAGGTCTCTATAAACCTGATTCATAAAGGTTTTGTTGCTTTTCTGAGTAAATGTTCCTTTCTCTTCGGTTTCTCCATCACTATCTAATCTGAAACATATTCTGTTGTCACAGGCAGTAGGAAGTCTTCAAGACACGTCTGAATTCAATGTTTGAATAACATCCTGTTATTTGAAGACAGCATAGATATTTCCTTCACTGTCGGTGGTTTGTGTGTGTGTGTGTGTGTGTGTGTGTGTGTGTGTGTGTGTGTGTGTGTGTGTGTGTGTGTTTTTCAACTTGACTCAGTTTCTACTAAGAAATAAGCATTGTAGTCACTATATCTTTGCTTTTTATTTTCTAAAGTGGAATGTCTATTGTATATTATCAGACATGGCATCTTGTGCCTTTGAAGTCTGTCTAAATCCAGTCCAAAAGATTGGGGTTGGTAAGATTTATTTTTTTATTTTTTTAGGCCTATGTCTCTTATGCTCACCGAGGCTGCATAAAAAAGTGCAATTTATACATGCAATTTTACAGCGCTGTTAATATATTTTAAAATGTAATTTATTCCTGTGATGCAAAGCTGAATTTTCAGCATCATTCCTCCAGTCTCCAGTGTCACATGATCCTTCAGAAATCATTCTAATATGATGATTTGCTGCTCAATAAACATTTCTTATTATCAATGTTGGAAAAACAGCATTTAATTGAAAATTAAAACTTTTTACTGTCACTTTTGATCAATTAAATGTGTCCTTGCAAAACAAAAATGTTCTTTCCCTACCATTGATGTAATTTTCCGTCTTTCCGTGTTTTCACTGTTATACGGTGTGTGGCGTATATTACACATCTTCTGAAAGAGTACTGAATCTCCAGATAAAAACTGACAAAAAACTAGCAGAAACAAGCGATGAAACAAAAAGCATTGCTTATGAACCTTGTAGTCTTTGAATAAACAACAACATGATTTTCTCAGCTTTTTGTTCAAAATATTGCTTTTTTAAATGAAACTTACCCACATTCAAGTGTTGATAAACAAGAATGCATGAAGCTAGAATAAAATGTTTATATATGTATATTGCATGTTCAGATATTCATACAACAAAATATTCTGGGGGCCATGAAATGTTTGTGAAAATTATCAAAAAGGCTGGCGGTGTATGGCAACTTAAAAAATAAAATAAGAAAAAAACATTGGCGGGAAAAGAGTAAAAAAAAAAAATCTTACTGACCCCAAACTTTTGAACAGTGTAGTGCAGATTTTTACACAATTGTACCTGGTTTCAGCTTTTTGATAGTCTTAATCTAACAAATAAGCTCCATTTTTTCATTAATGACATTGGATTTCTTGAAAAATAATTATTCCTTCTTGTCTGTATGAACTTTAAAAATGGTGGACAAAAAGAAATAACTCTTGTTCAAGGGGCATGATTTTCTTTTCTTTTTACTTTCACAAAAATGTACTGCTGTATTGTCATGATTGTTATACCACGGTATTCTCTGGTAATATGGTAATCATACAGTACCATGGTATTACCATCTGGTACCGCCACAGAACTTTTTGTGAGGGTATTAAATATGTAACAATATTCAGTGCACTATACACTTCCATTTTACACTTGATCTTTTCCCAAATATTAGTCTGAATTCCCTGCATTATTAAGTATCTCTGCCATTGTCATATTAGTTAACGCCTCAAGCATCTAGGTAACCTTTACCATTCATTTCTTGTTCATAGATTTTGTGATGTTTTAAATGTAATTTTATTAGCCAAAAGCCTTTTATACCCTATACCCAATTGGTTAGACTTTCTAGTAAACACACAACAGATCATTATATATGTAATGGAGTATAAAAGTCTGAGACCACCTTGAAAACCAGTTACATTTTGTATCAACTTGAAACCATGAAAAAGGCAAGCATTTTCACTACTGGACTCTGAACTAAATAGACGTTTGGACCCACTATATATGTTGCAGAAGCACACGTGTCTGTGTGAGAGTTTATACACAAGGAAAAGAGAACAATGAAAAGGAATTTCTTTTCCTGTCCATTTTTCTTTCTCCAACCACGTAATGAATCTGCCGTTCTGTTAGAAAAAAAGAAAAAGAAAATAAACTTTTACTGGCGAAGGAGAAACAGGCTGGTTGGAGGAGAGGAGGAAAAGAGGAATGGATAAAGATATGCATTAGTCAGAGGACGGGAGTGCAGGAGAAAGCCCATGAATCTCAATCTAACTTTATTCAGCTGGGACCAGGAAAGAGCAAGCTAGCAAGGTCATCTGAGACAGAGTGACGCAACAATTACATTGCCTCTGCCAGGCCCATTGTGATTGGTCCTCTTGCTCTTTGATGATCCGTTTTCTTTTTCTTTTCTTTTTTAGCATTTCAAGATTTCTGTCCACCTTTAACTCTCAATAGTTTGGCAAGTATAGCAAGTATAACTTACAATCTGAGCTATGATGTAGGTGTCAACATTCATTATATATGAGGGATTTTCATTACAGAGGGCTTGTCAAAAGAAATTATGTTGTGATGGGGTGTGGAAAATTACAGTGGGTTTTTCCCAGTGTTAGAATATGGCATTATATGGTAACACTTTACAAAAAGGTTCATTAGTTAACATTAGTTTACTACATTAGTTAGCATGCACTAATAATGAACTGCACTTCTACAGCATTTATTAATCTTTGTTAGTGTTAATTTCAACATTTACTAATACATTATTAAAATCTTGTTAACATTAGTTAATGCACTGTGAACTAACAGGAACAAACAATGAACGGCTGTATTTTTATTAACTAACGCTAACAAAGATGAACAAATAGGTTAGTTAAAACATTAACTAATGAACCGTATTGTAAAGTGTTATCCATTATATTTAGCAGAAAATGTTTCAATGCAAAAGTTTGGGGTCAGTAAGGTTTTTGTTCAAATAATAAAAATGATGATTTTATTCAGCAAGGATGCATTAAATGAGAGAGCATTCATTTATCAATATAGACTTTATTGTCATAATACTTTGCCTATTCTCGTAATTTTGAGTTTATTCTCAAAATATTATGACTCATTTAATCTCGTTTTATTACGACTTTATTCTTTATTATTTGTCCTAGTCATTTTTTTTATGTGGCCTTAAAACGCTGTCGTACTGAGGTGTTCCTGACAGTTTTTATAACATTTCTTTCTGCTGCTTGTTTCCTAAAGTAGAATGGACAAACCCCTTGGCAGCCTTATCACATGGCATTTAAAACAGTCACCAGGGGTTTGTATATTTTGTCTGTGAAGGACAGTCCATTGCTGTGGAGTGTTTGAACATCAAGTGCCTGACTGGACGATATAGTAAATGTTTTCAGTTCCAGAACATTCTGTCCCGAAATCAAAGCTTTGAGTGAAAGTCCACATCACCCAGGGGTGCAGTGCAGAGGGAGACCATCGGAATGAAGCAGATGTTGAGTCCTGACCTCGGTGTCAGCTGTATCATCACAGCAAAACTAAGAGACATTACTGTACATCTGACCCTTTGGCCTTGGCTCAACTCTATTGACTATGTGTGTTTGGATTTGGTGGCATTACTTTCTTTATGTGTTTTCAGTTTACAAAAGCAGATTTAGCAAAATACCAGTGTATACTTGTTAGCAAAGAAAGAAGATGTACCTCCAGTAGCTTTCCTCATTTGCAGTGTCTACTACAGCAAATGAGATGGAAACAGAATGAAGTATCTCTTTTGCACCCTATTGTATTTTTACTTTGGTCATCATTTATCAAATGTGCTCATTAAGTCATAACTAGTCATAACTAAATCATGTATTTGTGTAGATGTGGATGTCCTACCCACACAGCTGCAGAGATCTGATTGGTGCTCCCAGTTTCTCAAGTATCCAATCAGAGGTCCTTTGAGAAAATCTGCAAACACACAGATATAAGACTTTAGTCATAAGTTTCAGACATGAAGATTGATTCAAAGCACTCCCATTCATCAAACATGAATTATAGCCCTAACCTTTTTGTTTGTTTTTGCATG
The DNA here is from genome assembly GCF_964197995.2 of Scardinius erythrophthalmus. Lineage (NCBI taxonomy): Eukaryota > Metazoa > Chordata > Actinopteri > Cypriniformes > Leuciscidae > Scardinius > Scardinius erythrophthalmus. The sequence continues at coordinate 8,765,880 of NC_138223.1, read as the reverse complement.
GCTGACAAAAATCGTTTACACCCTCGAATTTCCTCATCACTTTTCTTTTTTGCATGAAGGCAGAGTGAAATACTATAGACTTGTATTGAAGCCAGGACCTGAGCCATATCTATGGACCAGAAGGCACTCCAAAATATTTAGGCCTAAATTTAAGACTTATGTATTTGAATCGCATATAAAGTTATAGTTTTATCATAAACAAACTAACAAACTTAATGTGTTGCGTACTTGTCAGTCATATGAATGTCTTTTAAATACACAATAACCATGTTTATAAATATGTTTTATTTATATATTTATTAGAACCATTATAGAAATCTTGCCTGTTTCTTATCCGTTTTATTAATTTATGGCTTAATTATGTGCTGTATGCTTTTCTTCAGAAATTGTAAAAATGTAATCTGACATTGATCCACAGGTTTGAATATATCACAAGGATTAAAACGTCTTCAAAAAGGCCTTTATCCAAATGCTTGCCCTTCTCATTTTCTAGACAAGTACGGATATCACTGCTTTATCATAATAGAATTATTTGACATGAACAGAATTGGGCATTTGGCGTACATAAATGCATTGGATTTCCATCATAGTGAATGCTTTTTATTTATTTCCTACATATGGATTTCTTTGAAGTGGCTGCCGGAGATCTTAACAGTACACACACAATGTCTATTACCAACTATTCATCATCATTGTGGATTTCTGATTAAATGAACAGCCATATAACAGGAATCACTTCCCTTGCATGCTTTTTTAAAAGCCTTGGTAGAAAAATCTACTGCATGCTGTGGAGCAGACTCTGTTCCTTCATTATGTCCACATTTGATGAGATGATAACGCTCCATGTGCAATATTTAACAAATTCAAGAGTGGTCACGTGCACCAGAAGGCTTTCCGTGGCCTCTCAGATCTAAATATTACATTGCCTCTGCAATGAGTTCAAAAAGACAACCTGCCAAGAAACTGTTCACCTCATTCATCAAAGTTCTGGAAGCGTTCCATCCTAAAAAAATATTCTCCCATTTAGATTTTGTACGGCAACAACGTTACAACTGAATATTCTTGTTCCTCTAATCGCTGTTCAATATGGAATAATTTGGTAATGACTTACTGTAGCGGCATCTTCTAAGAAACACGTACTTGACATTAATTTATGTATTTATTTGCCTTTTGACAAGGAAAAAGCTCTGATCCACCCATCTGTGTGGCCTACATAGAGAACCTACTGTTCCTGAAATCTGCTCTATTAAGTCACACTGACCCAGGATTGAGAGGCCTCCGAGGAATATGCCCTGTGGCAATCTCTCTCTCTGTCTCCACAACTTGACACCTTTACAGTCAGACTCACAAAATAGGCATCCGAGATATCACAAATCTGAGATAGCAGCCATTTCAATAGATTTCAAAAGCATGTCTCTGACAGCATCACAGCAGACTGCGTTGATGGGAAACTAGACCATTTTTTCTTTCTAAGTGGCTGTTTTCATATGCATTTGCAAGAATATTGTGTGATTGATAGCTGTTTTTTTTTACATTTACATTTATGCATTTGGCAGACGCTTTTATACAAAGCAACTTACATTGCATTTCAAGATACACATTTTACATTCTTATCAGTTCTCAGTTCTTGCTTTCCCTGAGAATCGAACCCAATGACCTTGGCATTGCAAGCGCCAACGCTCTTTAAATGGCACAGGCATTTAAAAGTACTGTAGTTGTTTAAGTTCATGCTTGCAATGCATTGGACACGCATGCACATCTGCATACAGTATTCATATTTGTATCGAATATGTGATGACATCTGTGAATGGAGCGATACAAATGAATCAAGAATGTCTTAATCTTATTTTCCTTCTCAGGAAAATGTAATTTTTTAAAGGATGTTTAGAGGACTTTATTTTACTAAAAAAGTTCTAAACAAATGTTCTTCAGTAATGTAAGTTTAAAGTTATCTGGTCTTTAATAACACTCTCACAACACATGGGTTAGACATGCAACAGGAGTGAGAGCAAATTTTTTCAGAGAAACAAGTATATGAACTTAGAATGTTTCCTAAATATCTGTAAATATATACAGTAATGGTATTTAATGATTTAGTGCAGTCAACAACAAATACGGTACATACAGCATGCACCTTTAAAACTTGTAAATTGTTTTAAATTGATTAACGACATTGTTGTATTGCAATATACGCAAACCTGCATCTTTGTAGCTGTTAAAAATTTGAAATTATGAAATATGAGCTTGTTCTGCATTTTTTTTTTATAAACAAAACAGATATTGTGGATATTGTAACAAATATATTACAAATAGAAAGTGAGTCTTCAGTCTTCTCTAAAAGAGTTTCCTTTTCCTTTTCATGCACATTAGAGATGAAAGTTTATTACAAACAGAATTCTTAAAAAAGACAGAAAAGTGTTGGTGATGTCTGGGAAATTTGAGGGAGTAAACGTTTCAATGCACTGAAATGCTTTGACAGTGGGACAGCCCTAGACATGTCTGACTATGAACTATGAGGCGGATTGATACTAATTAGGAATTTGATATTTTGTTGTCTTTCATTCCAACCATCCATTATTGAGTGTCAGATTCAGATCAGTCAAAGATGTAATATCGTATTATCGAGAGCCGTCTCACTTTCGCACCTCTCTCTCTCTCTCTCTCTCTCTCTCTCTCTCTCTCTCTCTCTCCATTCAGTGACTGTTCTTTTGTCCTTTTAACTGGTGGTAATTAAATGAACAGGGTGCTTATGGAGAGGTGTCTTTCTGTTCAATTAACTTGACATACTGTGGTACATTACTGCCATCTTTGCTGTGACCTTATATAGTGTAGATAAACTTTGTTCAAATTAATTGCCAGGTTAATGAGTTCACAGCTGGTTGTGCATTTCAGCAAATGGTTTCTGTGCCAGCAGGAAGGGAATGTATGTGTCTATTTGCTGAAAAGAAAGGTTTTATCTTTGTGTTCACTTTTTTTTTTTTCATTCTTAATAACTTTTACATTATTGCATTTGGCCCCATTTTGAAGAATGTTCACATAAATCCTTTCCAAGGATCAGGCAAATCTATCATGTGGCTTCAGAGTATAGTGTACAAGTCGTGTGAACTACTTTTATGGTGTTTTGATTGTGTTTTTTTGTCCTTTTTGGAGCTTGACAGCCTGTGGTCATTGTGTAGAAAAGATCTATGTGAAGGTTGGCTCATTGGAAAAACAAGCCTTTTGCAAACTCCAAAGACTTACATATAAATATAAATACAATTCACTGCAGTTTCAAACTGGAATGAACACCAGTAACAGTAAAACACCAACAACTTTGATTTCTATTCACACATTTTTATGTGATTATAGGGTATATGATCAATAAATAAAGACTTATTTTTGCATGGTTCCTTGCACAATACCTCAAAACACTTAGAACATAGTGCATGATTTGTAAACGAATACATTTTGACTTCTGCATCTCCAAACCAGATCCATATGGCTTTTCAGCCCGTTCTCATCCTAGGGCATCATATATTGACGCTTTTGACATTTCGTCTACATCGAACGCACATGGCACCCTTTAGCGTCAATATGAGACGCAGATAGAAATGGGCCAGAAGGCGCCTCCTAGCAGTCTAACCGTAACCCTACACCACCAGACCTAAACCTACCCATAACCGAACAAAGCTCTGTGCGTCTCATATTGACGCTAAAGGGTGCCATGTGCGTTCGATGTAGACGAAATGTCAAAAGCGTCAGTATATGACGCCCAAGGATGAGAATGCGTTGGCTTTTCTGACATAGGGGTGAATTCAGGTTAACTGAAACACTTTTCCTCAGTCATCGCAATAGCAAATGTCCCAATTAACCTGAATTCGCCTTGTAAACTTGCTCGGTAGCTCACCTGATACAGCACAGCACGCTCGGCTACAAGTCCCTTGAAACACGAGTCACAAAGAGCTCAAAGACTTGTAGAAGCCAGCTAACTGGCAGAGCTGTTTTAGCAAATGTGCTTTTATCTCACGTCCGCCTTAATGTACGCGGTACGTTATTTTTTTTGATGGCAAGGGGAAAGAGGAAAGAAAAGGGAATGACATAGAATACGAGGATATAAGGGATTGGCAAGGACAGGAGTGGATGCATTTACATTTCTAAGCAGAGCAGCATGTCTGAATCAGTATAAAATGTGGGTGCATTTATTCCACGTTTGTAGGTCATTTGTGATAGGTATACAATCTGTGTAAGCTTCTTACTGTATTTTTACTCATATATTCTCTCACACACTCATATGTATTCATTGCATTACATTGCAGTGACCCAGAAAAGCATAAAATTGCCACAAATCAGTAAGCCACAAATCATCAAATCCAGTTTCAATAACCTTGCAGAACACAGGGATAGCACACGTTTAGAACAGGTGCTGTAACTGTGCCAACAGTGTGCGTATGCTTTGTTTCCAGGCGTATGTGTTTGTTTTGTGTGAGCGATACTTCACAGAGTGTTCTACAATTTCTTTCAAGGACCTCCTGGTTGCATCACCTGTTTCAGAAATCAATGGGTGAATAACCAAACACTTATATATTCATTTGTATTCCAGTCACAGTACGGTACAGTGAGCACCACCCTCTGGGGTAGCAACTGAGGAAATACTTCAGCAAGAAAATACTGGGAAAGGGGCATGTTGTTTTCAATTCAAATCAAATGTATACAATTTACTATATTTGCTCAATTTGTTGGCCAAATAGTTTGATCATTTTGTTAGTTTTCTCATAAATAAACTTAACTTATTTATTTGAAACCAGCCCGCTCATTCTGATTTAAACAAATGTTCTAATTTTCTTGAGTTGTACATTGCATTTTTGATTTGCTTTATATTTGCAAAAAAATATGAAAATGCATCAACATTTATGTGAAATCTGCCCACTCGTTTCGACTGCATGGCACACAAAAAAGATGACACAATGTTCTGGTAAACAGCACATGGAGAAGCATCAGATCTGTTGAATACAAAAAAAACGAAGCATTCACCACCCGCCCCCAACCAATTTTACGCCACTTGGAACCCTCCACACACCAGCAGAATCTTAATCAACAGAGGTTACTGCAGATCATGCCGCTTTAATTGATAGCTAGGGATGCCAGCTGAATTTCAAGCTCATAGGTGATAGTATCACATCACCGAAAATGAGTGATACCTCATTATTTCGAGATATCAGCAGGAGAAAGTAGAAGTACAGAAAAGAGATTAACATGAAATGCAAAATTAATGATGGCATGCAGAGGGTTCTCCCAAAGAGAATTACATAAATAATATACTCACTTCAAAAATGAGTTTCTTAATCAGTATTTTTGACTTATTTTCCCTTTAAAATACTTAAAACAAGATACAGTATGTAAATGAGAAACAAAACTGCATAAGATATTAAGAATTGTATCTTATATGAAATTTATTCATCTTGCCCCACTCTCCGACTGCTTTCTTAAAGCATAAATTTCAATAAACTTGGTCAGATTTATGCTTAAAGCAAGAAAAACAATTGCAGGGAAGGTAATTTGCCTAAATCCAAGATATATTACATGAAAACAAGCCTTAATGTCTTATGCAATTTTCTCTTCTCAAGTAAATTAATCTTTTTTTTTTTTTTTTTTTTTTTAAGGATGTTCAGATGTTGTTTACTGGAATACATAAATACTGATTAAGGAAATGATTCTATTTCTGATAATTATTCTAAATTATCAGAATTAGAAGAATTTTACAAGCACTCACAACTTCCACAAGGCATTCATACTATTGCAGTCTGATTTAAATGACTCTTTTTGTGGCGTATGGCAGTTCCATTAAGTTGTGTGAAACTGGGGCTGAAAAAGGTTTTCACCGTGTGTTTTCTAATCATAAATAATGCAGCCTAATTATGCTTATTGAATTTGTATGTGAAAAGAGAGAGAGAAAAAAATACATTTTATGTTTGACCATCACTATAAGACGATGAGGTCACAAAAATTAAAATGGTATGACTTCACATATATATATAAAAATCATAATAATGATAGCATATGGAAAAAATGGATACACTTTTTCAAAGGATAGTTGCTAAATGACATTGAAGTACAGGCTCAAACATTATCACACAAGTAAAAATCACTGAAACTTTATTGACAGAGGTCCAGGGTGCAAATTTGACTTTTATATCTAAATTAATTTTCTCTCTTTCTGTATGATCAATAGATGTGTCAGGCTTTCCCATGAAACGATCTCATTCACTTTACAAACATACATGAACTGAGTTGAATAATGGAGCTGTTTCATTCAAAACGCTGATATGAATGTAAATGCATGTAATAACTACTGATCTGCAGACAAGTAGTGAATGGACTCGCTACAGTCCTTTTATGTAACCAGAACCATATCCTGTAAATCTGTCATATCACTCAAAAACCCAACAGGGGGAGGTGCCCCGGGCACTTTTGTTCAAAAAAGAACATAGTATGTTTTTTTGGCTGAAGGAAAAAAACTTGTTTAAAAAGCTGCAGGACAGAGTTGTTTGGACGTTGTGGTAGTTTTCTTCTCGCGCAACCGGTGAGTTCTCATGTTGATTTCTAATAGGCTACATAAATGAGAGCAGGTGTTTAAAGTTTTGCCTAAACGTGGTATGTGTGCTGGTCAGTGGGCGCATGTGAATTCAATAGTTTTTTTTTTTTTTTTTTGCATTGCCTGGAGTCGTGCAAGGTGTTAGTTATTTCAGATTGCGCTGCTTTGGTTTTTAGTTCGTGAAAGCATCGATGGTTTTAAATGAATCTTTGAATTGAACGAATCGTACTCGTGTGTAGGCTACTGCACTCGCTCGTAGGCTATCTTTCGTTTGCCGCAGCCTTTCCTTTTCAACCGCTTTCCTGTTTTGTTTCAAAAGAATGACTTTAGCATGAACTAATGCATTCTTTACGACTGTGGTGGTTAGTGGAACGTTTGGACAAAACTACTGAACGAACGTCACGTGAATCAGTCATAAGCGAGGAAACGAAGGAAGAATTATGTGCAAATGTAGGCTAACTAGCCTACTGTACAGTTGAATTCTCTGTTGTGTTTGTGGGGAAAACACTAAACACACTTAGGGTCCTATCTTGCACCCAGCGCAATTGACTTAGTACACCGACGCATGTTTCATTCCTATTTTGCATCCGGACTTTTCCCTCGGCAGACGCACGTCGGTAAATTAGGAAATTAACTTCCGCTCCGGTTCAGCGAAAAGAGGAGGCGTGTTCCGGCGCAAACGTTCCCTGGTGCTATTTTCCAGTTCCAGAAAACAATTCCCAGACATCCCAAGTCTCCCGGAAGTTTCGGGAGTCTCACGCATATTGATAGCGGCTCCATGATGCCCGCAAATCAGTTAAAATCTCCCGGAAGCAAGAGCGCGCAAGCGTAGCGCGCGCACGGCAGAGAGAGGGAGCGAGAGACCTTGCGTGTGTGTGCTAGTGTACCTCGGGATTTTATCTCTACTCTCGAACCGAATTAATCATTATTTGGGTGGGTTTCTCCCATTCCCAATGTCACTTCTCTGTCTTCTACTTGCCCTGATGAGAATGTCGGTCTCCTCGGCTGTGAACAGCTCCTGGCCTGCGCCTGGCAAATCCACCGTTATAATAGCAATCCGCCATGGAACAAGCGCACCTGCTTTTAAAGGGAATGTGAGATGACGCTCTGATTGGTTTATTGGAAACCACACATGAGTAATGTAGCTACTTCAGACCAACCCATTTGTGCACATGCTACATTGATTATGGCCAAGCATGTCCCCTTAAAATAGCATATGAATAACATGCGCAACACGCCACTGACTTTAGACTAGGTTTTTCCTGGTCAATGGCGGAATTGTTTTCTAAACCTGCAAAATAGCAGCAGGGAACTTTTGCGCCGTAACATGCCTCCTCATTTCGCTGATCCGCCCCCGGGAGCACAAGTTCATTCCCTAATTTACCGATGTGCGTCTGTGGAGGGAAAAGTCCGCTGTGCGCGGGTGCAAAATATGAATGATACATGCGTCGGTGTACAAAGTCAATTGCGCTGGGTGCAAGATAGGGCCCTTTGATTCGATTGTTTTAAACTCACTCATAACACTCAAAAACACTTGCTGCCACCAACTGGTGTAACTAAGTAACCAACACGAATCGGGTTGATTTATTTAAGTGAACAAAATGGAATTAAACTTTTTAGCGAAAATCAAGAGATTGTATTCACTGGAATTGATCAAAATCCCCACCAATGCGCTGTTCAAAATATCTAGCTAGCTGTAACAGATATGTAAAGTTGCAAACCTTTTAATACCACATTTAAACTGTAAAACGGAAGAAGTGAATAGGGAAGAGGTGACAGTGTTCTTATTATAGTGTTTAAAAAAAATTATGATTGATGGTTGGAAAATGGTTGTTTCCAGAGGCATCTGGTACTTTTCAGAAACAAGCAAGCACAGATGATTGCTATGCTATCAATGGCAAAAAGTGTACTTTATTATTTTGTTTGCCTATAATGTTATTATTTAGGTGTCTATAATGTTCTTCCAAAGCAGCTGCCCAACTATCAAGTCTACTACTCAACTTGACCAAGCTGTATATTTGCACAGTTTTAAACATGCTAAAGGTAAAAGACGAAATTATAAACTAAAGATCTGCTAAAGACATGCTTTAACTCCCTTGGCTGTTTGCTCCTATTGGGCACACTGAATACATCAAAAAGTACTTTGAAATATTACTCCATATCTCTAGTTAAATACCCTTTGGCCTTTTGAAAACATGAACTTTCACTCACACACTGCAGTATGCATGTACAACAGCATGTACTGTTGTGGGAGTGAACAAAAGGACTTGTGACTTATTTTGCAACTTAACCATGATTTAGCATGTCACATTTTCATGAGTCTGTTTTCTGAGAGAAAAAATAATAAAACTGGGCAGACTTCCAGTCAAGGTTAAAAAAAAAAATCTTACGGAAAATCTTCCAGGCCAAAGTGTCATCTGCCATGGGATACCAATCCTTTACTCTCATCATCAAAAGTAAAATAAAAAATAGGGAATTTAACTCATCATCAAAAGTAAAAATAAAATAAAAAAAGGAATTTATTGCATTTTATTGCAGTTAGTATAAGCTGGGATATAGGCTACTTTCTGCTTGGGTATTATTTTCATATTATAGTGAAAAGGTATTTAATTTTGTAATGCTATTTATTTATTCATTCATTTATTTATTACATGTATTCAGTAGAACAGAGCAACAGGAGAGCGTGGCACAAGCAACAGCAAGGTCATGGGTACAATTCCCAGGTAATGCATGAACTGATAAATATATACCTTTAATACAAGTCACTTTGAATAAAAGCTTCTGCCAAATGTACAAATGTAAATGTTAAGTAGAAATACTTTAATTTGATAGAACTGGGGCAGAGATGAAGATGAAGGAGTTCTGAATCTGATACTGTCCCACAGTTGTAAAGTTGAATGGTAGCTCATTAACTAGACCTCTGCATGGAAATGCTCTTTTCACCTTTAAAGACTGAATGACCCTTCACTCACATACTATAGTATTTATGTGTCTTGTCATGCACTTTGAGGTTGAAAGAGAGTAAGCTGTGCTTGTACTTCTTTGACTTATCTTACACTCAACAAAGTGGTTCTGGTAATGTTTTGTAGTCTACATTTTCATGGGTAAGAACATGTTTCTTGGTATGGAACAGCATATGGATCAAAGGAGCAATAACTCCTAATGTTGACCAGACTTATTCTTTGACTGTCAAATATGAAATGGTTAAGTCTTTCTTTAAATTGTTTGTACAAATATAATGTGACATACTCAAGTCTTTCAGTGGATCACTCTTGTTCCCTTGCTTTACCACAGGTGCCATGAACAAACAGATTTTTCAGTCATGTGGCCAAATCTGGATAGTCCTTCTACTGGCGACTGTCCCAGTTGTTCAGAGCGGGAGGGTTCTTGTCTTTCCTGTGGATGGCAGTCACTGGGTCAACATGAACATCTTGATTGAAGCACTTCATGCCAAGGGTCACAATGTTACAGTCATTCGGACGTCAGACAGCTGGTACATCAAAGAATTCTCTCCTCACTACACATCAATTCCCATAAGTTCCCCTGGAGGATTTGATGAAGAATTCTTCGAGACGTTTGCATTCAGACTCATGAAAATTCAGAGGGAAGGTTCCACCTGGGCTCGTCTGAAGGTGGAGATAGAGATGTGGGCAAGTTCTTTTGAGATGACGAAAATAGAAAGTGAGATGATAAACAGTATGATGGAAGACCAGCAGCTAATGCAGTCCTTTATGGATGCCAAGTATGATTTGCTCCTTACAGATCCACTCTTGTTTGGAGGGGTCCTTTTGGGCCATTTCCTGAAACTGCCCATTGTCTACAATGTCCGTTGGACAATGTATAGTGAAGGTCATTTTGCAATAGCTCCTTCTCCACTTTCTTATATTCCTTTTCCAATGGTGGAGTTATCAGACCGCATGAGCTTTTTTCAAAGAGTGAAGAATGTAGTAATGTACACTGTAGCTGAAGCACAAGGCGCTTTCCTGTTTGCGCCACATTATAATGCACTTTGTGAACGGTTCATTGGCCCAGGAGTGTCCTTCCTTACCTTAGTTCAGGGTGCTGATCTGTGGCTCCATAGAGTTGATTTTATCTTTGAATTCCCGCGTCCTACTATGCCAAACATCGTTTACATGGGAGGTTTTCAGTGCAAGCCATCAAAGCCTCTTCCACAAGATCTGGAGGACTTTGTGCAGAGCTCTGGGGAGCATGGTGTCATCATCATGTCTCTGGGCACTCTCATTGGTCAGCTTCCTGATGATGTGGCAGAGGCAGTTGCTGAAGCTTTTGCAGAACTTCCACAGAAGATCATCTGGAGGTACAAAGGAAAGAGACCATCCGCACTAGGGAACAACACCTTAATGATGGACTGGATGCCTCAGAATGATCTTCTGGGTCATCCTAAGACCAGAGCCTTTGTGGCACATGGAGGGACCAATGGAATTCAAGAAGCCATCTACCACGGCGTACCAATCATTGGATTTGGGCTGATTTTTGACCAGCCTGATAATCTTTCTAAAATGAGAGTAAAGGGTGTAGCCAAGAATGTAGACTTTGCCACAGTGGATAAGGACTCCTTCCTTAAAACTGTCAAAGAGGTCCTTTATGAGCCCTCTTATCGGGAGAACATGCAGAGGCTCTCAAGGCTTCACAAGGACGTCCCAGTGAAGCCTCTGGACAACGCCATCTTCTGGATTGAGTTTGTTATGAGGCACAAAGGTGCCGCTCACCTGCGCACAGACTCTTACAAAATGCCCTGGTACTCTTATCACTCTGTTGATGTCATTCTGTTCCTGCTTTCTGCTGTGTCACTCATAATCCTGATTATATATGCGGTTATCAAGTATTTCTGCTGCAGAATATGCATGAGAAAAACAAAAAACAAAAGTGAATGACTTGACTTTTTTATTTTTACTCAGATATTAAGCAACTTCAGGTCAGACATTACCAGTATATTAACGACCAAAGCTTTCAATCATTATGATATTCATTTCAAATGGTGATCTATAGATGTTGATTTATTGGTTTGTGCACGTTTCTAGTTGTGTTATTGTTTTAGAACCTATTCTATATTTCATATATGAATGATGTCAGCTCTATCATGCTTTCTATTTCTATAAACTCATGTTTGATTTTATTATCATTTAAGTTGTCCTTTTCTTTTACTTTGTTATTATTTCACCATCTCCATGCATTTGATTGTAATGTTGTTTGTTAGTGTTTCTGTTTCATATTTATGTGCTGAACAAATGAATTAAACTTTCGGATTGAAAGATAAAATTTGGACAATCATATATAATGTATATAAACAAAACTTTTAAAAACTGTACATAATTGTTTCTTAGTCACTAGTCAGATGTTTTAATGCCTTGCGTCCATTTAGCAGGTGAGTAGCAAGTAATATTATGACCCCTGACTGAGTGCTGACTTGGGTCCACCCATATCTGTTAAATGGCAACGTGAAGTTTAGGCTATAAGATATTGAAGTTTATGATGTGGACAGGAAAACACCACTCACATATTTATCCTCAGAACGATCTCAAAGTAAAAAGAGGTGCTAAAGTCTGATTTTGTGGTGGCTGTGCTTTAAAATTTACAGTTGAATGATTTACAGTTGAAAACATTGGTTAGAAATTTAGAAAAGCATTCAAATATAATCAGTTACATTAATTTAATAAAGTAATTGAAATAGTTACACTACTTAGATTACATTTTAAATAGGGTAACTTGTAATCTGTAACCTATTACATTTTCAAAGTAACCTTCCCAACACTGCTAACTGTATTTACAACACAAAACATACAGCATGACCAGCTTTATTCATTTATCGAAGAATGACTCTTATGAGCCGATTCTTTATAGTGAATCAAAACATAAAGCACTGTATCCCTCTTTCTGAACAAATGCCTGTTATGAGTCGGTTTAGTGAATCAAATGCTGAGTTCATAACCGGATACTAGCAAACTCTTACTATTTTTACCATATCGTTATATGACAGGAATTCAGCAAAACACAGCGCCACAGTCGATTCTTCTTATGCTCTATGAGTCGATTCTTTTAGTCAGTCAATAACATACATTGTGTGACTGACCAATGTATTCCAGATGAGTCTCACACAAATGACTCCTTGGAGCCATTTCTTCTAAGTGAATCACACAGATACAGTTTGCGACTTAGACTACTGTGTTATGTTGTACTCAATACACATTAAGTTTAAATAGGTTACTGTATTATCTTTGAATGACAGTATTAACTTAAAACCTATGAGGTATGAATTTTGTCAGCATGCAGATATTTTATAAAAAAAATGATCGACTGAAATAATTCACATTTTGTGATTTAGTTTGATAAATAAAAAAAGATTAAAAATGTTTTTTATGTAATACTATATAGCAACAATTAAATGCATATTGCTGTGCATATTAGGTGTGCACAAAGTACTTCGAGCGAGCAGAGACACCGGAGAGCGGTTGTATCAAGCACACACTTCTAGAATGTCCTCACTCTTAAGAAGCTTTGAGTAGTTCAAGTCATTTTGCTGAATCAGTTTGATTCAATTTCATATGGGGCATTTTACATGTTCTTTTTTCTGTACTGAAAATAAAATACTATTTTTTTGTTACAGTAAGTGCTGTTGTTTTCCATTAGGCTATATTTTCGATCTCTTGAATGTCTTTGTGCCAAAGACATTCTGGTGTTTCTTGTCAAATGCACTAAATGTAGTAGAAAATCAGTATTGGTCATTTCAGTATAGCTTCAGTGAACTTAGTCAGTACTAAGATAAAATTACAAGTACAATTTTAAATGGTAGCTTATTAACTTGGGCTGTGCAGGTAAATGCCCTTTGCCCTGTTAAAGACTGTTAAAAGACTGTATCAGCATGCACAACGAGACCAAAACAGAGTAAATGTTTGTAGTGTTGTTAGTTAAGCTACATTCCAGGCCGATCTGCTAAATATTCATAGGTAAGAATATATTTTTTTATAATGAACAGCATAGAGATCACAAGGAACAATAGTACTTAATATTACAAGTAGATATGTTTGCTTTTTCCACACCAATTAGAAAAATGAGAACGTTTGAAATTTTCATTTGACATTTGCCTTGTGAAAGCTGTTTTTTTTGTTCATATGGGTGATTTTTTTTCCCCTTTATTACAGGTTTGAATGACATCTAGTTAACAAACCAAGTGAGTATATGTTATTGGTTACCAGAACTAAATGTTGTGTCTTGACAAAAAATTCAATATTGCTTCTTTTTTTTTTCTTTGATTCTATAAGACAATCATCTTAAGGCTGGAATACACTACATGATTTAAAACCTGAACAGATTTTGAAAACCCTGCATCATACTTGCATCATACACTAAACAACGGAGTATTATACACAGAGACTTTCAAAATGTTCTGAACAGCAAGGCTTGTGTTTTCAATGAGAACGGCACATTTTTTATAACGTCAGCAGCGTGACGAGACGCTGAGCGTCTATTTCACGCTGAGCGCTCGCCATTTTTTTCTGGTCGCAGAGTTGAAGAATGTTCAACTTTGGGTGAAACGCAGGCTCATCATTGTCTCTTTTTACCCAGCCGTCCAAGCAAAGTGAAGGAAGGGCGGGACAAATCCCACATCAACCAACCATCACATCCTCTTTGTATTACGGCAACAGACGACAACAAGAAGCACAACAACGGAACAAAATCATTGAAAACAAGAGCCAGAGCAAGTACTTTATATTCTATTGACATTTTTATATTAAGAAAACACTACTAGTGATACTAATACTAGCAACACTTTCGATATTCCGTATCAGCACATATAGCGTCTTAAAGGGGTCATATAATGGTACATGCACTTTTACAAGTTGATTGTACTGAAATGTGTGTTGGGAGTGCCTGTACACAACCATCATATGATAAAAATCCATCCAGTGTTTTTTTTTTTAAATCTCCTAATATGTTTTCCCCTGTCTCAAATCGAGCCGTCTGACTGTGTGACGTCACACGGTCGGACGCCCCTCCCACGATTGTTAATTGACAGCAGCGTTTCAACACAGACCCGCCCTGAGCGAGCTGTCATCATAGTCCGCCATTGTTGATACACTGGAGCAGAATGGCGTCTACGCGATTGTGGTGTTCTGCTCTTGGGTGCAATAAAGAACACAACAGTCATTTTGATGTTCCCAAATCCAAACCGCTGAAGACGCAGTGGCTGAGTTTTGTTTTCGAAGGGAATTCCCCACGATCAACGTCAATGCTTTCATGTTTGCGCGAATCATTTCACACACCAGACTGCTTTATAAACGAGAACATTGAAAAAGGTATTAGCTCCTGTCTGAGTATGTGTTGTTTATGTGCCTAATGCCTGTCATAGTCTCACAGACTGGTTATTTTTTAAACAGATCAGTAAAATTTTAGTGCTTCAGCCCTGACAGTTGTACCTAACAACACTGCATAGATAACGTTACTCATCACGGACAAGCCTACATTTACCGAAAAAAAGTTTTTCATGACTATTAGCTGTAACATCAATCTGTCAATGAACTAACATATACATCAGTAAACACATACCTGTAGCGTTCATATCTCCCTACTCTACCCTGCCAGTGCACACAAAGATAGATCAAAGTGACGTTACGTTAACCAACCATTCAGAAACGTCATGTTCGAGCCTTAATTGTCGAACTTCTTCGGGGCCGTCATCTTGTTCCGGGTCCGACTCCGGTTCAAATTGATACGGTTGCACAAATGTGTCCTCAGAGACTCCCGCTGCCATTCTTTCTCCAAAATATACCCTCAACTGTTGTCAAGGCAACACTCCACATGTGTTGTGTCAAAACGCCCCACAGAAACAGAGGGGCGGGGAGCAAAGCTCATTATCATTTAAGGACACATACACTTAAATGGTGTGCTGAAAACAGAGCTGTTTTTGACCAGGTAAAATTAGTGTTTTCTTACAATACTAATGAGAATTTTTAATTAAAGTATATTACAAATTTTTTATGTAGACCCTAAAGAATCATATTAACAAAAATGGCATTATATGACCCCTTTAACTGAAAAAAGACACCGTGCCGAAGTGTTCTCAAGCGCCTGCAACAAGATGTTTTCAGTGGAACGCTGGCTTTTTCAGCTGTGGCTAAAACGCTTTGGTGGACTCACAACCTAAAAAACTCACACAGAAACATGCAGCTTGTCATAACAAATGAAAACAATGTGTGCTCTAAAATCGGCTAAAAAAATTCAAACATGTTTGATGTCTTCCTACTAAATAGAATCATAGTCTGAAAAAAAAAAAAATCTGTGCCCATACTACACGATTTTTTTCAAAAATCTGTCAGCTCCGAAGGCGTAAAATCTGCAGACTGGCTCTGACTTTCGGTAACTAGTGTTGACGCGTCTAGACTACAAATAGTAGCAAAAAAATGCAAAAGTTGTGTAGTGGCTTGGCTCCTTTCAGTGCAGTTGCCCTGCCGCAAAGTTTGCTAGCATTTCACTTTACAATCTGTTAAAAAATTTCACATTTTCAGATGCAATGTGGAATGAACAATTTACACTTCACTAATATAACAACTTGACATGTTCAACTGGTTCCAAAAGTCTGTCAGAACATTATTGTTACTCTGTTGCTTTACAGCAGGTGCCATGAACAGACAGATTTTTCAGATATGTGGTCAAATCACATTAACCCTCCTGCTGACGACTGTCCCAGTTGTTCAGAGCGGGAAGGTTCTTGTCTTTCCTGTGGATGGCAGTCACTGGGTCAACATGAACATCTTAATTGAAGCACTTCATGCCAAAGGTCACAATGTTACAGTCGTTCGGATGGCAGACAGCTGGTACATCAAAGAATTCTCTCCTCACTACTCATCAATCAATCTCAAATCTGAAGGAGGATTTGGTGAAGAATTCCTGGATATGTTTGTATCCAGACTTATGGAGATTCATAGGAAGGGTTCCACATGGGCTCGTCTGAAGCTGGAGATAGAGATGTGGGAAAGTTCTTTGAAGATGATGAAAACAGAAAGTGAGATGATAGTCAACATGTTTGAAGACCAGCAGCTGATGCAGTCCTTAAAAGAAGCCAAATATGATTTGATTCTTACAGATCCCGTCATGTTTGGAGGGGTCATATTGGGTCATTATCTCAAACTGCCCATTGTCTACAATGTCCGTTGGACAGTTTACAGTGAGGCTCATTTTGCAATAGCTCCTTCTCCACTTTCTTATATTCCTTTACCAATGCTGGAGTTATCAGACCGCATGAGTTTTTTGGAAAGAGTGAAGAATGTAGTAATGTACATCATAACTGAAGCACAAGTTGCTTTCATGATTGCTCCAACTTATAATCCACTTTGTGAACGCTTTATTGGTCCCCGCGTATCTTTCTTTTCTTTAATTCAGGGTGCTGATCTGTGGCTCCATAGAGTTGATTTTATCTTTGAATTCCCGCGTCCCACTATGCCAAACATCGTCTACATGGGAGGTTTTCAGTGCAAGCCATCAAAGCCTCTTCCACAAGATCTGGAGGACTTTGTGCAGAGCTCTGGGGAGCATGGTGTCATCATCATGTCTCTGGGCACTCTCATTGGTCAGCTTCCTGATGATGTGGCAGAGGCAGTTGCTGAAGCTTTTGCAGAACTTCCACAGAAGATCATCTGGAGGTACAAAGGAAAGAGACCATCCGCACTAGGGAACAACACCTTAATGATGGACTGGATGCCTCAGAATGATCTTCTGGGTCATCCTAAGACCAGAGCCTTTGTGGCACATGGAGGAACCAATGGAATTCAAGAAGCCATCTACCACGGGGTACCAATCATTGGATTTGGGCTGATTTTTGACCAGCCTGATAATCTTTCTAAGATGAGAGTAAAGGGTGTAGCCAAGAATGTAGACTTTGCCACAGTGGATAAGGACTCCTTCCTTAAAACTGTCAAAGAGGTCCTTTATGAGCCCTCTTATCGGGAGAACATGCAGAGGCTCTCAAGGCTTCACAAGGACGTCCCAGTGAAGCCTCTGGACAACGCCATCTTCTGGATTGAGTTTGTTATGAGGCACAAAGGTGCCGCTCACCTGCGCACAGACTCTTACAAAATGCCCTGGTACTCTTATCACTCTGTTGATGTCATTCTGTTCCTGCTTTCTGCTGTGTCACTCATAATCCTGACTATATATGCGGTTATCAAGTATTTCTGCTGCAGAATATGCATGAGAAAAACAAAAAGCAAAAGTGAATGATTTTTAATGAAATTGACACAATGTGTTTTTACTAAAAGACCTGAGTCTCAGTAGCTGTATTGCTTCTGTTAGACTATATTCAAACCTGTTTTCAGTAAATAATCAGTTTGATCTCTTAATTAAAATTACATTTTATATGGTGATTTTATAAATTTGTATTAATTCTAATCATATTTTTATGCATTACGCTATAATCTTTACTCACTATAGCTACAAATCTTGTACAAATATGTCATTGTATGCAGTGTATCACCACATTCAGTGGTCAGATATTTCCTAATATTCACCATCTTGTGTCTCAGTTAAACCAGGATATATTTTTTAGGGTTATTTGATGAATAGAAAGTTCAAAAGAACAATTTATTTGAAATAGAAATCTTTGTAACATTATAAATGTTTTTACTGTCACTTTTGATCAATTAAATGCATCCTTGCTGAATAAAAGCATTAATTTCTTAAAATAAAAAATAAAAGTTCTGACCTACTTGAACAATTTATAGATTCCAATTATAGTGCAGTGTATTAATTAATAATATATCCATCCATCCATCCATCCATCCATCTTCTACCGCTTATCCGGGGCCGGGTCGCGGGGGCAGCAGTCTAAGCAGGGATGCCCAGACTTCCCTCTCCCCAGACACTTCCTCCAGCTCTTCCGGGGGGACATGCCTGGAACACCTTCCCGGGAAGGCGTCCAGGAGGCATCCGGAAAAGATGCCCGAGCCACCTCAACTGACCCCTCTCGATGTGGAGGAGCAGCGGCTCTACTCTGAGCTCCTCCCGAGTGACCGAGCTTCTCACGCTATCTCTAAGGGATCGCCCAGCCACCCTGCGGAGAAAGCTCATTTCGGCCGCTTGTATCCGGGATCTTGTCCTTTCGGTCATGACCCACAGCTCATGACCATAGGTGAGAGTAGGAACGTAGATTGACTGGTAAATCGAGAGCTTCGCCTTGCGGCTCAGCTCCTTCTTCACCACGACAGAACGGTACAGGGACCGCATTACTGCAGAAGCTGCACCGATCCACCTGTCAATCTCCCGTTCCATCCTTCCCTCACTCGTGAACAAGACCCCAAGATACTTGAACTCCTCCACTTGAGGCAGGAACTCTCCACCAACCTGAAGCGGGCAAACCACCCTTTTCCGACTGAGAACCATGGCCTCGGATTTGGAGGTGCTGATTTTCATCCCAGCCGCTTCACACTCGGCTGCAAACCATCCCAGTGCATGCTGGAGGTCCTGGTTTGATGAGGCCAACACGACAACATCATCCGCAAAGAGCAGAGATGAAATCGTGTGGTCCCCAAACCTTACCCCCTCCGGCCCCTGGCTGTGCCTAGAAATTCTGTCCATAAAAATTATGAACAGAACCGGCGACAAAGGGCAGCCCTGCCGGAGTCCAACACGCACCGGGAACAAGTCTGACTTACTGCTGGCAATACGAACCAAGCTCCTGCTCCGGTCGTACAGGGACCGGATAGCCCTTAGCAAAGGGCCCCGGACCCCATACTCCCGGAGCACCCTCCACAGGCCGCCGCGAGGGACACAGTCGAATGCTTTCTCCAAATCCACAAAGCACATGTGGATTGGTTGGGCAAGCTCCCATGAGCCCTCCAGCACCCTGTAGAGGGTATAGAGCTGGTCCAGTGTTCCACGACCGGGACGAAAACCACACTCTTCCTCCTGAATCCGAGGTTCTACTATTGGCCAGATTCTCCTCTCCAGTACCCTGGCATAGACTTTCCCAGGGAGGCTGAGAAGTGTGATCCCCCTATAGTTGGAGCACACCCTCCGATCCCCCTTCTTGAAAAGAGGGACCACCACCCCGGTCTGCCAGTCCAAAGGTACTGTCCCTGACCGCCACGCGATGTTGCAGAGGCGTGTCAGCCAAGACAGCCCTACAACATCCAGAAACTTGAGGTACTTGCCACCGAGGACTTTCTTGACTACCTCGGTGACTTCAGCTTGGGTGACGGACGAGTCCGCCTCCGAGCCCTCAGCGTCTGCTTCCTCAATGGAAGACATGACGGCGGGATTGAGGAGATCCTCGAAGTATTCCTTCCACCATCCGTTGATATCCCCAGTCGAGGTCAACAGCTACCCACCTCCACTGTAAACAGCGTTGGTAGGGCACTGCTTCCCCCTCCTGAGGCGCCGGACGGTTTGCCAGAATCTCTTCGAGGCCGACCGATAGTCCTTCTCCATGGCCTCACCTAACTCCTCCCAGGCCCGAGTTTTTGCCTCCACAACCACCAGGGCTGTAGTCCGCTTGGCCCGTCGGTACCCATGAGCTGCCTCAGGAGTCCCACAAGCCAGCCAGGCCCGATAGGACTCCTTCTTCAGCTTGACGGCATCCCTTACTTCCGGTGTCCACCACCGGGTTCGGGATTGCCGCCTCGACAGGCACCGGAGACCTTACGGCCACAGCTCCGAGTGGCCGCGTTGACAATGGAGGTGGAGAACATGGTCCACTCGGACTCAATATGTCCAGACTCCCTCGGGATCTGGTCGAAGCTCTGCCGGAGGTGGGAGTTGAAGATCTCTACTGATAGGAGATTCGGCCAAACATTCCCAACAGACCCTCACAGTACGTTTGGGTCTGCCGAGTCTGTCCAGCTTCCTCCCCCGCCATCGGATCCAACTCACCACCAGGTGGTGATCAGTTGACAGTTCTCTTCACCCGAGTGTCCAAGACATACGGCCGGAGGTCGGATGAAACGACCACAAAGTCGATCATCGACCTCCGGCCTAGGGTGTCCTGGTGCCATGTGCACTGATGGACACCCTTATGCTTGAACATGGTGTTCGTTATGGACAAGCTGTAACTAGCACAGAAGTCCAATAACAGAACACCACTCGGGTTCAGATCAGGGGGGCCGTTCCTCCCAATCACGCCCCTCCAGGTGTCACTGTCGCTGCCCACGTGGGCGTTGAAGTCCCCCAGTAGAACGACGGAGTCCCCAGTCGGAGCACTTTCCAGCACCCCTCCCAGAGACTCCAAGAAGGCCGGGTACTCTACACTGCCGTTCGGCCCGTAAGCACAAACGACAGTGAGAGACCTATCCCCGTCCCGAAGGCGTAGGGAAGCGACCCTCTCGTTCACCGGGGTGAACTCCAACACATGGCGGCTGAGCTGGGGGGCTATAAGCAAACCCACACCAGCCCGCCGCCTCTCACCATGGGCAACTCCAGAGTGGTGAAGAGTCCATCCTCTCTCGAGGAGTGTGGTTCCAGAGCCCAAGCCGTGCGTAGAGGTGATCCCAACTATCTCTAGTCGGAATCTCTGAACCTCACGCACAACCTCAGGCTCCTTCCCCGCCAGAGAGGTGACATTCCACGTCCCTAGAGCTAGATTCCGCGTCCAGGAATCGGGTTGTCTAGGCCCCCACCTTCGACTGCCGCCCGATCCACTTAGCACCGGCCCCTTACGGTCCCTCCTGCAGGTGGTGGGTCCACGGGAGGGTGGCCCCATGTCGCTCCTTCGGGCTGAGCCCGGCCGGACCCCATGGGGGGAGGCCCGACCACCAGGCGCTCGCATACGAGCCCCAACCCCGGGCCTGGCTCCAGGGTGGGGCCCCGGCTGCGCCATACCGGGCGACGTCACGGTCCTCGTTTTTTTTGGCATCATAAGGGTTTTTGAACCACTCTTAGTCTGACCCGTCGCCTAGGACCTGTTTGCCTTGGGAGACCCTACCAGGGGCATATAGCCCCAGACAACATAGCTCCTAGATTCATTCGGGTACTCAAACCCCTCCACCACGGTAAGGTGGCAGTTCAAGGAGGGGTAATAATATATTGTTCATTAAATTGGGTAGCCAGATCACAGAGCACAGTGCCTGTTGTCCCTTTCACATTATGTTGTGAGAGCAGAGTAAAAAGAAAAGGCCAACTACCCATAATCCAGCACTTGATAGAACAAAAAGAGCTCTTGTCACAAGAGTTCTTATTATATCAATGTCACTTTAAAAATTCAGAGCATTATTGTAAATTATAAAGCTTAAAAACAGAGCATGACAGGAAATTTACCCAGTCCATCAAAGTAACGGATAAGAACGATTTGCAGTGCAACCACTGGCTTAGCCAGATCTATGGTGTGTTTAGCAGTCTTATAAACAGACATGATTGCAGCAAAAAAGTTGTTATTAAAGTATTGTGTTTTTTTTATTATTATTTTTTAATCTGGACTCAACATTATGCTAAATTGTTAAAATTCTATATCTAAATAGTTGGGGATTTTATGGCTTTCGATTTTTGTTGCAACTTGACAAAATCTTTGTTTAAATAGATCACATGGCTGTGACTTTAGTTTTTCTTCTATTATTCTCATTGTGATAAATTTACTGACTGCAATATCCACTTCTTTGTTCTTACTGAATTACAAAAAGAAACATGACTTCTACAACTGTACAAGCACAGTAGTTAACTAACTAAGCAAGTTCAATTGAAGTGGACTCTTTGCAGCCTAGTATGTCATCGCTTACAGTAAAAATATATATAGAAGAATGCATTTTTATATAAGCAACAAAAATAAATATTAACACCCTCGGATACAAAATAATGTAATTTTAAAAAAGTATTATTATTGTGAAAATTGTGTAAAACATCTGGCCCAAAAAATAGGTGATAAATTAACTTCTTCTTTTTTCTTTTTTGTGGTACAGCTAAATTCTAGCTGTCCTTAAATTATGCACATATGCAACTAATTTAAAAATGTGCTTGTTCTCTTTTTTGCGACAGGAACTATGAATGGACAGGTTTTTCAGGTGCTTGGGCCAATCATGTTAACCCTCCTGCTGACGACTGTCCCAGTTGTTCAGAGCGGGAAGGTTCTTGTCTTTCCTGTGGATGGCAGTCACTGGGTCAACATGAACATCTTGATTGAAGCACTTCATGCCAAAGGTCACAATGTTACAGTCATTCGGATGTCAAACAGCTGGTACATCAAAGAATTCTCTCCTCACTACACATCACTAAATCTCAAGTCTGAAGGAGGATTTAGTGAAGAATTCCTGGATATGTTTGTATCCAGACTTATGGAGATTCATAGGAAGGGTTCCACATGGGCTCGTCTGAAGCTGGAGATAGAGATGTGGGAAAGTTCTTTGAAGATGATGAAAACAGAAAGTGAGATGATAGTCAACATGTTTGAAGACCAGCAGCTGATGCAGTCCTTAAAAGAAGCCAAATATGATTTGATTCTTACAGATCCAGCCATGTTTGGAGGGGTCATATTGGGTCATTATCTCAAACTGCCCATTGTCTTCAATGTCCGTTGGACATTGTATGGTGAAGGTCATTTTGCAATAGCTCCTTCTCCACTTTCTTATGTTCCTTTTCCAATGCTGGAGTTATCAGACCGCATGAGCTTTTTTCAAAGAGTGAAGAATGTAGTGATGTACATCATAACTGAAGCACAAGGCGCTTTCCTGTTTGCTCCAACTTTTAATGCACTTTGTGAACGGTTCATTGGCCCAGGAACATCCTACTTTCCTTTAATTCAGGGCGCCGATCTGTGGCTCCATAGAGTTGATTTTATCTTTGAATTCCCGCGTCCCACTATGCCAAACATCGTCTACATGGGAGGTTTTCAGTGCAAGCCATCAAAACCTCTTCCACAAGATCTGGAGGACTTTGTGCAGAGCTCTGGGGAGCATGGTGTCATCATCATGTCTCTGGGCACTCTCATTGGTCAGCTTCCTGATGATGTGGCAGAGGCAGTTGCTGAAGCTTTTGCAGAACTTCCACAGAAGATCATCTGGAGGTACAAAGGAAAGAGACCATCCGCACTAGGGAACAACACCTTAATGATGGACTGGATGCCTCAGAATGATCTTCTGGGTCATCCTAAGACCAGAGCCTTTGTGGCACATGGAGGAACCAATGGAATTCAAGAAGCCATCTACCACGGGGTACCAATCATTGGATTTGGGCTGATTTTTGACCAGCCTGATAATCTTTCTAAAATGAGAGTAAAGGGTGTAGCCAAGAATGTAGACTTTGCCACAGTGGATAAGGACTCCTTCCTTAAAACTGTCATAGAGGTCCTTTATGAGCCCTCTTATCGGGAGAACATGCAGAGGCTCTCAAGGCTTCACAAGGACGTCCCAGTGAAGCCTCTGGACAACGCCATCTTCTGGATTGAGTTTGTTATGAGGCACAAAGGTGCCGCTCACCTGCGCACAGACTCTTACAAAATGCCCTGGTACTCTTATCACTCTGTTGATGTCATTCTGTTCCTGCTTTCTGCTGTGTCACTCATAATCCTGACTATATATGCGGTTATCAAGTATTTCTGCTGCAGAATATGCATGAGAAAAGCCAAAAACAAGCATGAATGACTTTACGTTTTTATTTTTACTCAGATATTAAGCAACTTAAGTCAGACATTTCCAGTATATTAACGACCAAAGCTTTCAATCATTATGATATTCATTTCAAATGGTGATCTACTGTAGATGTTGATTTATTGGTTTGTGCACATGTTTTTAGTTGTGTTCATTGTTTTAGAACCTATTCTATATTTAATTTCTGAATTATGTCAGCTCTATCTTGCTTTCTATTTCTATAAACTCACCTTTTCTTTTACTTTATGTTATTATTTCACCATCTCTATGCATTTGATTGTAATGTTGTTTGTTAGTGTTTCTGTTTCATATTTATGTGCTGAACAAATTAATTAAACTTTTGAATTGAAACAGAAAATTTGGACAATCATATACAGCGGGGGAAATAAGTATTGAACACGTCATAATTTTTCTCAGTAAATATATTTCCAAAGGTGCTATTGACATGAAATTTTCACCAGATGTTGGTAACAACCCAAGTAAGCCATACATACAAAGAAACAATCAAAAATAAGTTAAGAAATTAAGTTATGTGTAATAATGTGAAATAACACAGGGAAAAGTATTTAACACATGAAGAAAGGGAGGTGCAAAAAGGCATTGAAAGCCAAGACAACTGCTGAAAACTTACAGTAATTAAAAAGCAATCCAGCCCCCTGTCAGTGGAAATTAATAACAGCTGGTTCAGTCCCAAATGATGGCCTACAAAAAGGTCTCATTGCAAGGTGTCACACAAGACACATCTCATGATGGGTAAAAGCGAAGAGCTGTCTCAAGACCTTCGCAACCTAATTGTTGCAAAACATAATGATGGCATTGGTTATAGGTGTCATTCTAAGCTTCTGAATGGTCCAGTGAGCACTTTTGGGGCCATAATACGGAAGTGGAAAGACAATAATTTCACCATAAATTTGCCTCGACCAGTGCTCCTCGCAAGATTTCTGATAGAGGAGTGAAAAGAATAATCAGTTATACAATAATTGTTTCTTAGGGTGCTTTCACATCTGTAGTTCGAATAATTTGTTCCTGACCAAGGGTATAGCATTTTTCAGCCGTTTTGGTTCCTTTTCACACCACACCGATTGCTCTGGTCTGAATCAGCTGACGAGTAACACAAACCAAAATTCAGTCCACATCACTTCTCTTCTTCTTCTGGCGTTTTATGGCGGTTGGAAAACAAACAACAGATGTGTTCCCTCCACCTACTGGGCTGGAGAGTGGACCATTGATGGAATAGGAAGAACTAAATAAATAAATAAATAAATAAATGAAAAAAAAAAGATTACTTTCTAAATCCCATTAAACAGATATACCTTTCTTAAGTATCTCATGGATGCATTATATGTTTTATGATGATTCAAGCCATTATTCAGCAGTGTTTTATGTCTAAGATTTCCTATCCCCATTTCTCTTAATTCTTCCAACAGAAATACCCTCTCATGTTCATAAGCAGTAGGCTACAATATATTAGTACATGCTCTACTGTTTCTGCAGATCCACATAAACCACAATTCACAGACCCATGTTTGCTCATATAGAGAGAATAATTGAGAGCTGTGTGCCCAAGTCGAAGTATCCAAATTACTCATTGAACAGATGTGTCTTTGAACCAGGGGGGCAGTGTTTCGGAAAACATTGAAGCTTCCCCGGGCGCCGCCATTGATTAGCAGACCCCCACCTGCTATTAGCATTCCATTGACTCCCATTCATTTTGGCGTCACTTTGACAGCGAATGAATTTACATCTGAGGCGTTTAAAGACTCCATTTGTCCACTATTTATTTCTAAAGAAACACAAAAATGTATAAAAGGTTCCATTACCTTGTATCTTACGTTATGGCCCCGTAGATGCAGTTTTTGTAAAAATAGGCTAACGATTGCGTCATAACCACACGACTCTCTGTCGCACAGTAGAGAAATCACCGTATGGGCAGGAGGAGAAGCTCGTGGGCAATCGGGGGGACGTGGAGGCAAAATGACAAAGTAATTAATCAGAATACTTAGCAAAAGTTGCTCCTGCTCCTAGCTCATGGACACCTCCTACTCACACTCTCCGTCTCTGCAAGTTTCGGAAGGGAATGATTCAGATTTCTCTTGGCACAGCTACTAGAAGACAGACAGTTTGCTCACGTCACATCTACGTCGTCAAGCTCAGTTTGAGTCTGCGCAGTGCGGTCAGCCATCAGGAAGTGAGAGCTTCTAATTGACTTCACTTTTCTCCGTTGAAACCAATGGGGTCGCTGTGTCCAGTTTATATACTGTCTATGCTTTGAACGCATTTCTTAAAGGGGTCATATAATGGTATATGCACTTTTACAAGTTGATTGCACTGAAATGTCTGTTGGCAGTGCCTGTACACAACCATCCTATCATGATAAAAATCCATCCAGTGGTTTTGTTTTAATCCTTATATGTTTTCCCCTGTCTCAAATCAAGCCGTTCGATATTGTGACGTCACAATATCCAACGCCCCTCCCGCGATTGTTGAGTGACAGCCGTGTTTCAACACAAGACCCGCCCTGAGCAAGCTGTGACAGCTGTTGTCATAGTAGTCCGCCATTGTTGATATGCTGGATCAGAATGGTGTCTAAGCGATTGTGGTGTTCTGTTCTTAGATGTATTAAGGAACACAGCAGTCATTTGGATGTTCCTAAATCCGAGCCGTTGAAGACGCAGTGGCCGAGTTTTGTTTTTGAAGCGATATGCCCAAAGGATTGACGCGGGGATTCCCTCACGGGGATTCCCCACGATCTCTGTGCTTTCATGTTTGCGAGAATCATTTCACACCAGACAGCTTTACAAACGAGAAAAAACGGATCGGTACCAACGTGTTACTGCTGAACCTCCAGAAGATGTGAGTGTAATGTTTTATTAACCTTTATATTAGTATTTATATTCATCTTTGCAAAATTTGCAAACCTTGCTGCAGGCTTCACGATGAATGCGTCTAAGGTGTACACTCAGGGTACATTACGGCATGTTTTCTATGTACGACATTCTCAATATAATTCATAATCCCACGTTTATAATTAACAACGTGTGGTTATTGTGTTAGAAACGGTGTACGCACAGAACAGAGGGGCGGGGTGAGCAAAGCTCATTATCATTTAAAGACACATGCACTGAAACGGCGTGCTGAAAACAGAGCTGTTTTTGACCAGGTAAAATTTGTGTTTTCTTACAATACTAATGAGAATTTTTAATTAAAGTATATTACAAACTTTTAATTTAGACCCTAAAGAATCATATTAGCTTGTACAAAAATGGCATTATATGACCCCTTTTAAACTACTCCTCGATTGGTCAGAATTAACGTGCGGGAATATTCCAACGGAAATCCCAGAAGTAAACAAAGAGAGGAGGAAAAAACCCAGCAGACAACACGCCACTTTTGTGGGTCATACATGGAGAGACGACTGCGGGCTGATTGTATCCCTGGTCATCATGCATACACCACTTTAGGCAAACTATACATTTCAAGAATGAAGCACGAATGCGGCTGGAAAATGTGCTGCAAACGGCGAAAGCCTCGTTGACCTGTCTAATAAAAATGCGTTCTAGACAGTGCTGGAAATTTTTTAATTATTTCATCCAGGAATCTGTATTTAACCTCAGAACGATCTCAAAGTAAAGAGAGGTGCTAAAGTCTGATTTTGTGGTGGCTGTGCTTTCAAATTACATTATTATAATTAATTTAAGTGATGAAGGATTTTGAATGTCTGACAGTAATCATTGTTGAGTACTACTGTAAGGTTAACCCTGCCTTGTTTAAATGATTGAAAATGATAAACTAATGTTACAGTAAAAAGTAGCCTAATCAAATCTAATCAGTTACATTACTTCAATAAAGTAATTGAAATAGTTACACTACTTATTACATTTTAAATAGGGTAACTTGAAGTCTGTAACCTCTTTCATTATCAAAGTAACCTTCCCAACACTGCTAACTGTATTTACAACACAAAACATACAGCATGACCAGCTTTATTCGCTTATTGAAAGAATGACTATTATGAGCCGATTCTTTATAGTAAATCAAAACATAAAGCACTGTATCCCGCTTTCTGAACAAATGACTGTTACATGGCAGGAATTCAGAAAAACACATACAGTTGATTCTTTGAGCCCTAATGAGTCGATTCTTTTTAGTCAATCAATAACATACATTGTGTGACCAATGTATTCCAAATGATTTTCGCACGAATGACTCCATGGAGCCATTTCTTTGAATCACACATACAGTTTGCAACTTAGACTACTTTGTTATTATGTTGTATTCAAGACACATTAAGTTTAAATAGGTTACTGTATGATGTTTGAATGACAGTATAAGCTTAAAACTTATGAGGTATGAATTTTGTCAGCAGTACTGTAGCTATTTTTTAAAAAATGATCGACTCAAATATTTCACATTTTTCCGATTGTTTAGTTTGATAAAAAAGTAATGTTTTTATGTATAATATTGTATAATACTATATATTATATCACAAAAGTGAATGATTTTTAATTAAATTGACACAATGTGTTTTTACTTAAAGACCTGAGTCTCAGTAGCTGTATTGTTTCTGTTAGATATTCAAACCTGTTTTCAGTAAATAATCAGTTTGATCTCTTAATTAAAATTACATTTTATATGGTGATTTTATCCATTTGTATTAATTCTAATCATATTTTTATGCACTACGCTATAATCTTTCCTCACTATAGCTACAAATCTTGTACAAATATGTCATTGTATGCAGTGTATCACAGCATTCAGTTGTCAGATACTGTATTTCCTAATATTCACCATCTTGCGTCTCAGTTATTGACTGTATCGATCGAAGCTGAATTTTCAGCATCTTTCCTCCAGTCTTCAGTGTCACATGATCCTTAAATTATAAAGCATAAAAACAGAGCATGACAGGAAATTTACAACCCAGTCCATCAAAGTAACGGATAAGAACGATTTGCACTGCAACCACTGGCTTAGCCAGATCTATGGTGCGTTTAGCAGTCTTATAAACAGACAGGATTATAGCAAAAATATCTCCCGAAGTTGTTATTAAAGTATTGTGGGATTTTTTTATTTTTTTTTATCTGGACTTAACATTGTGCTAAATTGTTCAAATTCTAATATCTAAATAGTTGGGGATTTTATGGCTTTCACTTTTTGTTGCAACTTGACAAAATCTTTGTTTAAATAGATCACATGGCTGTGACTTTAGTTTTTCTTCTATTATTCTCATTGTGATAAATTTATTGAATGCAATATCCACTTCTTTGTTCTTACTGAATTAGAAAAAGAAACATGACTTCTACAACTGTACAAGCACAATAGTTAACTAACTAAGCAAGTTCAATTGAAGTGGACTCTTTGCAGCCTAGTATGTCATCGCTTACAGTAAAAATACAGAAGAATGCATTTTTATATAAGCAACAAAAATAAATATTAACACCCTCGAATACAAAATAATGTAATTTTAAAAAAGTATTATTATTGTGAAAATCGTGTAAAACATCTGACGAAAAAAATAGGTGATAAATTAACTTCTTCTTTTTTCTTTTTTGTGGTACAGCTTGTCGACAGGAACTATGAATGGACAGGTTTTTCAGGTGCTTGGGCCAATCATGTTAACCCTCCTGCTGACGACTGTCCCAGTTGTTCAGAGCGGGAAGGTTCTTGTCTTTCCTGTGGATGGCAGTCACTGGGTCAACATGAACATCTTGATTGAAGCACTTCATGCCAAAGGTCACAATGTTACAGTCATTCGGATGGCAGACAGCTGGTACATCAAAGAATTCTCTCCTCACTACACATCAATCAATCTCAAGTCTGAAGGAGGATTTAGTGAAGAATTCCTGGATATGTTTGTATCCAGACTTATGGAGATTCATAGGAAGGGTTCCACATGGGCTCGTCTGAAGCTGGAGATAGAGATGTGGGAAAGTTCTTTGAAGATGATGAAAACAGAAAGTGAGATGATAGTCAACATGTTTGAAGACCAGCAGCTTCGTTGTACATTCATCATACAATGTCCGTTGGACATTGTATGATGAAGGTCATTTTGCAATAGCTCCTTCTCCACTTTCTTATGTTCCTTTACCAATGCTGGAGTTATCAGACCACATGAGCTTTTTTCAAAGAGTGAAGAATGTAGTGATGTACATCATAACTGAAGCACAAGGCGCTTTCCTGTTTGCTCCAACTTTTAATGCACTTTGTGAACGGTTCATTGGCCCAGGAACATCCTACTTTCCTTTAATTCAGGGCGCCGATCTGTGGCTCCATAGAGTTGATTATATCTTTGAATTCCCGCGTCCCACTATGCCAAACATCGTCTACATGGGAGGTTTTCAGTGCAAGCCATCAAAGCCTCTTCCACAAGATCTGGAGGACTTTGTGCAGAGCTCTGGGGAGCATGGTGTCATCATCATGTCTCTGGGCACTCTCATTGGTCAGCTTCCTGATGATGTGGCAGAGGCAGTTGCTGAAGCTTTTGCAGAACTTCCACAGAAGATCATCTGGAGGTACAAAGGAAAGAGACCATCTGCACTAGGGAACAACACCATAATGATGAACTGGATGCCTCAGAATGATCTTCTGGGTCATCCTAAGACCAGAGCCTTTGTGGCACATGGAGGGACCAATGGAATTCAAGAAGCCATCTACCACGGGGTACCAATCATTGGATTTGGGCTGATTTTTGACCAGCCTGATAATCTTTCTAAAATGAGAGTAAAGGGTGTAGCCAAGAATGTAGACTTTGCCACAGTGGATAAGGACTCCTTCCTTAAAACTGTCAAAGAGGTCCTTTATGAGCCCTCTTATCAGGAGAACATGCAGAGGCTCTCAAGGCTTCACAAGGACGTCCCAGTGAAGCCTCTGGACAACGCCATCTTCTGGATTGAGTTTGTTATGAGGCACAAAGGTGCCGCTCACCTGCGCACAGACTCTTACAAAATGCCCTGGTACTCTTATCACTCTGTTGATGTCATTCTGTTCCTGCTTTCTGCTGTGTCACTCATAATCCTGATTATATATGCGGTTATCAAGTATTTCTGCTGCAGAATATGCATGAGAAAAACAAAACTGAATGACTTGACTTTTTTATTTTTACTCAGATATTAAGCAACTTAAGTCAGACATTACCAGTATATTAAAGCTTTCAATCATTATGATATTCATTTCAAATGGTAATCTGTTGATTTATTGGTTTGTGCACATGTTTTTAGTTGTGCTACTGTTTTAGAACCTATTCTATATTTCATATATGAATTAAGTCAGTTCTATCTTGCTTTCTATAAACTCATGTTTGATTTTATTATCATTTAAGTTGTCCTTTTCTTTTACTGTAAGTTATAGAGAGCCTAAGTCCCGCCCCGCCGCTTCCGGCTCATGGGACCTTAGTTCGGAAAAAATATGTATGGAAGTCAATGGCGAGAGATAACTTATCTTTTTATTCCGTCTGAACTGTGCCCTGAACAACACATATGATGTTTGTCAATTTAAAAGGTAATTATGAAAGTCAAGAAAGTCGCAGTTTGTCATAAAACAGAAGAGTAACGTTTAGTTTTATGTGAAAATCGCTCAATGAACTACATCTCTCGTCTCGCACTATGTACGTCACAAGATCCGTTGCTCGTATGTGTGTATTCTGGCTCAAAACACTCAGGCATGACGGCGTAACGTTACGATTATAATGTAAGACTATAGAAAAAATGACAGACGTTAGCTTCAGTAAAGTTAGCTTCATTCATTGAGAGAAAAGGTATGACGTCGCATGTGCGCCTTCTGGGTTTGTAGTCTTTCTAATTACGTATTTTCACAGTCTTATACCTCAGCAGTTTTACATCAAGCTGCGACTTTCTTGACTTTAAAATGTATCTTTTAAATTGACAAACATCATATGTGTAAATCAGGGCACAATTCAAACGAGATCAAAATATTTGTTGTCTCTCGCCATTGACTACCATACAATATTTTTCCGAAATAAGGTCCCATGGTGGTCGACCGGAAGGGGAGGGACTTAGGCTCTCTATTATTTCACCATCTCCATGCATTTGATTGTAATGTTGTTTGTTGTTTCTGTTTCATATTTATGTGCTGAACAAATGAATTAAACTTTCGAATTGAAAGATAAAATTTGGACAATCATATACAATGTAGGGCTGAACGATATATCGTTATCGTATCTATATCGAGATATGAACTTTCAAGATATTACTATCGAAAAAAGCAACGATATAGACGATATAGATTTCCCCTCTCCGCGCTCGCCCTGCATACAACTCTGGCAGTCATAACAAACATCAGTTTTACGAGTGCCCTTGAATGCACCGCTAAAGCCCTTCTATACTCTTTGGCTAAAGCCAGCGCGCACACACCAGGGACGTGGAGGGGGGCGGCGTTTCCATGGTGACGCGTCATTGCTTGTCACGTGACACACAGCAGCAGCAACAGCGCTGAATGAATGATGATCTGCTTTTATGTCATTTTCCTTTTTTATTCAGAATATTCACAAATGTGTTAGCTATGGCATGAAATATCTGATATTCCGATTGTCAAATACATGCAAGTGGAAGTATATTGTTGTTTAAACACCTTTATAACGATCGCGTTAGTTGAGCTGTATGCGCGATGGGCGCCGCCGTGTTAGTTTGTGCCGCAGACGCAGTTCAGAGAATCGGATCTGTTGGATTTACAACCTCTATGTTTACAACACGTGAATTCATCCACTTCTCCCGAAATACTTAAAAGTAAGTGGCTGGTGAACTGGGAATAGAATAGAGTAAACACTGAAGTTACACAATGCGATATGAATAAAACGTGTCGAATTATAATGGAAAGGATTATTAGTACCTCTTCCATAGACATCAGTGTGTATTTTACAAACTCTAAATGTATTGTTTTTTTAGTTCTTACGTAGTCATATCGTATTGTATCGATATCGAGATATCAGGCATGAAAATCGAGATATGAAATTTTGTCCATATCGTTCAGCCCTAATACAATGTATATAAACAAAACTTTTAAAAACTACATAATTGTTTCATAATTGTTTCTTAGTCACTAGTCAGATGTTTTAATGCCTTGCCTTCCATTTAACAGGTGAGTAACAAGTAATACTATGACCCCTGACTGTAGTGCTGACTTGGGTCCATCCATATCCATTAAATGGCAATGTGAAGTTTAGGCTATAAGATATTGAAGTATATGATGTGTACAGGAAAACACCACTCACATATTTATAATAAAATGCAAAAATTTAGTTTTTCTTCTACTGTTGCAAGAATTGTATACCAGGTGACATAACTGTTCCACATCATGCTTGTTATTTGCAACAACACTGCTAACTTAACTACAGCTACACAGATTGGCCTACTGCCAGTGTTGGGGAGTAACTAGTTACATGTAACAGTGTTACGTAATTTAATTACAAAATAAATTTAACTGTAATCTATTACAGTTACTGGGCAAAAATGTGTAATTCAGTTATAGTTATTTATGAAAATGTTAACGATAAAATAGGGGGTAACATCTGAATATTTTCTGTAAAAAGCTAGGATATGCTGAATAATTTTAATTTGTTGTATTGCCTGTTTTTGATGTGCACGATGCCTCCTGCCATTTAAAGGTCATTTAGTAATGATGCTATTCTGATGCTTTTGTTTCTCTCTCTTGTCTTGTCTCTCTTGTATTCAGTCTTTAAAGGTGAAAAGAAAATTTCCATGCAGAGGTCAAATCTCCTGTCTGAGATTTGCCATCATGGCGTGTGATAAAAATGCGTCCTGCTGGAAATTTTAAAATCATTTCATTCAGAAATCTGTATTTAACCTCAGAATGATCTCAAAGTAAAGAGAGGTGCTAAAGTCTCATTTTGTGGTGGCTGGCTGTGCTTTAAAATTAAATTATTATAATTAATTTAAGTGATGAAGGATTTTGAAAGTGTGACAGTAATCAGTGTTGAGTACTACTGTAAGGTTAACCATGCCTTGTTTAAATGTTTGAAAATGATTTACAGTTGAAAACATTGGTTAGAAATTTAGAAAAGTATTCAAATGTAATCAGTTACATTACTTTAATAAAGTAATTGAAATAGTTACACTACTTATTACATTTTAAATAGGGTAATTTGAAGTCTGTAACTTATTACATTTTCAAAGTAACCTTCCCAACACTGCTAACTGTATTTACAACACAAAACATACAGCATGACCAGCTTTATTCGCTTATCGAAAGAATGACTCTTATGAGCCGATTCTTTATAGTGAATCAAAACATAAAGCACTGTATCCCGCTTTCTGAACAAATGACTGTTATGAGTCGGTTTAGTGAATCAAATGCTGAATTCATAACCGGGTACTAGCAAACTCTTACTATTTTTACCATATCGTTATATGGCAGGAATTCAGCAAAACACAGCGCCACAGTCGATTCTTCTTATGCTCTATGAGTCGATTCTTTTTAGTCAGTCAATAACATACAGAGTGTGAATGACCAATGTATTCCAAATGATTCTCACACAAATGACTCCTTGGAGCCATTTCTTTTAAGTGAATCACACAGATACAGTTTGCAACTTAGACTACTGTCTTATGTTGTACTCAAGATGCATTAAGTTTAAATAGGTTACTGTATTATCTTTGAATGACAGTATTAACTTAAAACCTATGAGGTATGAATTTTGTCAGCAAGCAGATATTTTATTTAAAAAAATTATCGACTGAAATAATTCACATTTTGTGATTTAGTTTGATAAAAAAATATATATTTAAAATATTTTTATGTAATACTATATAGCAACAATTAAATGCATATTGCTGTGCATATTAGGTGTTCACAAAGTACTTCGAGCGAGCAGAGACACCGGAGAGCGGTTGTATCAAGCACACACTTCTAGAATGTCCTCACTCTTAAGAAGCTTTGAGTAGTTCAAGTCATTTTGCTGAATCAGTTTGATTCAATTTCATATGGGGCATTTTACATGTTCTTTTTTCTGTACTGAAAATAAAATACTATTTTTTTGTTACAGTAAGTGCTGTTGTTTTCCATTAGGCTATATTTTCGATCTCTTGAATGTGTTTGTGCCAAAGACATTCTGGTGTTTCTTGTCAAGTGCACTAAATGTAGTAGAAAATCATTTTTTTTCATTTCAGTATAGCTTCAGTGAACTTAGTCAGTACTAAGATAAATTTACAAGTACAATTTTAAATAGTAGCTTATTAACTTGGGCTGTGCAGGTAAATGCCCTTTGCCCTGTTAAAGACTGTTAAATGAATGTATCAGCATGCACAACGAGACCAAAACAGAGTAAATGCTTGTAGTGTTGTTAGTTAAGCTACATTCCAGGCCGATCTGCTACATATTCATAGGTAAGAATATATTTTTCATATAATGAACAGCATAGAGATCACAAGGAACAAATTACAAGTAGATATGTTTGCTGTTTCCACACCAATTAGAAAAATGAGAACGTTTGAGATTTTCATTTGACATTTGCCTTGTGAAAGCTGTTTTTTTTATGTTCATATGGGTGATTTTTTTTCCCCCTTTATTACAGGTTTGAATGCCATCTAGTTAACAAACCAAGTGAGTATATGTTATTGGTTACCAGAACTAAATGTTGTGTCTTGACAAAAAATTCAATATTGCTTCTTTTTTTTTTCTTTGATTCTATAAGACAATCATCTTAAGGCTGGAATACACTACATGATTTAAAACCTGAACAGATTTTGAAAACCCTGCATCATACTTGCATCATACACTAAACAACAGAGTATTATACACAGAGACTTTCAAAATGTTCTGAACACCAAGGCTTGTGTTTTCAATGAGAACGGCACATTTTTTATAACGTCAGCAGCATGACGAGACGCTGAGAGTTGAAGAATGTTCAACTTTGGGTGAAACGCAGGCTCATCATTGTCTCTTTTTCCAAGCCGTCCAAGCAAAGTGAAGGAAGGGCGGGACGAATCCCACATCGACAAAATAATTGAAAACAAGAGCCAGAGCAAGTACTTTATATTCTATTGACATTTTTATATTAAGAAACACTACTAGTGATACTAATACTAGCAACACTTTCGATATTCCGTATCGATATAGCATCTTAACTGAAAAAAGACACCGTGCCGAAGTGTTCTCAAGCGCCTGCAACAAGGCGTTTTCAGTGGAACGCTGGCATTTTCAGCTGGCTAAACACGCTTTGGACACACAACCTAACAAACTCACGCAGAAACATACAGCTTGTCATAACAAATGAAAACAATGTGTGCTCTAAAATCGGCTAAAACATTTCAAACATGTTTGATGTCTTCCTACTAAATAGAATCATAGTCTGAAAAAAAAGTAAATCTGTGCCCATACTACACGATTTTTTTCAGAAATCTGTCAGCTCCGAAGGCGTAAAATCTGCAGACTGGCTCTGACTTTCGGTAACTAGTGTTGACGCGTCTAGACTACAAATAGTAGCAAAAAAATGCAAAAGTTGTGTAGTGGCTTGGCTCCTTTCAGTGCAGCTGCCCTGCCGCAAAGTTTGCTAGCATTTCACTTTACAATCTGTTAAAAAATTTCACATTTTCAGATGCAATGTCGAATGAATAATTTACACTTCACTAATATTACAACTTTATATATTCAACTGATTCCAAAAGTCTGTCAGAACATTATTGTTACTCTGTTGCTTTACAGCAGGTGCCATGAACAGACAGATTTTTCAGATATGTGGTCAAATCACATTAACCCTCCTGCTGACGACTGTCCCAGTTGTTCAGAGTGGGAAGGTTCTTGTCTTTCCTGTGGATGGCAGTCACTGGGTCAACATGAACATCTTAATTGAAGCACTTCATGCCAAAGGTCACAATGTTACAGTCATTCGGATGGCAGACAGCTGGTACATCAAAGAATTCTCTCCTCACTACACATCAATCACTCTGAATTCCCCTGGAGGATTTGATGAAGAATTCATTGAAGGATTTGCATTCAAACTTATGGAGATTCTGAGGAAGGGTTCCACATGGGCTCGTCTGAAGCTGGAGATAGAGATGTGGGAAAATATTTTAAAGATGCATAAAACAGAAAGTGAGTTTATAGTCAACATGTTTGAAGACCAGCAGCTGATGCAGTCTTTAAAAAAAGCCAAATATGATTTGATTCTAACAGATCCCGTCAACTTTGGAGGTGTACTATTGAGTCATTATCTCAAACTGCCCATTGTCTACAATGTCCGTTGGACAGTTTACAGTGAGGCTCATTTTGCAATAGCTCCTTCTCCACTTTCTTATATTCCTTTACCAATGCTGGAGTTATCAGACCGCATGAGTTTTTTGGAAAGAGTGAAGAATGTAGTAATGTACATCATAACTGAAGCACAAGTTGCTTTCATGATTGCTCCAACTTATAATCCACTTTGTGAACGCTTTATTGGTCCCCGCGTATCTTTCTTTTCTTTAATTCAGGGTGCTGATCTGTGGCTCCATAGAGTTGATTTTATCTTTGAATTCCCGCGTCCCACTATGCCAAACATCGTCTACATGGGAGGTTTTCAGTGCAAGCCATCAAAGCCTCTTCCACAAGATCTGGAGGACTTTGTGCAGAGCTCTGGGGAGCATGGTGTCATCATCATGTCTCTGGGCACTCTCATTGGTCAGCTTCCTGATGATGTGGCAGAGGCAGTTGCTGAAGCTTTTGCAGAACTTCCACAGAAGATC
Organism: Scardinius erythrophthalmus; assembly: GCF_964197995.2. Lineage (NCBI taxonomy): Eukaryota > Metazoa > Chordata > Actinopteri > Cypriniformes > Leuciscidae > Scardinius > Scardinius erythrophthalmus. The sequence goes on along the minus strand of NC_138223.1, from coordinate 8,728,039 downwards.
ATCTGAAGGTACAAAGGAAAGAGACCATCCGCACTAGGGAACAACACCTTAATGATGGACTGGATGCCTCAGAATGATCTTCTGGGTCATCCTAAGACCAGAGCCTTTGTGGCACATGGAGGAACCAATGGAATTCAAGAAGCCATCTACCACGGGGTACCAATCATTGGATTTGGGCTGATTTTTGACCAGCCTGATAATCTTTCTAAGATGAGAGTAAAGGGTGTAGCCAAGAATGTAGACTTTGCCACAGTGGATAAGGACTCCTTCCTTAAAACTGTCAAAGAGGTCCTTTATGAGCCCTCTTATCGGGAGAACATGCAGAGGCTCTCAAGGCTTCACAAGGACGTCCCAGTGAAGCCTCTGGACAACGCCATCTTCTGGATTGAGTTTGTTATGAGGCACAAAGGTGCCGCTCACCTGCGCACAGACTCTTACAAAATGCCCTGGTACTCTTATCACTCTGTTGATGTCATTCTGTTCCTGCTTTCTGCTGTGTCACTCATAATCCTGATTATATATGCGGTTATCAAGTATTTCTGCTGCAGAATATGCATGAGAAAAACTAAAAACAAAAGTGAATGACTTTACGTTTTTATTTTTACTCAGATATTAAGCAACTTAAGTCAGACATTACCAGTATATTAACGACCAAAGCTTTCAATCATTATGATATTCATTTCAAATGGTGATCTATAGATGTTGATTTATTGGTTTGTGCACATGTTTTTAATTGTGTTCATTGTTTTAGAACCTATTCTATATTTCATTTCTGAATTATGTCAGCTCTATCATGCTTTCTATTTCTATAAACTCACCTTTTCTTTTACTTTGTTATTATTTCACCATCTCTATGCATTTGATTGTAATGTTGTTTGTTAGTGTTTCTGTTTCATATTTATGTGCTGAACAAATTAATTAAACTTTTGAATTGAAATAGAAAATTTGGACAATCATTTATAATGCATACAATAATTGTTTCTTAGGGTCCTTTCACATCTGTAGTTCAGTTAATTTGTTCCTGACCAAGGGTATAGCATTTTTCAGCCGTTTTGGTTCCTTTTCACACCACACTGATTGCTCTGGTCTGAATCAGCTGACGAGTAACACAAACCAAAATTCAGTTACCTGACAAAATCCACATCACTCCTCTTCTTCTTCTGGCGTTTTATGGCGGTTGGAAAACAAACAATTGATGTGTTCCTGCCACCTACTGGGCTGGAGTGTGGATCATTGATGGAATAGGAAGAACTAAATAAATAAATAAATGAATGAAAATTAAAAAAAAAAAATTGATTACCTTCTAAATCCCATTAAACAGATATACCTTTCTTAAGTATCTCATGGATGCATTATATGTTTTATGATGATTCAAGCCATTATTCAGCAGTATTTTAAGTCTAAGATTTCCTATCCCCATTTCTCTTAATTCTTCCAACAGAAATACCCTCTCATGTTCATAAGCAGTAGGCTACAATATATTAGTACATGCTCTACTTTTTCTGCAGATCCACATAAACCACAATTCACAGACCCATGTTTGCTCATATAGAGAGAATAATTGAGAGCTGTGTGCCCAAGTCGAAGTATCCAAATTACTCGTTGACCAGATGTGTCTTTGAACCGGGGGGCAGTATTTCGGAAAACATTGAAGCTTCCCCGGGCGCCGCCATTGATTAGCAGACCCCCACCTGCTATTAGCATTCCATTGACTCCCATTCATTTTGGCGTCACTTTGACAGCGAATAACTTTACATCTGAGGCGTTTAAAGGGGTCATATAATGGTACATGCACTTTTACAAGTTGATTGCACTGATATGTCTGTTGGCAGTGCCTGTACACAACCATCCTATCATGATAAAAATCCATCCAGTGGTTTTGTTTTAATCTCCTTATATGTTTGACCATCTCTGAAATCAAGCCGTTCGATATTGTGACGTCATAAGATCATACGCCCCTCCCGCTATTGTGATTGACAGCCGTGTTTCAACACAAGACCCGCCCTGAGCAAACTGTGACAGCCGTCGTCATAGTAGTCCGCCATTGTTGATATGCTGGAGTAGAATGGCGTCTAAGCGATTGTGGTGTTCAGTTCTTAGATGTAATAAGGAACACAGCAGTCATTTGGATGTTCCTAAATCCGAGCCGTTGAAGAAACAGTGGCTGAGTTTTGTTTTTGAAGCGATATGCCCAAAGGATTGACGCGGGGATTCCCTCACGGGGATTCCCCACGATCGTCTGTGCTTTCATGTTTGCGCGAATCATTTCACACCAGACAGCTTCACAAACGAGAAAAAACGGATCGGTACCAACGTGTTCCTGCTGAACCTCCAGAAGATGTGAGTGTAATGTTTTATTAACCTTTATATTAGTATTTATATTAATCTTTGCAAATTTGCAAACCTTGCTGCAGGCTTCACAATGAATGCGTCTAAGGTTTACACTCAGGGTACATTACGGCATGTTTTCTATGTACGACGTTCTCAATATAATTCATAATCCCACGTTTATAACTAATAACACGTGGTTATTGTGTTAGATACGGTCAGAGAATGTCTAATACGGTGTACCCACAGAACAGAGGGGCGGGGTGAGCAAAGCTCATTATCATTTAAAGACACGTGCACTGAAACGGCGTGCTGAAAACAGAGCTGTTTTTGACCAGGTAAAATTTGTGTTTTCTTACAATACTAATGAGAATTTTTAATTAAAGTATATTAGAAACTTTTAATTTAGACCCTAAAGAATCATATTAGCTTGTACAAAAATGGCATTATATGACCCCTTTAAAGACTCCATTTGTCCATTATTTATTTCTAAAGAAACACGAAAATGTATAAAAGGCTCCATTACCTTGTATCAACTGCCCATTGTCTACAATGTCCGTTGGACATTGTATGGTGAAGGTCATTTTGCAATAGCTCCTTCTCCACTTTCTTATATTCCTTTTCCAATGCTGGAGTTATCAGACCGCATGAGCTTTTTTCAAAGAGTGAAGAATGTAGTGATGTACATCATAACTGAAACACAAGGCGCTTTCCTGTTTGCTCCAACTTTTAATGCACTTTGTGAACGGTTCATTGGTCCCGGCGTATCTTTCTTTTCTTTAATTCAGGGTGCTGATCTGTGGCTCCATAGAGTTGATTTTATCTTTGAATTCCCACGTCCCACTATGCCAAACATCCTCTACATGGGAGGTTTTCAGTGCAAGCCATCAAAGCCTCTTCCACAAGATCTGGAGGACTTTGTGCAGAGCTCTGGGGAGCATGGTGTCATCATCATGTCTCTGGGCACTCTCATTGGTCAGCTTCCTGATGATGTGGCAGAGGCAGTTGCTGAAGCTTTTGCAGAACTTCCACAGAAGATCATCTGGAGGTACAAAGGAAAGAGACCATCCGCACTAGGGAACAACACCTTAATGATGGACTGGATGCCTCAGAATGATCTTCTGGGTCATCCTAAGACCAGAGCCTTTGTGGCACATGGAGGAACCAATGGAATTCAAGAAGCCATCTACCACGGTGTACCAATCATTGGATTTGGGCTGATTTTTGACCAGCCTGATAATCTTTCTAAAATGAGAGTAAAGGGTGTAGCCAAGAATGTAGACTTTGCCACAGTGGATAAGGACTCCTTCCTTAAAACTGTCAAAGAGGTCCTTTATGAGCCCTCTTATCGGGAGAACATGCAGAGGCTCTCAAGGCTTCACAAGGACGTCCCAGTGAAGCCTCTGGACAATGCCATCTTCTGGACTGAGTTTGTTATGAAGCACAAAGGTGCCGCTCACCTGCGCACAGACTCTTACAAAATGCCCTGGTACTCTTATCACTCTGTTGATGTCATTCTGTTCCTGCTTTCTGCTGTGTCACTCATAATCCTGACCAGGCCCGGAGTGGGTAATCGGGAGAATCGGGAGTATTCCCGGTGGGCCGCTTCACTTTTGGGCCGGTCGAGGAATTTTTTTTTATTATTTTTTTTACATTTCAATGTCACATTAGTTACATTAGGATACACACGTTCCGCATTCTGCCACCACAGCGCGCAACTCAGCATGGGTTGTACCATGTGAGGGAGTTCTCCCCTCCCCTCCTATAGAAATAGTTGGGTCCATAGCCCGTCTTTTCAAAACGTTTTCTCAGGGAGGCTACCGCGGCTCCGCCGGCGCCTACTGATAGCTGGGCCGGCCGTAACGGTACGCGTCAGGGAGGATGGATGGGAGGAAGAGGCCAGGAGGTAAGCTATGGAAGCTTTGTTTCCGCCACAGAATAAAACATTTTAAAAGATAATTGCGACTTTTTATCTCGAGTTTACATCTGGCAATTCTGACTTTTTTTCTCAGAATTGCGAGATATAAAGTCAGAATTGCCTGAAATAAAGTCGCAATTGCGTGTTAAAAAGTCAGAATTGTGAGATATTAAGTCAGAATTGCCTGAAATAAAGTTGCAATTGCGTGTTATAAAGAATTGTGAGATATAGAGTCAGAATTGCGTGATATAAAGTCGCAATTGCTTCTTATAAAGTCAGAATTGCAAGATGTAAAATCAGAACTGCCTGAAATAAAGTCGCAATTGCTTATAAAGTCAGAACTGCAAGATATAGAGTCAGAATTGTGTGATATAAAGTCATAAAACGTGTTATAAAGTCACAATTGCGAAATATAAAGTCAGAATTGTGTGATATAAAGTCGCAATTGCTTATAAAGTCAGAACTGCCAGATATAGAGTCAGAATTGTGTGATATAAAATCATAAAACGTGTTATAAAGTCAGAATTGCAAATTATAAAGTCAGAATTGTGTGAAATAAAGTCGCAATTGCTTATAAAGTCAGAACTGCAAGATATAAAGTCAGAATTGTGTGATATAAAGTAGCAATTGCGTGTTATAAAGTCAGAATTGCGAAATATAAAGTCAGAATTGCGAAATATAACGTCAGAATTGTGTGAAAAAGTTGCAATTGCTTCTTATAAAGTCTAAGTGAATTATTATTTAACCTTTACATTATTTGTTAACCCATGGTATTAATACTAACTACACAATAGTACGAGCTGAACTGTTGCTTCATTTATCCAATTTTAAAAAAGTGCTAATTTGGAATTCCACCATGGAAAAAGTGGGCCGGTCTTGGGCCTGAAACTCCCGGGCTGAAAAGTGGCCCCACTCCGGCCCTGATCCTGACTATACAGTATATGCGGTTATCAAGTATTTCTGCTGCAGAATATGCATGAGAAAAACTAAAAACAAAAGTGAATGACTTTACTTTTTTACTTTTACTCAGGTATTAAGCAACTTCAGGTCAGACATTTCCTGCAATTAATGACCAAAACTTTCAATCATTATGATATTCATTTCAAATGGTGATCTATAGATGTTTCCTATAGATGAGCGGGAATTTTCTTAGCAATGGTAAAACGCACATCAACCGATCACTTGTTTAGCGTTCATGTAAACACTACATTCAGATTCACCAATTGGAATGAATTCAGTTAGATTGAAACAAAAGGTGTGCATGTAAACAATGAATGGCGACCGCAGAATGCAAAAGCTGAATCCCGGACATTTTGAACGATCTCGACAGCCGGACAAGTCCGGGAAATGGAAGATGGTAACCCCTACTTATTCAGCTTTCTCCACAGAACAAGAGCCTGCTAGCTTAGGCCCCGTCTACACTACTGCGTTTTTTTTTAGAAACGGAAAATTAAAACGAATACGATCTCCGTCCACACCAGCGTTTTTAGCTGCGTATTAGAATTGATCTCCGTCCACATTAAAACGACTGAAAACGCGGATCACGTGACCATTCACCAACACTGGGCATGCGCGTGCCGGTGTAAACAGGAAACGGATTGACTATTCCTCAGATTTGATGAAGAAGAAAGTAGCTAACATTACCGCTGCACACGAGAATCGTCAAACATCGATCGAATTGGCAGTTATAGCATTGTAAAATGCAGAATTTAGGGAAGGAAGGGAAGGATACGCCATGACCGATGACACCCAATCATAGAGCCGAGCGTGAGCTTCTGGGTCATCGTTTCTAAAGTCCTCCGTTTTGACCCGTCCACACTAAAACGCCCTCCGGAGATTCAAAACGAAAAACGGGTCGGCAGCGTTTCTAAACTTCTCCGTTTTGGGTCTCCGTTTTTACCGTTTTAGTGTGGACGGGAGGTGCAAACGTAGCAAAAGTTCTCCGTTTTTAAACGAAAAGGCGTGTGGACGGGGCCTTAGCTTCCAAAGAAAGAAGGCTGATACTGTCTACATTCTGTGAGTGAGATCCAACCCTTTATGGGCGGGCTGAAAACATGCTGAACAACGCCATCTACTAGCTGTAGTCTTTAGCCTCTGGCCAGAAAATCCTCCGATGACGCAAAATGACGATTTTTGCTTCATCGGAGATTTTTTCCAGACAAAAAATACATAAATCTCTTGTCTCAGGCGGATATGAGAGTGGAAAGCATGGTAATTCAAAAATACTACAGGTTTTCTACTAATTAAAAGCTTAATGCTAAATCCTGAAGTATCCCTTTAAGTTTTCCTTTTCTTTTACTGTATGTTATTATTTCACCATCTCCATGCATTTGATTGTAATGTTGTTTGTTAGTGTTTCTGTTTCATATTTATGTGCTGAACAAATGAATTAAACTTTCGAATTGAAACAAAATTTGGACAATCATATATAATGTATATAAACAAAACTTTTAAAAACTGTATATAATTGATTCTTAGTCACTAGTCAGATGTTTTAATGCCTAAGTTGCGTCCAGTTAACAGGTGAGTAACAAGTAATACTGTGACCCCTGACTGTAGTGCTGACTTGGGTCCATCCATATCTGTTAAATGGCAACGTGAAGTTTAGGCTATAAGATATTGAAGTGATGTGTACAGGAAAACACCACTTACATTTTTATCCTCAGAATGATCTCAAAGTAAAGAGAGGTGCTAAAGTCTGATTTTGTGGTGGCTGTGCTTTAAAAAAAATGTTGTACTCAAGATGCATTAAGTTTAAATAGGTTACTGTATGTTCTTTGAATGACAGTATTAACTTAAAACCTATGAGGTATTAATTTTGTCAGCATGCAGATATTTTATTTTAAAAAATTATCGACTGAAATAATTCACATTTTGTGATTTAGTTTGATAAAAAAATATATATTTAAAATATTTTTATGTAATACTATATAGCAACAATAAATGCATATTGCTGTGCATATTAGATGTGCACAAAGTTTTTCAAGCGAGCAGAGACACCGGAGAGCGGTTGCATCAAGCACACACTTCTAGAATGTCCTCACTCTTAAGAAGCTTTGAGTAGTTCAGGTCATTTTGCTGAATCAGTTTGATTCAATTTCATATGGGGCATTTTACATGTTCTTTTTTCTGTACTGAAAATAAAATACTATTTTTTTGTTACAGTAAGTGCTGTTGTTTTCCATTACCCTTACGAAAAAAAAGTATACTTCAAGTTCATTTTATGGAGTATACTTGAGTAATGTTCAAGTATATTTTTAAGTATACTTTATGTTGTAATGTCAATATGTACTAGTAGTAAACTTGTAAGTGTACTATTTTAATACCGTTTGGGACTAAATTGGCCCACTTGAAGTATATAAAAGTATATGTTTAAAGTGTAACAGTAGTAAACTTTAAGTGCACAACTAGTTCATAATTATGTTTCTCATTTGTACTGCAAGTGAACTTATGAGTATACTAGTAGTTTACTATTTTAATACTTGTAGCAACTTTGAAGTATACTCTCAGTAAACTACTAGTTTAGTAGTTTTATACTACAAGTTTTCTTTTAATGTACTCAGTAAACTACTAGTTTAGTGGTTTTATACTACAAGTTTTATTTTAATATACTCTCAGTAAACTACTAGTTTAGTAGTTTTATACTACAAATTTTCTTTAAGTGAACTTAACATCATGCTTATAGTTTACCATTTATATATTATTTTTACTCTTTTAGTAAACTACTAGTTTAGTAGTTTTATACTACAAGTTTACTGAAAGTACACTAAAAGAGTAAAAGTAATATATAAATGGTAAACTATAAGCATGATGTTAAGTTCACTTAAAGAAAACTTGTAACTAGTAGTTTTCACAACTCGATCAAAAGAGTTAACACAACTATAAGCCAAGTATACTTTGAATAATTAAAATTGTAAGTATATCTCAATCAAAAGATTGAGTACAAGTATAGGACAAATATACTTGGACTTTTCTCTCAGTATAAGTCAAGTACACTTAAGTGTAATTAAGTATATTTTTGAGAAGTATATAAAATGTAGACTTGTTCTTTTTAGATGAAAAGAAGTATACTAATAGAACACTTGAATAAACTTATTTTCCATGCTTATTTTATTTACTCTATAAGCTATTCCACCCGAAAGTTTGTTACTATATAAAGCTGAACATGTTAGTTTATAAGACGGTATGTAATATTATGTTTTTAAAAAAAGTATTTAATAAGCTACTCAATCAAAATAGTAAACACAAGTACAAGCCAAGAATACTTAGAATACTTAATTATACTTTTAATTATATCTCATTCAAAAAGTATAGGCCAAATATACTTAGACTTTTCTGTCAGTATGAGTCAAGTATACTTAAGTGCAATTTGAAGTATATTTCTGAGAAGTACATAAAGTATATTTCTGAGAAGTACATAAAGTATATTTCTAAGAAGAATATAAAAAGTAGACTGAAAGTATAGTTTTTTATTTTTAGTTTAAAAGAAGTATACTAATAGAACACTTGAATAAACTTCTTTTTCGTAAGGGTATGCTATATTTTCAATCTTTTGAATGTGTTTGTGCCAAAGACATTCTGGTGTTTCTTGTCAAATGCACTAAATGTAGTAGAAATTCAGTATTGGTCATTTCAGTATAGCTTCAGTGAACTTAGTCAGTACTAAGATTAAATTACAAGTACAATTTTAAATGGTAGCTTATTAACTAGGGCTGTGCAGGTAAATACCCTTTGCCCTGTTAAAGACTGTTAAAAGACTGTATCAGCATGCACAACGAGACCAAAACAGAGTAAATGTTTGTAGTGTTGTTAGTCACGCCAGGGCATATTCATAGGTAAGAATTTTTTTAGTTTTATAATGAACAGCATAGAGATCACAAGGAACAATAGTACTTAATATTACAAGTAGATATGTTTGCTGTTTCCAAACCAATTAGAAAAATGAGAACATTTGAGATTTTGACATTTGCCTTGTGAAAGCTGTTTTTTTATGTTCATATGGGTGATATTTTTCCCTTTTATAACAGGTTTGAATGCCATCTAATTAACAAACCAAGTGAGTATATGTTCTTGGTTACCAGAACTAAATGTTGTGTCTTGTCAAAAAAATTCAATATTGCTTTTTTTTATTATTATTCTATAAGACAATCATCTTAAGGCTGGAATACACTACATGATTTAAAACCTGAATAGATTTTTAAAACACTGCATCATATTTGCATCATACACTAAACAACAGAGTATTATACACAGACTTTCAAAATGTTCTGAACAGCAAGGCTTGTGTTTTCAATGAGAACGGCACATTTTTTATAACGTCAGCAGCGTGACGAGACGCTGAGCATCTATTTCACGCTGAGCGCTCGCCATTTTTTTCTGGTCGCAGAGTTGAAGAATGTTCAACTTTGGGTGAAACGCAGGCTCATCATTGTCTCTTTTTACCCAGCCGTCCAAGCAAAGTGAAGGAAGGGCGGGACACATCCCACATCGACCAACCATCACATCCTCTTTGTATTACGGCAACAGACGACAACAAGAAGCACAACAACGGAACAAAATCATTGAAAACAAGAGCCAGAGCAAGTACTTTATATTCTATTGACATTGACACTAGTGATACTAATACTAGCAACACTTTCGATATTCCATATCAGCACATATAGCGTCTTAAAGGGGTCATATAATGGTACATGCACTTTTACAAGTTGATTGTACTGAAATGTGTGTTGGGAGTGCCTGTACACAACCATCATATGATAAAAATCCATCCAGTGTTTTTTTTTTAAATCTCCTAATATGTTTTCCCCTGTCTCAAATCGAGCCGTCTGACCGTGTGACGTCACACGGTCGGACGTCCCTCCCACGATTGTTAATTGACAGCAGCGTTTCAACACAGACCTGCCCTGAGCGAGCTGTCATCATAGTCCGCCATTGTTGATACACTGGAGCAGAATGGCGTCTAAGCGATTGTGGTGTTCTGTTCTTGGGTGCAATAAGGAACACAGCAGTCATTTTGATGTTCCCAAATCCAAACCGCTGAAGACGCAGTGGCTGAGTTTTGTTTTCGAAGGGAATTCCCCACGATCAACGTCAATGCTTTCATGTTTGCGCGAATCATTTCACACACCAGACTGCTTTATAAACGAGAACATTGAAAAAGGTATTAGCTCCTGTCTGAGTATGTGTTGTTTATGTGCCTAATGCCTGTCATAGTCTCACAGACTGGTTATTTTTTAAACAGATCAGTAAAATTTTAGTGCTTCAGCCCTGACAGTTGTACCTAACACTGCATAGATAACGTTACGCATCACGGACAAGCCTACATTTACCGAAAAAAATTAGCTGTAACATCAATCTGTCAATGAACTAACGTATACATCAGTAAACACAACAAACACAGTGTTCGTATCTCACTACTCTACCCTGCCAGTACACACAAAGATAGATCAAAGTGACATTACGTTAACCAACCATTCAGAAATATCCTGTTTGAGCCTTAAAGGTCCCGTATTATGCCCCTTTTCACAAGATGTAAAATAAGTCTCTGATGTCCCCAGATGTATGTGAAGTTTTAGCTCAAAATACCCAACAGATCATTTTTTACAGCATGTTTAAATTGTCATTTTTTGGGGCTCAGAAAAACGCACTGTTTTAGTGTGTGCCCTTTAAATGCAAATGAGCTGCTGCTGGACGGCACAGGGGGCGGAGCCTCATGAGCTCTCACACAGTCTCTCAGGACAATTTCATCTCACGGAATGATGATAATATCAGAAACTCTCAGTAACGGTGATCAGTTTGAGTCGGACAATAATGCCTACAGAGTCAGAGTGCTGTATAGAGATGAAACAGGTATAGTTTAGTAGTTTAATTACAGTTAAACTTATTTGTCATCTGCTTGTATGTATCCACTATTAATAGCCTACAAGTCTGCTGTTTCGGACCAGGTCCGAATGATGATCAAACATATACTGATGAGTTTAATAAAGTTTATTGTACATCACACAAAAGATGAAGCGTCAGTTTTACTTTAGAAAATCACCGTAAGAGTTGAATAAACACATAAGTTATAAGAAGTGCGCAAGTACATAAACGAATTTCGGTAGAGTTGAGGGAGCATTTTCTTTAAAAACAAAATAATTCCACTTCATCTTCAGCGGCTGCCTCAGATTTCGGGAGTAAATAGAGAGAGCTATGTGGAATAATACATCCAGCCACACAACACCTACAACGCTTGGGAGACATTCTCGTCAGTGCAGCAGCTGTGGACTCGATCAGGGCGGGTCTATGTTAGAACGGCAGTGTCTGTCAACGCTCATGGGCGGGGCCTGTTTTAGTGACGTCACTAAAACAGCATTCTGAAAACAGGTCGTTGGGAGACACTGCTGATGATTTATGGGGATTAATAAAAAAGAAGTGAGTGGATTTTTATCACTCTTGGGTGGTTGTTTACACACACTGCCAACACACATTTATGTCCAAACAGCATGCAAAAGTGAATTTTGCATAATACGGGCAGTACAAAAATGGCATTATATGACCCCTTTAACTGAAAAAAGACACCGTGTCGAAGTGTTCTCAAGCGCCTGCAACAAGACATTTTCAGTGGAACGCTGGCATTTTCAGCTGGCTAAAACGCTTTGGTGGACACACAGCCTAACAAACTCACACAGAAACATGCAGCTTGTCATAACAAATGAAAATAGTGTGTTTTAAAATCGGCTAAAAAAATTCAAACATGTTTGATGTCTTCCTACTAAATAGAATCATAGTCTGAAAAAAAAGGAAATCTGTGCCCATCATACTGTATACTGTACTACACGATTTTTTTCAGAAATCTGTCAGCTCCGAAGGCCTAAAATCTGCAGACTGGTTCTGACTTTCGGTAACTAGTGTTGACGCGTCTAGACTACAAATAGTAGCAAAAAAATGCAAAAGTTGTGTAGTGGCTTGGCTCCTTTCAGTGCAGCTGCCCTGCCGCAAAGTTTGCTAGCATTTCACTTTACAATCTGTTAAACAATTTCACATTTTCAGATGCAATGTGAAATGAATAATTTACACTTCACTAATATTACAACTTTATATATTCAACTGGTTCCAAAAGTCTGTCAGAACATTATTGTTACTCTGTGTCTTTACAGCAGGTGCCATGAACAGACAGATTTTTCAGATATGTGGTCAAATCACATTAACCCTCCTGCTGACGACTGTCCCAGTTGTTCAGAGCGATCCCGTCAAGTTGATCCCGTCAAGTTCGGAGGTGTACTATTGGGTCATTATCTCAAACTGCCCATTGTCTACAATGTCCGTTGTACAGTTTGCAGTGAGTCTCATTTTGCAATAGCTACTTCTCCACTTTCTTATGTTCCTTTACCAATGCTGGAGTTATCAGACCACATGAGCTTTTTGGAAAGAGTGAAGAATGCTTGGATGCACATCTTAACTGAAACACAAGTTGCTTTCATGATTGCTCCAACTTATAATCCACTTTGTGAACGGTTCATTGGCCCAGGAACATCCTACTTTACTTTACTTAAGGGCGCCGATCTGTGGCTCCATAGAGTTGATTTTATCTTTGAATTCCCGCGTCCCACTATGCCAAACATCGTCTAGATGGGAGGTTTTCAGTGCAAGCCATCAAAGCCTCTTCCACAAGATCTGGAGGACTTTGTGCAGAGCTCTGGGGAGCATGGTGTCATCATCATGTCTCTGGGCACTCTCATTGGTCAGCTTCCTGATGATGTGGCAGAGGCAGTTGCTGAAGCTTTTGCAGAACTTCCACAGAAGATCATCTGGAGGTACAAAGGAAAGAGACCATCCGCACTAGGGAACAACACCTAAATGATGAACTGGATGCCTCAGAATGATCTTCTGGGTCATCCTAAGACCAGAGCCTTTGTGGCACATGGAGGAACCAATGGAATTCAAGAAGCCATCTACCACGGGGTACCAATCATTGGATTTGGGCTGATTTTTGACCAGCCTGATAATCTTTCTAAAATGAGAGTAAAGGGTGTAGCCAAGCAGGGCCGGCGATTGCTATAGGCGAACTAGGCGGTTGCCTAGGGCGACAAATGTGTTGGGGGCGCGGACGCATTCTAGTGTCGCCCTGTCTACTTCCCATATTAATCATAAAATTAGAACGAAACGCGAAATAAAACATGGTATTTCTGCTGCAGAATATGCATGAGAAAAACAAAAAACAAAAGTGAATGGTTTTTAATTAAATTGACACAATGTGTTTTTACTGAAAGAGTCTCAGTAGCTGTATTGTTTCTGTTAGACTATATTCAAACCTGATTTCAGTAAATAATCAGTTCCATATTTTAATTAAAATTACATTTTATATGGTGATTTTATAATTTTTTATTAATTCTAATCATATTTTTATGCATTACGCTATAAACTTTACTCACAGGTACAAACCTTGTACAAATATGTTATTTATTGTATGCAGTGTATCACCGCATTCATTGGTCAGATATTTCCTAATATTCACCATCTTGTGTCTCAGTTATCGACTGTATCGATCAAAGCTGAATTTTCAGCATCATTCCTCCAGTCTTCAGTGTCACATGATCCTTCAGAAATCATTCTATGTTGATTTGCTGCTCAATAAACATTTTTATTCTTATTATCAATGTTGAAAACAGTTGTGCTGCTTAAAGGGTTAGTTCACCCAAAAATAAAAATTCTGTCAGTAATTACTCACCCTCATGTTGTTCCAACCGCGTAAGACCTTCGTTCATCTTCGGAACACAAATTAAGATATTTTTGATTAAATCTGAGAGTTGTCTCACTCCTCCATAGGCTTTCAGAGGGTCCGAAACTTGCTGGCCCAGAAAAGTTATTAAAGAGATCGTTAATATAGTCCAAGTGACTCCAGTGGCTCAATCTTAAGTATATCAAGCGACGAGAATACTTTTTGTGCGCAAAAACAAACAAAAATAACGACTTTATTCCACTATTCATTTCCTTCTCTATGGGCCTCGTAGTGTTTTTGCGCTGCGCGTCTGTGTTGCACGTCATCACGCATCACACACATGACCGGCGTCGGCCAATAGTGAGCCTACGTGGTGACGTGTAACACAGACGCGCTACGCAAAAACACTACGTGAACCAACTAGAGGCCCAGAGAGGAGGAAATGAATAGTGGAATAAAGTCGTTATTTTTGTTTGTTTTTGCGCACAAAAAGTATTCTCGTCGCTTGATAAACTTAAGATTGAGCCACTGTAGTCACTTGGACAATATTAACGATCTCTTTAATAACTTTTCTGGGCCAGCAAGTTTCGGTCACCTAACAGCCTATGGAGGAGTGAGACATGGCTCAGATTTCATCAAAAATATCTTAATTTATGTTCCGAAGATGAACGAAAGTCTTACGCGGTTGGAACAACATGAGGGTGAGTAATTACTGACAAAATTTTCATTTTTGGGTGAACTAACCCTTTAATATGTCTTTGTGGAAACCATGATATATTTTTTAGGGTTATTTGATGAATAAAAAGTTTAAAAGAACAATTTATTTGAAATAGAAATCTTTGAAACATTATAAATGTTTTTACTGTCACTTTTGATCAATTTAATGCATCCTTGCTGAATAAAAGTATTAATTTCTTAAAATAAAAAATAAAAGTACTGACCCCAGATGTTTGAACAATTTATAGATTCCAATTATAGTGCAGTGTATTAATTAATAATATATTGTTCATTAAATTGGGTAGCCAGATCACAGAGCACAGAGCCTGTTGTCCCTTTCACATTATGTTGTGAGAGCAGAGTAAAAAGAAAAGGCCAACTACCCATAATCCAGCACTTGACAGAACAAAAAGAGCTCTTGTCACAAGAGTTCTTATTATATCAATGTCACTTTAAAATTTCAGAGCATTATTGTAAATTATAAAGCATAAAAACAGAGCATGACAGGAAATTTACCCAGTCCATCAAAGTAACGGATAAGAACGATTTGCAGTGCAACCACTGGCTTAGCCAGATCTATGGTGCGTTTAGCAGTCTTATAAACAGACATGATTGCAGCAAAAGTGTCTCCTAAAGTTGTTATAAAAGTATTGTTTTTTTTATTTTTTATGTTTTATCTGGACTTAACAATGTGCTAAATTGTTAAAATTCGAATATCTAAATAGTTGGGGATTTTATGGCTTTTACTTTTTGTTGCAACTTGACAAAATCTTTGTTTAAATAGATCACATGGCTGTGACTTTAGTTTTTCTTCTATTATTTTCATTGTGATAAATTTACTGAATGTAATATCCACTTCTTTGTTCTTACTGAATTAGAAAAAAAGAAACATGACTTCTACAACTGTACAAGCACAATAGTTAAGTAACTAAGCAAGTTCAATTGAAGTGGACTCTTTGCAGCCTAGTATGTCATCGCTTACAGTTAAAATATATACAGAAGAATGCATTTTTATATAAGCAACAAAAATAAATATTAACAACCTCGAATACAAAATAATGTAATTTTAAAAAAGTATTATTATTGTGAAAACTGTGTAAAACATCTGGCCAGAAAAATAGGTGATAAATTAACAACTTCTTCTTTCTTTTTTGTGGTACAGCTAAATTCTAGCTGTCCTTAAATGATGCACATATGCAACTAATTTTAAAATGTGCTTGTTCTCTTTTTTTGTGACAGGAACTATGAATGGACAGGTTTTTCAGGTGCTTGGGCCAATCATGTTAACCCTCCTGCTGACGACTGTCCCAGTTGTTCAGAGCGGGAAGGTTCTTGTCTTTCCTGTGGATGGCAGTCACTGGGTCAACATGAACATCTTGATTGAAGCACTTCATGCCAAAGGTCACAATGTTACAGTCATTCGGATGGCAGACAGCTGGTACATCAAAGAATTCTCTCCTCACTACACATCAATCAATCTCAAGTCTGAAGGAGGATTTAGTGAAGAATTCCTGGATATGTTTGTATCCAGACTTATGGAGATTCATAGGAAGGGTTCCACATGGGCTCGTCTGAAGCTGGAGATAGAGATGTGGGAAAGTTCTTTGAAGATGATGAAAACAGAAAGTGAGATGATAGTCAACATGTTTGAAGACAAGCAGCTGATGCAGTCTTTAAAAGAAGCCAAATATGATTTGATTCTTACAGATCCAGCCATGTTTGGAGGGGTCATATTGGGTCATTATCTCAAACTGCCCATTGTCTACAATGTCCGTTGGACATTGTATGATGAAGGTCATTTTGCAATAGCTCCTTCTCCACTTTCTTATATTCCTTTTCCAATGGTGGAGTTATCAGACCGCATGAGCTTTTTTCAAAGAGTGAAGAATGTAGTGATGTACATCATAACTGAAACACAAGGCGCTTTCCTGTTTGCTCCACATTATAATCCACTTTGTGAACGCTTCATTGGTCCCGGCATATCTTTCTTTTCTTTAATTCAGGGTGCTGATCTGTGGCTCCATAGAGTTGATTTTATCTTTGAATTCCCGCGTCCCACTATGCCAAACATCGTCTACATGGGAGGTTTTCAGTGCAAGCCATCAAAGCCTCTTCCACAAGACCTGGAGGACTTTGTGCAGAGCTCTGGGGAGCATGGTGTCATCATCATGTCTCTGGGCACTCTCATTGGTCAGCTTCCTGATGATGTGGCAGAGGCAGTTGCTGAAGCTTTTGCAGAACTTCCACAGAAGATCATCTGGAGGTACAAAGGAAAGAGACCATCTGCACTAGGGAACAACACCTTAATGATGGACTGGATGCCTCAGAATGATCTTCTGGGTCATCCTAAGACCAGAGCCTTTGTGGCACATGGAGGAACCAATGGAATTCAAGAAGCCATCTACCACGGTGTACCAATCATTGGATTTGGGCTGATTTTTGACCAGCCTGATAATCTTTCTAAAATGAGAGTAAAGGGTGTAGCCAAGAATGTAGACTTTGCCACAGTGGATAAGGACTCCTTCCTTAAAACTGTCAAAGAGGTCCTTTATGAGCCCTCTTATCAGGAGAACATGCAGAGGCTCTCAAGGCTTCACAAGGACGTCCCAGTGAAGCCTCTGGACAACGCCATCTTCTGGATTGAGTTTGTTATGAGGCACAAAGGTGCCGCTCACCTGCGCACAGACTCTTACAAAATGCCCTGGTACTCTTATCACTCTGTTGATGTCATTCTGTTCCTGCTTTCTGCTGTGTCACTCATAATCCTGATTATATATGCGGTTATCAAGTATTTCTGCTGCAGAATATGCATGAGAAAAACAAAAAACAAAAGTGAATGACTGTTGTTTCTTTTACTATTATTGTTATTATTATTATTATTATTTAATTTTTCTAAATTAAATGAATTCATCAATATATGTTTTTAATTTGGTGGGTTACACGCTACAAATCCTGTAACAAATCTGCACTTTGGAGGGTATGTGAAACCCTTTCTTTATACAATAATATATCTTTTGTAATAATATATCTTTTATATCAATAATATAAATTGGTACAGTTTGAATGCTTACATATCTCTTAGAATGAAGGCTTCATCAAGATACATATAATTTATACAAATCATTTTAAAAGCAATTAAAGGTTTTGGTTGTCTTGTCAGACCGTATAATATGTATTCTTATAAATATCTCTCAATCCAAAAAACACGCACACACACACGACGTACGTTTTGATATATTAGGAATTGCAGTTAAATAATAATAATCAATAGTCTTTTATTTTTTGTTGATTTGACTAAGCACATTTCTTTACAAGAGGGTTCCGATGTTGATTATACATCTTTAGGTGGATCCTAGCATAAACAAATTTTATGAACCTCTGCTCTTAGCAATTGGAGGTTCAAGGTTCCTTTATTGCAAAAGAACTGTATGCATGAAGCCAATAAAACCCAATGACATCCTTGTTAAAGGAACACGGCAACTTTTTGGGACTTAAGCTTATTCACCGTATCCCCCAGAGTTAGATAAGTCCAGACATACCTTTTTCATCTCTGTGCGTGCTGTAACTCTGTCTGACGCACCCACAGCTAGCCTAACAAAGACTGGAGGTAAATGGCTACAGCTAGCATACTGCTCCCAATAAGTGACAAAATAACACCAACATTTTCCAATTTACATGTTGTGATTTGTATAGTCACAGCGTGTACAAATAACAAGGTCACATGAGACACAACCTACTTCTGCGGAGTGATTTACTCCAACTCTGAGCGAACTCTCTGCTCCTCACCACGGGGCTTCTCAGGTGCTGCGAGCAAATCACTCCACCCAAGTAGCAGTGCTTCGCCTTCAGAGAATATAGTTCCCAGTATGTACACGGTTAGATGTCTGTGTCTCATGTGACCATGTTATTTGTACACGCTGTGACTATACAAATCACAACATGTAAATAGGAAAGTGTTGGCGTTATTTTGTCACTTATTGGGAGCAGTCAGGTCATTTATTTATTTTGAATTTTTTTTTACAGATCGGGCTTTGGTCGGACTCGGGCTCGTTTAGCTTTTCTCCTTTCATCGTGCCCATAATATACGTGCAGAGCGCAGGCTACTGTATGAAATATTGTTATATTGATAATATTATAAATATGCAAAGCAATATGCGAATACGCGAGTAACGCATTAGGTGACAGTTGACCATTCAGAGCATCAGTGAGAAGTTAGAGCGTGGGGAATTACTAAAAGTTCCCAATACTTCAGGAAAAGCTGCATTTTGAAAGAGTTTTGATTTGATTACCACAACAAACAATGAGCCTGAAGCCCTCAACAGTGGGTGCTATTCTTTTTCTTCACAACACTCGCGAATAAACAGTGTATGAGCCTACTCAGTTCAACGGATTTTTTTTCTTTATTATATTTTTATGATTATTTAACGTTAGCCAGTTGGCGAAGAGTTTTTTGAAACGTTGTTCTTCAGTAAAGTTACTTGACATCAAAAAAGGGTAGGCCGTAAATCTTTATGTACTGCTGGATCACATTTGGCTATATAATATTCTTTACTGCATGCTTATGCTTCTCTGTAATGGACAGTCTGTATTTATATTTGTGGGCATAATTGTCGGTGGTGGTAGTTATGTTTGAGGCCTATAATAAAATTTTACCTAGTAGCGTGTGTGTATGTGTGTGCGTCTAGCAGACAGTACGCGTTAGAGAGCGCACGTCAGAGAGAGCTTAAAGTGATATTGATGTTGGTTTTGGTTCGGGTTCGGGCTGAAAAATTGCAGACATTTTCAGGCTGGGGCCGGATTAGGGCTTGAACACCACGGGCCAGGTCTCGGTTAGGGCTGGATGTTTTGCCCCGTGCAGGGCTCTAGGCAGTATGCTAACTGGAGCCGTTTACCTCCAGTCTTTGTGCTAAGCTTGGCTAGCGGTGGGTGCGTCAGACAGAGTTACAGCACGCACAGAGATGAAAATGGTATGTATGGACTTATCTAACTCTGGGGGATACGGTGAATAAGCTAAAGTGCCAAAAAGTCGGTGTGTTCCTTTAATAATGGAAATCCATATGTTTTATTTTCATATTGTATTGAATATACAGTATTTATATTGGTTGTTGTACTCATGGAAGTAATATTTAAAGAGGTATACTAACAGCCCAAAAAACGAAAAGCTAGATAATCACGACACTCTTATTAATTAAAGGCCTTTATTGTCTCACAGCCATACAAAAAGTTACAATATCTATCCTACAAGTTTCAACATAAGCCTTCCTCATGGAGAGTCACATGACAGCTGATAGATGATGATGTGATTTACTAAATAAATAATATGGTATTACAATCACCTGTAGAAAGCTTGTGTGTTACTCTCTATCTATACCACAGGTGTCAAACTCAGTTCCTGGAGGGCCACAGCCCTACACAGTTTTGTTCCAACCCTGCTTCAACACACACACATCTGCAGTTTTCAAACAAGCCTGAAGGACTTGATTAGCTGATCAGGTGTGTTTAATTAGGGTTGAAGCTGGGCTGTGGCCCTCCAGTGCTGCGTTCCAGTCCACTTTTAGACACGCACTTGCAAACTTCCCTAAGCACTTCCCCTCGGGGGAATCCCTGCCGCCATTTTGAAGTGCGTTCCACTTCATGAAGTGGACGAGGGAAGTTTATATGGACAGACCCTCGTTCCCTCGATTTTGACCGAGGGAGCGAGTCTGCTTCAAATGTACACTTCAGGCACCTATATGTCCCACAATGCAACACGATTGTGACGTCACCGCATATCTCGTCTAATCACCACCACACAAACAACTCTATGATATATTAATTATAATTTTTTTTAAATTTAAAACAACCCAAACACACCTATAAACATTTGTATGCTGCATTAAACAAATTCTTAAAGGGAAAAAAATGTAAATAATAAATCAACTCCACAGCTGATTCCAAGTGATCAAGGGCTTAGGACGTTCCAGTTCAGCCCATTGCAGTTTCCGCCAGTAGTGGGCACTCGCAATGACGTACATCCGAGTGAACGAGACGAAGGGAAGTTAGCAAGTGAAGGGCATGACAATTTTGGACTGGAACGCAGCCCAGGAACTGAGTTTGACACCCCTGCTCTATACCATTGGTCATTGTTTAAGGTATACTAACTAGTTGAAAACTATACTTTTTTCGGTTTCAGACTTTGTTTTATTAATGCATTTGTAGATTGTTGAAAAGAAAGGGAAGTTTTTATTTTTAATTTTTTTTTTTGTTGTTGTTGTTAATGGGTTAGTCCAACGGAAATGTTGTCATCATTTACTCAACTTAATGTTGTGCCTAAACCCAAACTGTAAAGGGAGTTAGTTTGTACCAGAAACATAAATTTGAATAGTAACTCATTAACTATATTTGAAGGTAAATGCCCCTTGCCCATAAAAGATTGTTAAACGAACCTTCACTTACATATATAAATAGATGTTGACATGCATAGCAAGGACAAATGCTGTGATAGTTGGATGACTTGCACTCCATTCAACAACAGTTAACAGAAAGATTTTCCATTCTACACAATGATGGGTGAGCTTTTTATTTTTATATTGCTTTGTAATGTTTATATTGCTATGTAATATTTGAAGGTTTCCCTAAGCAAATAAATATGGGTCCTGTATATATTAGGCCTGTCTATAATGATTTTGTTGTTGTTGTTGTTGTTGTTGTTGTTGTTTCATGTTTTTTGTTTTTAGTTAATGCAATTAATTTAACATTTTATATGCTGAAGTTTGCCTCTAATTATTTCCTCTGTGCATTCAACATACAGTTCCTTTTTCTAAGCAAGAATACAAGAATCATATATTATGCAGTATTTGAACTATAATTTGAACTATACAGTACAATCTGGACCATTTTATTCGCAATTCTATCTTATTCTATCTTCTTTCTTTGCGACAGGAACTATGAATGGACAGGTTTTTCAGGTGCTTGGGCCAATCATTTTAACCATCCTGCTGACGACTGTCCCAGTTGTTCAGAGCGGGAAGGTTCTTGTCTTTCCTGTGGATGGCAGTCACTGGGTCAACATGAACATCTTGATTGAAGCACTTCATGCCAAAGGTCACAATGTTACAGTCATTCGGATGTCAAACAGCTGGTACATCAAAGAATTCTCTCCTCACTACACATCAATCAATCTCAAGTCTGAAGGAGGATTTAGTGAAGAATTCTTCAAAGTGTTTGCATCTAAACTACTGGGAATTCTCAGGGACGGTTCGATCTGGGCTCGTCTGAAGGTGGAGATAGAGATGTGGCAAAGTTTTTTAGAGATAATTGAAGTTGAAAACAAGATGATAGTCAACATGTTTGAAGACCAGCAGCTGATGCAGTCTTTAAAAGAAGCCAAATATGATTTGATTCTTACAGATCCGTCCATGGTCCCAGGTGTACTATTGGGTCATTATCTCAAACTGCCCATTGTCTACAATGTCCGTTGGACAGTTTACAGTGAGGCTCATTTTGCAATAGCTCCTTCTCCACTTTCTTATGTTCCTTTACCAATGCTGGAGTTATCAGACCGCATGAGTTTTTTGGAAAGAGTGAAGAATGTAGTAATGTACATCATAGCAGAAATGCAGATAGCTATCATGATAACTCCAACTTATAATGCACTTTGTGAACGGTTCATTGGCCCAGGAACATCCTACTTTCCTTTAATTCAGGGCGCCGATCTGTGGCTCCATAGAGTTGATTTTATCTTTGAATTCCCGCGTCCCACTATGCCAAACATCGTCTACATGGGAGGTTTTCAGTGCAAGCCATCAAAGCCTCTTCCACAAGATCTGGAGGACTTTGTGCAGAGCTCTGGGGAGCATGGTGTCATCATCATGTCTCTGGGCACTCTCATTGGTCAGCTTCCTGATGATGTGGCAGAGGCAGTCGCTGAAGCTTTTGCAGAACTTCCACAGAAGATCATCTGAAGGTACAAAGGAAAGAGACCATCCGCACTAGGGAACAACACCTTAATGATGGACTGGATGCCTCAGAATGATCTTCTGGGTCATCCTAAGACCAGAGCCTTTGTGGCACATGGAGGAACCAATGGAATTCAAGAAGCCATCTACCACGGTGTACCAATCATTGGATTTGGGCTGATTTTTGACCAGCCTGATAATCTTTCTAAAATGAGAGTAAAGGGTGTAGCCAAGAATGTAGACTTTGCCACAGTGGATAAGGACTCCTTCCTTAAAACTGTCAAAGAGGTCCTTTATGAGCCCTCTTATCGGGAGAACATGCAGAGGCTCTCAAGGCTTCACAAGGACGTCCCAGTGAAGCCTCTGGACAACGCCATCTTCTGGATTGAGTTTGTTATGAGGCACAAAGGTGCCGCTCACCTGCGCACAGACTCTTACAAAATGCCCTGGTACTCTTATCACTCTGTTGATGTCATTCTGTTCCTGCTTTCTGCTGTGTCACTCATAATCCTGACTATATATGCGGTTATCAAGTATTTCTGCTGCAGAATATGCATGACAAAAACAAAAAGCAAAAGTGAATAATTTTTAATTAAATTGACACAATGTGTTTTTACTTAAAGACATCTCAGTCTCAGTAGCTGTATTGTTTCTGTAGACTATATTCAAACCTGTTTTCAGTAAATAATCAGGTCGAGCTCTTAATTAAAATTACATTTTATATGGTGATTTTATACATTTTTATTAAAATTTACAATATATAAATTATTAGATATTTCTGCTACAGAATGAGAGAAACAAGCGACAATAATGAGGATGAAAATGTACTAGTGCACATCTATCTATCTCAGCTAATTTCCAAACATGCACCTAATAACAAGAATGCTTGGGGAAATATATTTGGGAAATAATGCATATTTTACCTGCTCAGTTAACCGTAGAATGTGCATTTTTACAGTATGTTATACCTTTTCTTTCCGAAAAGGCATTTTTTGGTCAATGGAAACCAATCAGCACATTTTGTTACTATGTTATTACTTTATTACTACTCATATAATAAACAAGTCTTATTCTGAATGACACAAGCAGTAGTGACAGATCCACTGGGGCAACCTGTGATTGTGATTATGTATTGCTCAAGAGCACAGTGGTGGTAGATGTCTCCAGTTTATGATTCACATCTTTGACCTTTGTGTTAGCAGCCAAAATTAGGATATAATTTTAGATCCCCTAAAGCAAGCGTTTCTAGTTCAAATATATCACTTCACTTGTTTGTGTTTTGTCAGTATAAAAGTGGTGGGATTTTTCATTACAGTTTTTCTCATTTGCATTGGCTCAGTTCTCACTGGCCAATTTACTGACTGAATTGAATTACAGTTTTTTACAATTGCTAGGACACATTTCTCAATACTAAGGGTACTTTTTCAAAACTCTTCACACAGTTCTTCTTACCAACTCAACTTGGCACAGTAATTAATTTCACATTCAAAATGCACTAAAGCTACCAAAGCACTTCATATATGTCCCAAATCCAGTCATTCTTCCATAACAAAGTAAAGGTTGTCATACAACAAACACACAAACTAAAAATGTTTCAACAATGTTTTCTTTTGTAACATTTCTTTACAAAACAAGAATGACACTCTCTACTGTTCATAATTCACTGCAGTTTATGTTACATGATTTACATTACAGTACACATTTATTCCTAAATTGTCCCCTTTTGTATAGTTGGTTATGAAATTGAAAGACTAACATCTGTGTAGGAGTTAATCTCCATCTATTTGTTTTGATAGTATTTAAATTTTAGATTCAAAATATATTTCAATATGGTTTTACTATAGAAACTGCTTTCTTATTCAGTATTATATTATGTTAAGTTTTTTTATTATTTATTATTATAACAGAGTTTTGGTGTTTTTTGTGTCTAAGTGAGAAAATAATTCATGTAATTTGAAAGATGTCATTACTGAATGCAATTTGTGCAAAAGCAATGGAAGATGATCCACAGTTTAGCCCACATGTGAAGTTGTGCTCATTGTCTGAAGAGTTTTGAGAAAAAAAAATGGTTCTTGCGGTTGTAAAAAAAACTATAAATGTTTTGGGTAGAGTTGTGTTATGATGTCCCATAAAACAGTTATATTTAGAGAATATTAAGACCGTTTAAAAAAAATTAAGAAAAAAGATTGAGAAAAACTGTAATGCTTTCCACGGGTTTTTGATATGCCATTAGGTTGCAACAACTGACTATCTTTAACAGTGAATCATTCATTCAACCAATTCGTTCAAATCACTAATTTATTTAGGAATGAATCAAAATACTGTTTTAATGAGTGAGTCGTTGAATCATTCATTCAACCGATTCATTCAAAATGCTGATTTGTTCAGGACCACACCACTACATGTGTTGCAGAGTTGGAGCAAAAACAGACTGGCAGCATCACATCTAAAATGGAAGTAACTCAATATTAACTTACGACCTGTTTATAAAAGCAAAATCACATTTGCAAGCATGGTGTTTTTGTGAATATCAGAACGTAAGGGCAGTTGGGCACGAGGCACATACAGTATTTTTACAAGTTGCTTGCTTGTTGCTTTTGTGATATTTCCTACTTCCCACTTCTGAAGTTGGAATTATGAGTTTGCTGTGTTCAAGTGCTTTATTGTCAGAAAGAATAATGTATAGAAGAGATGTAATTAATATCCAACAGATTTTGAATAATCTGTAGTGTTTCATTAGTTGGCAACCATATAAGCATACAATATGCTGACTAGATAGTCAACTTGCTTATTTGAATTTCAGTCAAATAAATGCTATTTTTGCTCTGTAAAATTCATGCAACATGCATCAAATGGTTATTCATAGACGTAAATGTACATGACTGAAACAGCAAGAGAAAGCAATATACGTAGATGTTGTGGGGAAAACAAATAAAACAACAATCACTAAAATAATGGTTCTCTCCTCCACCAAAGTAATAGAAGACAAAAGCATACCATATTCATGGAGTGAGCCAGACTTAAATGCAGGGTTATTGGTAGTTTTACAGACTGGCTTACTCATCACACTAACCACTGGGATGCATCTACATGAATTTCTGCTGTCAGATATCTGTACACTATACACATACACAATCTGGAACACGCATAATCTGTATGCGTGTTTGAAATTTTCCTGACTTCACGCTTTACAAAACACACAGCAGAACTTTCTGCTGCTTTAGTACTTTAATATGCAGCTGAGCTGCTAAAAATACAAGCGTAATTGAAAGCTTTTATCCGCGCAGATATACAAAGCATTTCTTCTTTTTTTGACATCATTATAGGTTTTAAAGAATATTCATCTAATGCAGTGGGTGTATGAAAGCATATTTTCTGTGTGTGTCGTTGTTTTCTATTTATTTTAAGGATTGTTTGGCATCATCCCCATTATCCTTCAACTAGACAACATGCAGGCTATTTCTGGCATACATCAGAGAGGAAACGACAATGTCTGAACATCAATATCAGCAGGTGCGGTATGTATGTTTAGACATCATGATGGTGATGTTCACACATTTTTATTACGCTCCCTGTGGCTAATGTAGAATGTGAACACTAACAAAAAAATAAAAAGACCTATATACATTTCATACATATGAATCTCATTGTACAGTAGTTCATGTCTAAAATGTGTGTGTATAAGTAACTGAATTGTTTACCATGTTTGCCAATTGGTTGCACTGCGAGTTATTTTAAAGCACATCTTATTATTTGCATTATTTAGCATTCAAATTTCATGTTAATATGACCAAAATACTTAAGTACTCTAGAGCACAATGAAGCAAGATAACAGAAACCTTTTCATCATTTATCCAGGTTACCATGACAGCCTTAGGGTAGCAGCTCCTTCTCTCTGTGTGTGTGTATCTCAGTGTCCTTCAAAGGGTGCTCTGTCCACTTAAATAGGACAAACTTCCTTTTTTCTCTCTCCCTCTCTTTTTCCTTGAGGGGCAGTACTTTCACCCCATTAGTCATTCTAAAGAATGAGGATGTGAGATGTGTGAAAACTGGGCTAAAAAATCCGGACACATTAAAGTTTCTCCATTGCTCATATGTGCTTCTATTTTCTGAAACAAAGCAGCCGCACAGTGTGAAATGCTGCCCCCCAAAGGACAGCGTGCATTTGTTTATGTTCAGTCCCAGAGCTTGTGTGTGTAATGCATTACTCTGTCAGAATATGGATAGACAGCATAAGCACATTTTTGATTAATGTTTAAGTACATTGAAGCAAGTAATTTTAGCTATTCCCCACCCCCCTCAGATTTAAACCATGACACACACTCATGCAGAACGCTGGAAACGTCCTTCAGTCGTTTGTCACACTTTTCGGTCAAACTGAAACCGATTCAGTGAGGGACCATCGACCACAGTAAACATACAAAATGAAATGTAATATCAAGCTTGACTTGACTTAAAAAAAAAAAGTTTTGAAAAAAAGAGTGTTTCTGAAAAAACACATCACAAATCACATATCAATATTTGCTGTCATGTTGATAGTACATCATTGGGTGGTGAAAAAAAAGCATGAATAAACGTCACAAAAAGTGACTTTAGAGATAATTCCAGCATTTACAGAGGTTTGATTTTTATTGCTTTTTATTGCACACACACACATATAGTATGCATCATGTATATACAGTATCTATACACTGTGTGTGTGTGTGTGTGTGTGTGTGTGTGTGTGTGTGTGTGTGTGTGTGTGTGTGTGTGTGTGTGTGTGTGTGTGTGCGTGTGCGTGTGTGTGTATGTGTGTGCGTGTAAAAAATATTTTTTTCAACACTTGACAGAATATCAAATGATTTTAAGTGACAGCTCCTTTAAGGCTTGTCAGTAAACGGCCACTGTTATGATTTCCTAACTTCACTGCATAGGAAACAGCATCAACCACCACTCTCTATTGCACGAGAGTAAGTGATTTGAAAACATTATCCATATATATAAAGCCGTCAATTACAGACAAAGCATTATGAAATTGTTTACTTCTGATTTGCGATGCAGCTGCTGTCAGATCCACACACTGCTGTCAGATTGTCACAGATTCCACAATATCAAAACGAGCTGTTTTTGGAGCTTGATTTGCTTTGTTTTTGGAGGAAAGTTTAAGCTATGAAACTGCACATTTTAGAGTGGCCTTTTATTGTGGCCAGCCTAAGGCACACCTGTGCAATAATAATCATGCTGTCTAATCAGCATCTTGTGAGGTGGATGGATTATCTCTGCAAATGAAAAGTGCTCACTAACACAGATTTAGACAGATTTGTGAACAATATTTTAGAGAAAAAGGCCTTTTGTGTACATAGAAAAAGTCTTAGATCTTTGAGCTATGTATGCTATGTATGCTTTCATTCAGCTCATGAAAAATGGGGGCAAAAACAAAAGTATTGCGTTTATAATTTTGTTCAGTGTATTTGGAACTCTAATGTCATTCAGAAATTGTCTGAATAATGCTTATTGTATGTCTTCATTTAGAAAGCTAAGCAAACACGTTTGAAAGCGCTTGTACATGATGAAGAGACAAGACATCAGTCTCTTGATCCTTTTGTTTGTTCATGAACTCAAGGGTGTAGAAGAACGTTGCCAGCTTTCTGCATGTAACACACGCACGTATGCATTACACATCTCACTGGCCTCACCATCAACTTCAGTCCCATTTGCACGTCATTAATTATTCAGAAAAGCTTCATAAATATGCAAACTCAATTCCTACTCTAACTCATTTGCTTTATGCCATCTGGCCATTAAGCAACTTCTAAATAGTTCATTTAGAGAGCTATAAACACACACACACACACACACACACACACACACACACACACACACGTAGACAGGTATCTTCCTGCTTCCAATTTACATACACAGACTTGCTGATCCAGCTGAAGAGAAGACCACCAAGGTCAAGGTGTCTCTATCTTCATTCCCACCAGCACTTTTTCTCTTTAACTCTCTCTTACCTTTCCTTTTACTACCCATTCCCACTTCTACATATTGAAATGTTTTTCACTCTTAAGGCCAATTCACATAGCACCGATAGACGGCGAGCAATGGCAACAGACACTGTCGGGTTTTGTCAGATCAGTGTTATACCCCTGTCTGCGTTTGTCAGCGTTTGTCTGACATTTGTCAGCTCATGGAATGTCTGAGAAGTGATGGAGTATAATCAGGTTGATTGTCCCTTTGGTCAGGAGCTGTCGCTGCAGTGGGAATTTATGCTCGTTTTAATGCTACTATCATTTCTCCTTTTCCCAGCATATGTTTGGAATAGTACGAGTAGTAGTATGCTATTTCTGCAGTGTGCAGTATGTTTACTGTACATACATACTATTATGAAATACGTGGAAGACCAAATACATATGCAAAAATGTGCAGCATGCACGGAATACTGAATCCCACAATGCAGTATGCTTGACTTCACCCTCTATTTCAGAATGAAATGAAAGTGTTGCGAATGAACCGGAAATAATATCAGCTGCTTTTTTATATCATTTCCATCTTGACTCATTATGCTAAATTGGATTAAAAATGCAACGTAACCACTTTATTTTCAAGATGATAACTGGACAGCACTCGCTGAATTAAATATGAGGTCATGTGACAATGACTACGTTTACATGTACCCTCAAAATGCGAATTTTAATGAGATTTTGACAATATTGCAATTAAACTTTGTTTAATTATAACCACATATAAACAATTCTTTGATCAAATTAATACGATTAAGCTCATAATCAGAGTAACCATAATCATAGTAATATATATGGCGTATTGCGATTTTAATTTAAAGAAATGGGTATGTAAACACTTTAATCCAGTGGTTCTCAACTCCAGTCCAACTCGGAGATGCAGTGTGACACAAACAAAACTTCGCAGTGAGTGATGGGGTGAACCAGGCTTATATGGGGTGAACTAAACAAGATAATGAGACACAGGTGAATGTGATAATGAGTGCTGATGAGTCCAGGCAGAGAATGATGGGAGATGTAGTTTGTGAGTGAAACATGACAGTCTGGTGTGGAGTGCCCTCTGGTGGCTCTCAAGGGCACTCCAGCTGGTGACCGTTACAATTCCACTCTGGCCAATGGTAAAGAAGGCATCACATTTTAAGGTTGCTGAAGAAACTGAATTCATGTCGAAAACGTTGCCCGTGTATTGGACTGTGCATGTAAACCTCACTCCCCTGGCCTTAAGAGCCGCTATAGCGACTGGCGCTACAGGCTGCATTCTTTAGCGTCCTTGTTATCATGCCCGCCGCCACCGCTGGTTTGAGAGCCACTCGGAGTGGGCCGAGTAGAGCCAGTGACATTTGGTAGTGAGGTTTAGGGGTGTGAGTGTAACAGCCGAAGGCCAGTAAGAGCTGTGCGTGTAAACCTCACTTCCCTGGTCTCAAGAGGCGTGTTGGCGACTAACACCAGAGGCTGCGGACTTTTGCATCGCACCCGACTCCCACGCTGGAGACCTAGGTTTGAGTCCCACTCGAAGTGGGTCAAGTAGGACCGGTTACATTTGGTGCCGTGACCCGGATGGGAGTGAGATTTAGGGGGTGAGTGTAACAGACGTAGGCCAGTAAGTGCTGTGTGTGTAAACCTCACTCCCCAGGCCTCAGGAGCCGCGTTGGCGACTAGTTTTATATAAACATTCAAATGTGTAAAATATTATAAGAAAAAAACAGGCAGATTGTAATGCTTTGAATAGTTCATGCTGAATCATTACACAATCATGCATATTTTAGAGCATTTGGACAATTATACTCAATAGGTCACATGTATTTACATGAACGCATAGGCAGAGGAAAATCATGAGTCTGTTTGTATGCATGAGCTTAGTCTGGTTACACTTAATAACCACACAATGTGTAAAGATTATGTGAACACCTTAAACTGTGTTCGTTTAGATAAAGGTCAAGTGAAGCAGAAATAGATTTTTCTATGCAAAGTTTTACCACATTCTGGCTACTTATTTAACGTGTGTATGTCCTGTGTGCAGTACCACGTAAAAAGATAAAAAGAGCCGTCTATAGACTGTAAAAAAAGATAGACAATGTGTCTCCGCTAGCTTCGACTATAGAAAAGGAAGTCAAAATATCCCAGAAATAGGCATTGCCGATTACATTGTTTGGAGGTGGAGCCACGGTATCAAGGTCCCGCCCACACTCCAGCTCCTGCAGACCATATATATATATATATATATATATATATGACCAATTACATTAATATTGCCTCTAAAACTGTCATCAACCTTTTACAAAAAAAAATCTAAATTTATTATCAATTATTTTGTTATTTGGCATGTTTTCGATTAAAAGAAATGAATCTCTAACCCAAAGTATGAGCAGTGCTAATTCTAATGCGTACCTCAGCAAGCACCTCAAATTACACAACTACAAACATTTGCTTGCAGAATCACAACTGGTTTTATTGTTTATGTTATGTAAATTGTGAATTACTTGGGACAGATGCCACACATAAAATTACCATTTTTGATTGAAAAAGAAAGGAATAACCCACACAAACAGTCTCTACAAAGCCTGGGGTTTGGGCACAGCGTCTGACAGGCCCTCTGTCTATCCAGTCCATTTAACACTTGCTGACCTTTCTTGCTCTCTCTCTCTCTCTCTCACACACACACACACACACACACACACACACACACACACACACACACACACACACACACACACATATATACACTTTTTTTCTTGGCTCTACAGGTGAACCACACACACACCCACACACACACACACACACCTGGTCTCCATCTGTTGTCTCTGCGCTGAAGGCACTGCTCTTATTGGCAGGCACAGAACTGGCTAAAGGTCACAGGATGGTGCTTCTTAATTACATATCTCATTCCATTATGACCTAATTAATAGCAGAAATCAAAAGCGTGTGTGTGTGAGGTGAAGAATCTGTCAGTGTATATAACATTCAGAATGAGGCATTCCTAAAAGCATCTGGGTGCACTGCAATGTCATTAAGTCAGTTCTGTGTTTGTCTGCATGAGCGGAACTCAACAAATATTCTTTTTGCTTTTTCAAAGATGACATATTATGCCCTCGGTCAGAGGTCACCCTTCCGCCAGACTGGACTCTCGTGATCACGCATACGCCCCTTGCCGGAAGCCAGTGATAATAGTAAATTTTTCTATTAGTTGATATGTTAATATAAATATAGCAACATTTTGGAAGGTGACTTTAAAAGTGAGCAGTTTGAACATTGTACTGTATCTTTCACATCCATTCACTTTTTTTTTGTAGAAGATTGTACTAGTTTTCATCCCGGCTGTGTTTTATGACATATCCTCTTACTCTTTTTCTCTCTAGCCATCTGTCGTAGATCAAACCATTCGTGTTGGTTTATACTATTTTAAGGTGTTGCTTTTACACTTTTCATGTTAAACGTGTCCTAAAAGAAAACAATTTAAAAGGAGTGTTATGTCAGCAGTACCTGATAACATGCTGGTTCGATAAAACTCAAAAATGGTAAATAAAATACGAAAAACATGACGTTCAAAGTAAGCTGTGTCACACTGGGGGAATTATTCGATCTGTGCTCAAACTGAGATGAGAAATTCTTGAATATTTTGCCAGTTGTAACAGCTCACTCCCACAGTTTCATCAAAGGAGTGCTTGCATGCTTTGTCACCGCGGGTCCCTCAGATAAGCGTGTTTGTCTAGCACTACTGGCTGTTTAAGAGTCTTGTGCCTGGTGTTCACTGCCAAGAGGTCAATCAACTTGCTGTCAATGCTGTTTCCAAAATGTGGTTTATATTTTAAAATATGGTCTTAAACCCTATACTAGGTCTTACTTTATTTAAGTAACTTTGAATGAATTATATGATCTTGTTTTATAGTCAATATAGTAATTTAAAGTTTAAATTACCTTTCATGCAGTATGTGTTATAGCTATTTGTGAATGTAAAAGGTCTGCAACGTTTCAAATATCAAAGTGCATGACAAATAAAGTTATTGTCCCCTAAAAGAAAGAATCAATTCTGAATTGCTAAAACAAGTCTTCAGTAATTCCAGTCACACGCTGAAATGGGTATTGTAAAACAGACACAATCATTCGTATCTCTGTGTATCAAGCGCTGAGGAAGCCCCCAAAGCTGAAGTTCAGTTATGGTAATAGGCATTTCCTTGCCGACAGCAAAACCAATCACAACAGAGTGGGCCTTCTGGCCAATCAGAGCAGAGCAGGCTCACAGAGAGGAGGGGTTTAGAAAGACTGAATCTTCAAACAAACCATTTTCAAATGTCAGACTTCAAACATTTGAGAAATTAAGTGACGTGCAATGTATATTATAAGAAAATGTTTACTTTAGATGCATGTAAATCTATATTACAGAAGACCTCCAAAACAAAATTAGGACAAATAAATAATAAGCCATTCTACCTGTCCCCACTATATTCTGTTCACACTGTAGATGTAGTGTATGTATGTTATCATCCAGCATTGAAGTCTGATAGCCCTTCCCTTTCGTCTACATAAGGAAAGCTGTGACAGTTGAGTGGATGAAGTGTCGACATTTCATTTTTTTCAGTTAATTAAGTGCGTCATCCAAGTATTTCAAGAGTACTTCTTTTTGGAATTTTTTTTATGTGATCACTACTCGCACTATTTATACTTCAAATGTAACAGAATAGAGCATAAGTATGCAAATACGGATGTATACAGAAATATGCATATAGAGGATTTACACAGTAAACTACTGTTACAATAACAGTCGTTTCAAGAAAATAAAGCAACCTCAGGTGTTGAAGCACAATGACAAAGTATAATTATATGCTTTTGGCAAACTTTTTTCTAACAGTAAGCTCAGCTTTTTAGTAGTATGTGTGACTAAATGACAGTATATCGCAGTATTTGTGTGATTCTTTGTGGTGATGCTATTGGCACAGAAACAAACTTATGGCATAATTGAATGTGTACGAAACAGATGCACCTAAGTGACTCACAGTTTCATCGAACCTTTGAAAATATTGAAGTCTAGCTCACAGACGGCTGAAATGTTCTAAATGTTGCCTGCAATTAATTTAAACCTCAAAAACACATTTTATTTGGAAATATTTCTCTGTCTCATAGGCAGGATTTTTTAAAGCTCACACACTCATACACACTTAGGTACGTGTCACAAGAAATGGGGTCTGAAGTGCAGGTCTGACACCTTTCAATACGCCTGAAGCCACACCATCATTATATGAAAGATTTTCTCTGTGTCTCTCTTCTTTTCTTTTTTTGCTCATCTCTTTTTGAAATAAAGCTCATACCAAAAAAAAAGAAGATTCGCACCCCAAACCCGTAATGTGAGAGAAATTACTGGCTTTTTCAGTTTTTTCTTTGTATCCCTTCCATCCTCAAAGCTCTCCTCTTCTCTGCCTTTCTGAAAGAGGACACCTTGAAGGAGTGAGGTTCATCATGGAGAGTTCTCCGTCTCTAGAGGATTACAGCCCAGGGCGGGTGGAAAAAGAGCGTGCTCATACGCTCTCACGCGCTGTGTATGATATGAAATATGCTGCTCACATGCGCGTAATGCTTTAAGATAAAATTCCATAAGAATACGCAAATATAGCACTAATGAGGCCTCAGGCATGAATTATGCGCACATGAATTGCAGGAGCACATATACACGCTGTGTAGGGTGGGAATTTGAGTGCTTGAGTAAGCTGATATATTCTCCTCTAAATTCATATGCAAGTGTGTGTGTTTATGTGAATGAGAGAGGACACAGAAATGTTACATTAGAAATATTATATTTGTTATATGTTATGTATAATGTTATATTTCACCTCAAAATCAACAGAAAAAAAACGAATTATATTTTGTACAAATAATATATATATATATATATATATATATAGTATATAATGTATAATATATATTTAATAATTTTTATATTTATTTTATTTTATTTAAATTCAGAGAGGATCGTTTTAATTTTTCTTTATAACAGAAATGAAAACCATTATTGATTAATTAATTTATTGCATTACATAATAATAATAATAATAATTTAATAACTGATTAAAAAATGCATTTATTTATTACTTAATTATTATTTAAAATAAATGGGGGGGGGGGTTTCAGACAGGATTTTATTTTATTTTTTTTGCATTACAAAAATTTGATTTTTCTTGCATTATAGTCATGGGAATTTTGGGAGAAAAAGTGCTTAATTATCATGAAAATGAATGTGACTGTCACAGATAGCAGTGTAGTTAAAATCTAAGGATGAGAGAATCGTAACGCAGAATGAACAATCCAAAGAAACTTTAATGAACACTTAGATAATTCTACACACTCACCTATAATGTTAACACGGAACAGAGAACAAAGAAAACAGAGAGCTTAAAGCTACACTGTGTAATTTTTTTAGTTGATTCTTAGCAAAAAACACTTTCTTTCAGAAATATATGTGCTCATTAATGTATATTTACTTCTTTCAAGTAATAAAGTATTCTCGTAAGTTGAGGGGTTCGAATGCCGGTCACCATGTTGCCCCTCCATCTTGAAACTACATTAGCCAAAGAGGGACATACCTGTAAATTCAAGCTTCGCCTTTCGCGCTTTACACTCAGTGACACAGAGACGAATGCGAGGGGGAGATTACTCGCGACTGCCGGCAGATTTGAAAGATTGCTGATGGAGGATCACGCCTATTTTCGAGGACATGTAGCAGAGTCGCCAAGGAAGCGAAAGAGAGAATTAAAACGTCAACGCGACAGGCAAATCAGCAAGACCAAAGTCAATACTGGAGTAACTTATCCCAGATGGACAGAGCTCATGAGGAGCAAAGATTTTAAAACGGACCCCGAAGTTGCCTACTTTCTTCTCGACAGGTAATCCAGCCTATTTGTGTAAATTCGAAGTTTTATAGTTGCTTGTCTAACCATAGCATGGTTGTGCATAACGCCAGAACGACCTCTAGTATAACTTGCGTTACTTTTCCTCACGTCAATGGTGAAAAAGTATTGTTTACCTTGTAACATAAATCTGTGCTGCGACGGATCACAGGTGATAGTTTTAAAGGCGCAATTGGACGAAGCCGAACTGGAAGCCATGTTAATCTTGGAATAATACGGCCACCGTAGGAGTTAAAACGCCCTCGAAATTGAAAGGAACAGAAACTAATATTCACTGGGTAGTCATACACAATTTCACCGCTAGATGGGGGAAAATATCACACAGTGTAGCTTTAAATACACTGCGATAGACCATTAATGGAACAGGGAACAGGTGTGTAACTAATCAGAAACTATGGAAACAAACTAGAACTAGAACTCAGGCAAAGACAGTGGCAATGAGACTAAATGTCTCCCAAAAGCATCATTAGCCAACTATGGTTACAAGTTCTGTTGAACTCTATTGGTAAAATATATTCATAAAATAAAAACTCTAACTGGCAAAATATTCAAGAATTTCTCATCTCAGTTTGAGCACAGATCGAATAGTTCCCCCAGTGTGACACAGCTTACTTTGAACGTCATGTTTTTCGTATTTTATTTACCATTTTTGAGTTTTATCGAACCAGCATGTTATCAGGTACTGCTGACATAACACTCCTTTTAAATTGGAATTTGCGACCATAGTTGCTTTTGGGAAATGCACCCCAGAACAAGATCATGAAACTATAAACTAGTTAAGATATGAACGTGACATTTAATGGCCATGAAAATAAGCCTTATTTTCTTATGCAGAATAAAGTTCCTCTTTTTTTCCTTTTGATTTTAGGGTGACATTTCTTTGTGAGATTCAACACAGTTTCTATCAAAGTGAATCTGTAGCTTCATTGTATATCACTCACAAACTTGCTGTGTGCACCAGACCTTGTGTTACTGTATCACTCGCTCAAGATGAAACAAAGGATTTTGAGTGTGTCAGTGAGAACCATACAAGAGGAGCGGATGAGAGAAAAGAGGATTAGAGAAACAGAGAAACGGCGAGCGGAGCTGCGAGATCTCCCATTAAATAAAGGCCTTTGCGCTCTGGTTATCTCCAATGCTTTGATTGTTCTGGTTTAATGGCTAATGTCCATAGGATCAACACTTCAATTCAATAAATAGAATGAAATGTGCCTTGACATTATCCTTAAAACAACCATTCGAATGGTTCACATTCATCAGATTTATGACCTTTTTATAGCTGTTCATGCACACATCTTAAAGTAGTCAGTCTTCCATTTCAAATGCAAGTGCTGTTAGAGCTCCTGTGAGCTTTCACATGATCATAAAAGAAAAAGAAGAGTAGAAACAGAATAAGTGAGTGAGTTTGCGAGACAAAGAGATGTTTGCTTTGAGCAGTCACATATAACTGTTTCCTAAGACTTTATCTGCACACAAATGAAAATGAAATCACATGGCGTACAGTATGTACAGCGCTGGCCAAAAGTGACCATGGAAAATTGACATGTTCAACCTTTGATGAGTATTATTAAAATTTTGTTAAAGATTGTGTAAGCATATTGCACAGTTCTGATTGGAGTCAATTGTTTTATTTGTGATAACGTAATAAAACATACCAAATTGTGTGGAGGCTGTCATGCAAAGAAATTATGAACACATGCAAAAACAAGAGATAATCAATTAAATATTAATAATGACTATGTTGTACTCAGTGTATGCTTTTATTCTTTGCACAGTAAAATTAAACCTAAAGCTGTAGTTTGGCAAACAGCAACAGCCCTCCAGACATTTTGGCCACTGATGTATTTTCAGCCGATAGTATACAAATAATAGTGTCTAAAAAGTGTACTTGTAAGTATCATACAAGCAAGTAAGCAAGCATTTATGATGTTGATGACAAATGTTGAGGAGTGTATTATATGTTTGAAATTAAGCATTGAAACTCTACTGTATGCAAGTACAAAAACATAAGACAAATGTTTGGGCAACGCATTGATTTTCATACTAGATCTCATCCTTACTTTTTCATCTAATTTTCAGTTTTTAATGTATTTTTTAGTTGAAAAAGACCCTCTCCCCACGAAATGAGATCAAAGCGTTTAAGACGTAATTATCTTCCTTAAGAATCAGATTAAGACATTGAGGGAAAAAAGTCATGGCCTCAAAGAAAAATCTCCCTTCGTGATCACAAACTTCTCTACTTCAAAGAGCTGTGAAGCGAGTGCCACTTAAAGACACTGTATACTGGGCATGTGTTTGGGCTTTATCTAAGATTATGCAAGGATGAAAACATTTTCATCTGTAATCATAAAATGCAGCAAAAACGATATGTGGCAGAGGGAGACATTTTTAGTAAAATAATTTTAGGGCTTGTGTATGGAATTTTTTTTGTTAAATTATTTTAGAGGGAAAATTACTTGACTACAAACTCATATTTAGATTCACTGCATATGACTGTACTGTAGTGTTGACAGAATTCAGTATAAAAAATTTCTGCAGGTTACATTGTTATTCCAGTTATGTTGAAATGTGTGTATGAAATATGATACAATAGGCCTTTGAGTAACGTTTAACATCTCCCAATTATTGTTGTGTTGCATTACATGTTTTCCATTTTGTGTTAGTAAGAATTTCGTCTTACTTACTATTCATATAAATAACAAAAACTGCACCAAATTGCATATTTTTGCTCAATTTGGAATAAAATGTAGGTGTTTTTTTCCGTATTCTCACCATATTATGCTATTTGATCAAATGATACAAAAGTAAAAAAAAAAAAAAGATGCAAAAAAAAAAAAGAAAGATTTTGTCTAAAGGTTAAAAAAAGGCAGTTTAAATAAATTCGATTTTTCTGACTATTATTATTTATATGTCATGGTTAAATTGGGATAGAAACAATTTTAACACCTAAAAAAAAATAACATGTCACCTTTAAGAAAGATTCTTTGTCTTGTGTTCCTGTCTTGTGCTGTGAGTGTGTGATGTTCTGGCTTCTGCTTCTCTGGGTTTGGGAGAGCTTTAGTAGTTTATTTGTTAAGGAGAGGAATATTCTGCACAGAAACAGTCAGACGTTTGCTTTACCTCAGATGGAAGACAAAAAATAGAAGGCAACAAAATGAAATGTCAGAGACACTCTTCAGTTTCTCAGATGATGTGGGTAAAAGTGAGCCACCCTGACAAATGGTGGCATGCTCAATAATCTCCCCAAAGAACCTTGACTCATGCATGCCAAGTGCATGCCATGTCCACATGTCAAAGATTAAAAATACTAAAACTCCGTTTGGACACATATCCATCCAGTGATGGGAATAAATGTTAACGCTGACAAAACATTTTGACAGCCCTGGCCCTCATTAACATTCTCTCCAGTGGAAATATGTAAATCACATTTCATAAGGGGGAGGTATTCATAAAAACACCCTGCAAGCAAAATATTGATGCACAAAAGGATGCACACGAACAAACAAACACACACATACTTTTCACTCTTCTTTGAGTGGATAAAAGCCTGTTCACACCAAGAAAAATAACTAGCTAACAAAAACTTAGTTAGTTAACTTTAACTAACTTTAACTAGCTTACACACCAAAAGACGATATCGTTTTGCTTATTATAAGCGTGCACTGCAGTTTTGCCGTCTGCCGCTTTAAATGCTCGAGCTCTTTAAACCAGGATGGATTCTGATTGGCTCTCTCTGTTTTTATCGTTCATCAGCTGGAAAAAATTGTTCTGAAAGTGATTCCAATGATATTGTTTCTCTGTGCCGTTATCGTTATTGTTGTGGTGTGGACTCTGCTTTTCCTTTATATTTAAAATGATTTTAGAACTTTATTGTTATCGTTACAGTTATCGTTCTTGGTGTGAATGGGCCTTAACACTTGTGCTCACAGGTACATGAAATCATTCAACAATCAAAAACATTTTTGCACATGCATATTCATGCTAACATCATTACATAGTAATGATAAAATAACAATAACGTGTTTTTGCATTTTGCGTGTTCAGTCTAGGAACATCATGTTTCTTTACAAAGTGATATCGCCAACTACTGGTCTGGCATGCATAATACAGCATTTTTGTATTTTGTCATTTTTGCGGATCCTTGTGAATGGGGATTGTTTTGACTACGTTGTCGTCTGTACGTGAAAAAAGCAAAGGAAAGCTTTTCCGTTTTAGTAAACGGTATGTGTCGTGTAAAACATACCCCTGGTTGGTTGCTAGGTGGTAACTTGCTTACAGGTCCAAGCCCAAGTCTCTATAATATTCTAGCTCATGTACCTCATTGAATGTAAATCTTTTTTTTTATCATGCACAAAATAAATATCATAAGTCTGATTGCTTAGAATAGTAATCACACGTCTCCTCAACATTCAGAGCAAAAAAATTGCTGACCTTATAAGCAACAATAATGTTCCAAGCACCCTATAATGTTTGTTTGTTCATTGCACGCCTGCACTGCAGCACTCATTCCCATTCTGAGCACATTATTAGGGACCACTAAACGCCAGTATTCAGTACCTATAGACAACAGAGTGCAATTATAACCATGACATTAAAAATGTGCAAAGTTTGGGCATACACTAAGATTGCACTGCCTCTCTGCGAAGGAATGACTTTGAGGTTTGTACAGTAAGACATCATTAGTATTGCACACACTTCTGTAATGGCCTGATGCTGCTGACACTATCTGCTCTGAACACACAATCTGATTGGAGAATACCACCCACACGCTATACAGCACACCTATTGGCTGGTGGGGGTTGACAATTAAGTCTAGCGGACGACTGTGCAATAAAAATGTCTGAGTGAGTCATGAAATGTCAGATGATGGACTTTCATCAATTGAAGCATTTTTTGAGAGCCAAGCAAAAGCTTGAAAACTGGTCTAGTATTAAAAAGGAGAATTTTAGCAACAGGACCACAAAAAAAAAGTGTTTCTCAAGGCAGGACCTTCAAACGAATTGCACAGAACTTCAAAAACTGTGTCACTTACGTTCACACATTCTCATGCCAACACACACTAGAGGGGAAAACTTAATCAGCACTCTCTCCCAGGGGTTTCTCTCTCTCTCTCTCTTTCTTTCTTGCCCTATCTTTTTCTTTCTCACCATCACAGACTCATACACTCTCCCAAACGCTTGCACGCCCTCTGAAGTTTTCTGATGCAGTTTGTTTCTATGGCAACAGGAGCCCTTGTTTCCCTGCAGTCGGCTACTTGGAGTTTTTTTATGCCTTTAATTATGAATGGAGGGGTTTGATAATCAGAGACAGATACAGACAGATGCAGAATGAATGATTTAAATCTTGTATTATCGGCTCTTTTCCTTTTAGCAAGGGACAGCAATGGAAAGGCCTGACAAAACTGAAATAGTGTGCAAAGTGTTCATTAAAAACATAATGTAATTAACATGTTTCTTATTTACTTGCCCAATTTGCTGAAAAAAAAGGATCTATTTGGATTATGTGCCAAAGAAGAACTTTTCTCATATGCACCCAAATGAGAGTTGTAGATACAACTTAACTTGTAATTGTGGCAAGCAGTGGCAGACTTTGCCGTTTCTTCGCCCTACTTCCTGCTTCAGTTCTGTAGAATGTATGTTACTACACTGTACATTGAGAAAAAGTGCTATTTTTTTAAGGAGCTATTTCTACCTGAACTGATCCTTAACAATGACTTTTATTTGTGCAACCAAGCTGTCAATATTTGGCTGGTTAGCATGGCCTGGTTAGACCGTGCTAGATGCTGTAAGCTCTTTTTAATCTTTTTATAACATGTTTTTTGAAAGAGAAATCCTTTTTGTCTTTCTCTGTTTCCCTTGAAGCCATCCATACTCTTTTACATGTTGTATTACAATCCACTGAGTGTTTATAAAAATACGCACACTTTTGTACCTCATGCTCGAAATCCCTTTTGTGGCAAAAAAGATACACAACTGTTCAAAAGTTTGGTGTCAGTGAGATTTTTAAATTAAATTATTTAGCAAGGATGCATTAAATTGATCAAAACGGAGAGAAAATGTATAATGTTACAATAGATTTCTATTTAAAATAATTCTGTTATTTTCAACAAAAAATGTATCACAGTTTCCACAAAATTATTAAGCAGCACAACTATTTTCCACATCGGTAAACATAAGAAATGTTTCTTGAGCAGCAAATCAGCATATTAGAGTGATTTCTGAAGGATCATGTGACACTGAAGATTGGAGTAATGATGCTGAAAATTCAGCTTTGCCATCACAGAAACAAAATTGTCATATAATTTCACAATTTAGTTTTTTTATCAAATAAATCTTGCCTTGGTGAGCATAAAAATGTTCAAAAACATTTCATACGACCACTGGTTCTTTGGTGAAAGTTCTGTTAGAACGAGAGCTATGGACTGTGACAGAAATATCATTTACCCAGTAATTATATTTGAAATGCAGACAGATGCACACACACATCCAAACACCTACTTATGCAGTCTGCAATGGCAAACTACGGCTACATATAACGACCAGTTATACGGCTGTCAGAAAACATTAAAGCAAACTCGATACAAAGCGCTAATGGTGTCTCCATCGTTATATGTAACTAAACACTGCAGTAATGCTTTCATTATTGGTTTATGAGTTTTACTGTGCAAACGCGTATACAGTGATGCCTGAGATCTTTGTGTCCTTGCCAATCCTTTTCTGAGTTTTCCCAGTTGCGTCTTTGAAAAGCAAACTCTCTCTCAGTCACGAACTCGCTCCCTTTCTCCGTGGCCACAAGGGAAATATCTGCCGCTACACAAAGCCTGCATTTATCTTAATTACATTTACCTGCTCTAAGAGATGCTCATGTTCACCCCCTCTGATTTTCTATATTTATCCTCAATATGACTAACTCGGTATGAACGCTTTTTTTAAAGTAATTGATTTTTTTTTCTATGCTCAGATGTGGTCTAATGGTGGTTTTACATCCTCTAGTCTAGAAAGTGGGTGTTCATCAAGAAGCACTTGTAAATTTTCAAATTGGAGAAAATAAAGCAATAAATATAATCTAGAGAAGAGGCAATTACATCATACCACAGTATACAGAGGGAATGAAGATTCTAGAGATGCGGTAAAGTTTGTATTAAAGCCACACCGTGGACTTTGTGACCTAAAGAGTTGACGCATACGAGTTATTTTAAATGATTCCTCAGGCCAATATACAGCGTTTGACACTATTAATGCTCCGAGCGGGGCTGCCCTCTTGAAATACCGCCTATGTAAGTTTGGAGGAGACGGACCGTCGTTGAACAGGTCATGTGACCTGGAGAACGTATCGCTTTACGGCCGTCACGTGACCATAGGCTCTGATATACTGTCTTCTAGACTTTTGCGACAGTGCTGCGGCGCTTGTGGCCTCTAGGGGCGCTAGACATGAAAGTTCCAGGTCTAGTGCCCCTAGCGCCCGCAAAAGTTCCGCGGTGTGGCTTTAAAGGTAGGGTAGGCCATTTTCAGAGAGTCTATTAGCGAGCTAGCTTTAAAGCATAAGATCCCACCCTCCCTTCAAAGCATCTCCAAAGCCATGCCTCCTCCAAAACAAGGCAGGAAGCAAACAAAAGCATCACTAGAGACGGCTTTAAACTACCTCATGTCTCAAAGCACATAACATTAGAATAATAATGAACATAAACAACTTAAAGAGCACAGCACTACTACCTGACTGCTGCAGATTCATTTCGGCATTGATAGTGTTGACATAGAAACGCATAAATTCGAGTCACGGACCACTCCAAGTATAACGTCACGGGTTTCCATCTCTTTCAAATTACAGTAGTTATGGAGTGAACGCAGCATAGCTTGTTGTTTTGGTTCAGGAGGAACTGTAAAAAGTGGCTGCTGATTCGTTTGCGCTGCTCAGTGACTGACGTCTGTCTAACACTGCATAGCATGAAACACTCTGATGACGTGTGATGTCTGCGCGAACAGGGTGCGCGGAGGTATGGAAATACATTGACAGACAGGTAGGACATGCATTGTATCATTGCATTCGGACCGAATTCAATGATTGGACGAACATTTTATGGTCCTTCACCTTCCACAGATGATATATATATATATATATATATATATATACACACACACATATAAATGCATTTAGACCACTTAACTATTGCTATCGGGATGTGAAAAGACTTTCAACCAGCATAAAAATAAAATAAAAAATCGGGAACAAAACGCCTTCACTGCCCTTAAGTGTTAACCCTGTTTAGCAGTTCTGATGTTGTGTGAATGTTAACATTTCATTCTCTGTGATATTTTTATGAGACCAGCAAAAACTGAAAACTGATTATTTTAATATGACATAGATATACTATATGTAAGACAACATCGTTGAAAAAAAATTCAGAATCATCATCAGAATTCTGTCATCATTTACTCACCCCTTAAGTTGTTCCAAACCTGTATGAATTTCTTTCTTCTTCTGAACACAAATATAAGAAGAATATGGGTAACCAAACAGTTTATGGGGCCTATTGACTTCCATAGGAAAAAAAAAAAGGAAGTCAATCGGTGACATTCTTCAAAATACAGTCTCTTCTTTTTTTGTGTTCAGCAGAAGAAAGAAATTCATACAGGTTTGGAACAACTTGAGGTTGAGTAAATAATGACAGAATTTTCATTTTTGGGTGAACTGTCCCTTTAACGTTATCGTTGTTCTAAACCCTACTTTTAACCCCTGATAGAGAAACGTTTCACACTTCAGAAGCAAGATTAATACTAGGCTACTTTTTACCCTGGGTTATGAAACCCTGTTTCAGAGCAGGTTACCTCCACTTTTAGTGGTGTTAACTCCGCATTGAGGTGCCAAACGTGTTCAGTGTGAAATGATGCGGTGTTAGAATGTTACAGCTAAGTGCTTAGCAACCGACAACCAATCACGTGCCTCATATTCATGTGTTTTGGACAGTAACAGAAACTATGCGTGTAGTATTAACTTTTGAGAGGAAAACCGTAAAAGGGTGATGGAAAACTCTTCAATTAAAATGAAGAGACTGTTGCATTCTTCTTACTCTTTATAGTCCAAAAAGTCCATTCAGAAAAAAC
The DNA here is from genome assembly GCF_964197995.2 of Scardinius erythrophthalmus. Taxonomy (NCBI): domain Eukaryota; kingdom Metazoa; phylum Chordata; class Actinopteri; order Cypriniformes; family Leuciscidae; genus Scardinius; species Scardinius erythrophthalmus. The sequence goes on along the minus strand of NC_138223.1, from coordinate 8,683,440 downwards.
TTGATAGTATAGTCGGCACTATAATAGGAGGATGAGCAATGCTACAGCTTTCATCCAATCAAGTGACACTGCAAATATGCAAATAAGAATGTTAACCCAGGGTTCAGGAATATACAGTGTGAAACGCCAGCTTATAGTTGTAAACATCGGGTAAATTATGAGCAGTGTGAAATGTGAAGCATTTGTGGATAATGTAGGATTCTGTTAACCTGGGGTTTACAATGCCTCAGTGTTAATTATATTTCAAGTGTGAAAATCCCTGGGCAGTGCTTTCCAAAAGCATTGTAAGCCTAAGTAGATACAGTAGTAGAACCATCAACTTAGCTCACAATGCTTTTGAGAAAGTCTTCATTTTGAATAGTGTCTAATTTGATTAGTATACCTATTTTTTATGATTTAAAAAGAATAACATATTTGCTTGATAATTTGCTCATGCTATTTTTCTGTATTAATATTTAGCCTGCGCAGTGCAGTTTTCAAATATTGCAACAGATTGTCAGCTGGACTGAGATCACAGCTTTGAGTAAACCATTGTAACACATTCATTCATTCAAACTTTTTGTTCTTGAGCCACTCTGATGGTAATTTGGCCTTGTGTTTGTGATGATTATCATGATAGAAGTGTTTCACATGAGCCTTCTTTTGCAGTAGTTATTTGTATTTTGCACCATCTTCTCTTCTTTCTACTTTAACAGGATGTCCTGATGAAAAGCATGATGCAACCACCGCAAATAAAGGCTGTAAACACAGTGTTTCATCCAGTTGCACAAGTATAGCTCCTATCTACTTGAAAGGGGAAAACTGAAATCTCCAAAACTTTTTGTCTCAATAAGAAAATGATGCCAAAATTAGCTGAATGTTTCAGCTCTAGAACAAATATTATTTGCATATTTTTAGATTATGCAATAGCTTTCTTGTAACTGAAAGGCAGGACGTTCTTGCCCACAACAGCTTTTCCTCTATTTACTGTTTATGAAATAATGCCATTTTGCATAAATCTCCCATACAGCAGAACTCTTTATAATCAGTAGCAGTTTCATCTACCTTTGTTCTCAAGTTACTGAACTTTGTAGCTCTTTCAAAGTGACTGTTTTCCTTAAGTCTTATTCTGGTGGTTTAATGTAGTTTAATGCTTCCTGTTAATTGAACCAATAGTCCTCAAGGACATCCAAAGACTTGGATGTAGTTTTGTACCCTTTAATATTATCACTTTTTTAAAATATCTTCATTTCCACAACTGATCTTTAGATCCAAACGGGATTTAAAAAATGCATTTTTGTTATATAGGTCAGTGGAGAGCTGACAGGAAGGTGGAGGGAGGAAGAGAGAGGGAGAGAATGGGATCAGGACATGTCCCATGCCAGACCGGGTCTCCCTGAGCTGTGCTTTATATCGTGAGCAATGGATTCTGTGCCACAGCTGAAACCAGATACAATTCTAATGTTTATTTAAAAAAAGTTGTCAGTTGTCAGCAAGATTCGAATTTGTGACTTAAAGGAACACGCCGACTTTTTGGGACTTTAGCTTATTCACCGTATCCCCCAGAGTTAGATAAGTCCATACATACCCTTTTCATCTCCGTACGTGCCGTAACTCTGTCTGACGCACCCACCGCTGGCCTAGCTTAGCACAAAGACTGGAGGTAAACGGCTCCAGCTAGCGTACTGCTCCCAATAAGTGACAAAATAACGCAAACTTTTTTAATGCAGAAGTAGCAGTGCTTCGCCTTCTGAGAATATAGTTCCCAGTATGTATACGGTTAGAAGATGGCTGTGTCTCATGTGACCTTGTTTTTCGTACACGCTGTGACTATACAAATCACAACATGTAAATAGGAAAATGTTGGCGTTATTTTGTCACTTATTGGGAGCAGTATGCTAGCTGTAGCCATTTACCTCCAGTCTTTGTGCTAAGCTAGGCTAGCTGTGGGTGCGTCAGACAGAGTTAAAGTCCCAAAAAGTCGGCGTGTTCCTTTAAACTGTCGCACTTAAGGTTTAAAAAATCTGAAAACCACCACTGATTTTGCAGGTTGTTTCCCAAAAATGTGGGAGTAATTATGTTTAGAGAATTGCTAGAGAATGTTGTCTCTTTTTTGTTCACTTTATAGGCTCTACAGTGTGGAATCGCAATATTAGCATAAAACAAATCATTTTAAGTTATAACATTATTTTTAAATTCATTTTAATTTGAGTTTCAGATCTTTAAAAAAATATCACATACTTGTTGAAATTTAGTTTTTAATTCAGTAAAATGGAACAATTTGCTGGGACAAGGGTCTGGATACTATCTTTTCTATTGATGTCAGAGTTTTCTCATCCAAACATGTTCCACTTAAAACATGACATCACTTATTTTCCTATTGGTTATTAATATTCAGAATGAATCCTGCATGCTGTCATTTGCCTGAATAAGACATCGGAGCGAAATGAGACTCAAGAGACTATGCTCTCTGAGCATGATGAATCATTACCACACGTATTTTTTTAATTAGCCAGCGCCGGAGGCTAAAGCACACCTTCCCTCGACCTCATGCTGTGAAACATACCAACAACAACAAAAAGTAAAGAGAAAAGTAAATAAACGAGGTCCCCGAAGGTTCATTTTCATGAGGTAAATTAAATCATTAAGATATTCAGATTTTCATTTGCTTCAAATAAAGCATATTGTATAAAGCCCTTTTAAAAAATCATAGAAGTTATGTCTGTGTATTGTTTAGGGCAACAACAAAAAAAGACAAAAAGTTACTGCACCTGTTTGGATGTGAGTAATATGTAATATATGTGTCGATGACAAAACTTTTTTCAGACCGAATATTCTAAAAATCCAATACAGACTAATTAATTTAAAAGATGAATGTTTTTACTTTCTAAATTATAATTCATTTTTTGATAATATTTGTGAGGCTTTGAGTAAAAACTGTCCGGAGATTATTATAATGGTTAAAAAAAATTAAAAGGCTTAAAATCTGGGGGGAAAGGTATTAATAAAATATGTATCAATCAAAAATTCATTTGTAACAATAATTTGACCTTAATAAATATATTTGAAAATCATTTTTGAAAGTAATGGTTAAGTACACTCATGTGTAAGGAAAATATTTTATTACCTTTTTTATGGTTATATTACATATTTTTGTATTATTTTGTTGTTGACAATGTTTATTTTTAGATTTTTTTCAGAATGCATCAAACCAACATGAATACATAAATGAGATATTTTTGAATAATTTCTCTCAACTTCCCGGACATCATAAAAACAGCCCTCAGGCTCACAGATCTCTGCCATGAGAACGAGAAAAAGCTTCCCGTAAAGGCAGTAAACTTTCGTCCAATTAGAGTACACATTTGATGCTGGTCTCTCATACATGCCAATGTGAAAATTGCTATTAGTCACAGTCCTAGTTTGTGTGCTTTTTGTGTGATATAATCTAAGCACTCACAGCCCCATCTTTACTCTACCAAATTGAAGTGTTGAAGGGAAACAAAACACTGATGGTGGAGCGCCACTGGGGGAAGTTTGCTGAGTGCGTCTGTCTTATCTGTGCTTAACAGGCCATGGTGTTAATGTGCGAGCCGTGGCAGATATTGCAACTTCCTGCTGATCTGTCTCCAGGTTTCATAATTTTCTTTTATAATGACTGCAGCTATAGATTGGTGGCAGGGACAGCTGGTCTGAGAACATCCCAGCTTGTGCCAAAAGCAACACTGCAGCCTTTCTTTTAAATTTTCCTGTTTACCTCAGCAAACTTGCAACCTGCTAATCTTTGGCTATAACATACTTCAACTCATAAAACACCTGGATTGAAACTCAACCCTTTGTTAAATGTGAAAGACAACGCAAACATTTAAGCTAATGAGCTATTTTAAGTTAGAGAACTGCTTCTCAGAGAAGCCTGAGTTAGAGGAGCTGTACAAAGTCAGAGAAGTCAAGGAAGACGGCCATACTTGACTTCTCTTGAGACGTAAAGCATTCAGGTGTATCCAATTTTCTAAGCTAGTCCACACAACTGGGTTCTTTTCCTCTTATAATCTCTTAAGAGTTGCAGTAAAGCTGCTGTGTAATGACTGACTGGTCAAATTAAGTCTCACAAGCATTTGTACATTTACATCTAGATCTTTCATTTTCTGGTCTTTGCCATGGTGTTGCTATGCTTTATCTACAATACTCTGGCTATGCAAGTATTATTTTTTTTCCATCTGCTATGTGAAAATCATATGTCTAATAAAACTCAACAACAAGCCGCACGATTTGAGATCTCATTCATGTCCGTAATTGGTGTTAAATTGAGTAATGCGAGAAATGTAAGCAACAGTATGAATAAACAATAGTAATAATTATATATGGTTTATAATCGTCTGTCACGATTATAAATTTTGTTCTGATAATTAATTGTCATACAAATAATTGTGTTTAGTTTAGTTTTTTTTTAATGTCATTTACAGTGTAAGACTTTTTTATTTGGAATCATATATAATACAATTATTATTATTTATTTGGTGATTTTCCTTTTATTGTGACAGGACAGTAGAGATATGACAGGAAACGAGGTGGGAGAGAGACGGGGGATGGGATCGGGAAAGGTCCACAAGCCAGGACCCGAACTTGGGCCGCCCGAGCGCAAAGGCGCCAACATATGATACAATTTATAATAAAAATAGCCCCATATGATTTACTTTAATGCTGTGAAAAGTAATAATACCTATATAAATAGTTGTTCATGATATATAATAACTGCAGTACAATTTCCCTTATTTGGATGGCAAAATGTGATTTAATTTAAATTTAAACTGCACAATTATTGCGGCCGTGTCAAATAATTGAGATTATATCAAATAATCACGAACAGACAATTAATCAATTATTATGACAGGCCTAAGAAGCACCAATTACATTTACCATTCACTTAACTATAAAGTTCACCAAAAAAAAAAAAAAAGGTGATCTGTCATCATTTAAGGGCCATTCACAAAGTCTTTACTATTTTAATAATCATTCTAACTCTATGAGAATAGGAAAGTCCACACTTATAACAAAACAATAATGTTGGAATTACTTTCTAAACTATACTTTTCCAGCGGATGAATGATAAAGTGACAGACGTCACAACTGCTTATTATAAATAGAATGTTATCGTTTGTTGATGTGGACTAATATAGTTTGCATTATCGTTCTTGGTGTGACCGGGCCTTTACTCACCCTCATGTCATTCCAAAAATAAAACTGTGAAACACGAAGGAAGATATTTTGATGAATGTTAGGTTCAAAACAACACTGGACTTTCATTGCATGGATAAAAAAAAAAAAAAAAACTTTTTTGGGCGAACTGTCCCTTTAATGACAATTACCAGGCTAAAGTAAACAAGGCTATTCTAGTCCTCGAACCCTGAGAAACACTGCAATTGCAAAGTTCTAATCATGCGAGACTGAAGCACTGAAGTGGGAAGGCCATTGGCAACACTTTAATTCTATAACAGTGTCTTTAATTAAATTCATGACAGAATTTCCGGAGGTTAAAAACAAGTGTAGCGGCAGCATTGTGGATGCGCTCGAGGGGATGTGTGGTAAATGCTGGTAGGCTGGGTGAAGAGGTTCTATGCCTTAGGTTATTAAAAACCCAAATGCAAAGAATGGATCTCCACTAATGACAGGATTAAGAATAAGAGCCATTCATCTCACGCAGATTTGCCCCACTGCTTTTCTGCACTCTGCGCTAACTGCACTACTTTTAATTGGCCAAGACTGCGGCGAAAGATCCTCAATTAGACGCTCAGTGGCAGATCTCCTGGGTTAAAGAACTGGTGCGGAACAAAAAACAGGCTTAAGACGTGCGGAAGTAAGAACAAAGAGAGGAAACGGCAAAAGATCCTGAAAGCTCCGGCCTTGACACGTACACACACTTTCATCATTAAAGAGGAACTCAGTAAAAGAGTCTTCTTGACATCTGAGCCGAGTGCATGTGGATATCCACTAGCTTCTGCGAAACCTTGGGGGTCCGACTGACAGGTTTGTCTGATTAATGGATGACTATCTGACTCTCCATCTTCTCAGTATGTTATCTGTTATGACTTTCAGAAGACCCCCACCGAGAGCGGTGGAGACACATCATTGTTAGCGTGTGAATTAGGACCTCAAGGTGAAGGAAGAGAATGGACTGCATCCAATACTGTGACAACCTTAATGAGATCATACTTCATCATTGACTTCACAGCCGACATGAACCACATGGTCCTAGTAGAACACATCAATGGCGCAGTCCTGCAGAGGATCAAACATTATAAGCAGCAATAGAGAAAATGGAGTGGTATAAGATGACTAATAATGCTGTGACATTTCAAAACTACACCGTTTGTATTAGCTTAGGCAGTTTGCCCCTACTGGTAGATACTGGAGCTACATCATGCTGGCAAAAAGCATGATTACATTCAACAGTAATTCAACAAACTGTAACAGTTTCTAACAATCGCTAGGGCCAATTTCATAATACTTAATTCACTTCTTCAATACTCTTCACACAGTGAGCACAACAGCAGTCTTTGTGGGCTAAACTGTGGTTCGTTTATCATTGCTTTGATACTACAGTTTTTTCAAATCACTAAGACATATTTCTCAATACTTTGGTTGCTTTAAAAAAATACTCAGTTCACACAGTCTCTTAACTACCTTTCAACTTAGCTTTTATTGAAACCAAGCTGCACAAATTATTCATTTTGGTTTTTGTCACATTATGGTGTAATAGTGTGATGAAAGACCATCTCTGCAGAAGATCAACGCCTACTTCTACATCATTGCCTCTTTAGCCTCATATATATCGGCTGTTTGGCTAAAATGATTCGTAAAAAGGGTAAAAAATATTGAGATATTTCTTAATCCCTAGTTTCTTTTCATGTATTAGAATTCTTACATCTGTTGTTGGCACTTTGAATAGCCAAAATTTCTCCTCGTTCTTTCTCTTTTTGTACCCTTTTATTTCTCCTGTTTGAGCAGAATCTTAACAAAGCCATTCTGTTTTAAAAATCTGATCTTTTTTTTTTTGAAAGCCACTTAATTTCTCTTTGACAAGCAAAAGGTACTTAACAAGTCTCTGTAAATTATAACACAGTTTTTTTTTTCACTTGCAGCCAATTTGCATGCATACAAATTTCTAAAACATTCATAACTATGTAAGTAGGTCAAAAGGTGGACACATTATTAATCGCGTTCCCCAAGATCGCGTCCTCATCTGTGGCGTGAGTGCGGTTGACCTCCATTCTGTGTTGATTTGTTGCGCATTAATCCTAGGAAATGTCAGGAGATATTGACCCAATATAAAGTGAGACATAAGGGGATGTACAATGAATACACCCCCAGCTGTTCATATCCTTGAAAGTGTGATAGGCTGAGTCAATGCCCAATTGCCTGTAGATTGACGCGAGAGGTTTGATTTCTGTTATCAGTGTGTATGATAAGTGAGGGCCACGCTGACGCTGAGCAATAACTTCTTGATTACATAGCGCGTCTGTCATCACAATCTGAATGTGACTCTAACAAGCTCAGCAGCGAGCTGGGGAATACACTCTTTTATGAGCTCGGAGCCAAGCGAGATGCAAGGTGCCGTTTGATGCGCAGAGCCGGTAATGAGCGCGTGTCCAGTGTCACACACCCCGATGTCGATCAAAGTCAAGGAAACCATAGCAACGCTACATCTTCGATAGCACGCCCTTGCCTTTTTAAAGGATCTACTAACATTTAGAAAGGATGAGAGTTTAATGATGCTGCAGGTGGCACTGTTGAGACTGAATATGTGTAATGAATATGATACTCCACCTGACGCGTGTCCTAAATAGGCGAGATGCGACAAGTTTCCAGTGACAGGCAATTTTTCTGTCCACGGTGAACTCACAAATGCTGCGTGATGTGACACAGGCACTGTTAAGAAGAATACATTTGATGTTTAATGTTATGAGAAGCGGGATTTCCCTGCCCAATGTGAAGGCTGGAAATTCCATGTCCATTTTCATCCATTTTAACAATTCCAAAAACATACAAATTACAACTGATTCATCTCCAGATTCTTTCTTAAAGGGACAGTTAACCTGGAAATGAAAATTCCACCATAATTTACTGACCCTTGGGGAATATATTTTGGTAACACTTTACAATAAGGTTTCATTAGTTAATTATACTAATTAACACAAACTAACAATGAACAATACTTCTACAGCATTCATTAATCTTAGTTTATGGTCATTTTAACATTTACTCATAGCCTACATTTTTAAAATCCAAAGTTGTATTTGTTACCAATTGTTAATACACTGTAAACTAACACGAACAAGCAATAAACAGTTAGATTTTTACGAACTAACGCTAACAAAGATTAATAAAGGCTTTTAAAAATATGTTGGTAATTGTTAGTTAATGCATTAACTAATGTTAACAAATGAGACCTTATTGTAAAGTGTTATATATAAATAAAATGTTATATATATATAAAGATATTTATATTTGCATCCACACAAATAACCCGTTATCGGATTGATGGCACAATCGGATTGAAAAGTACATTCATGTAAACTCGTCAATCGATCTGACTGAACTCAATCAAAGAAAGTTAATGAAATGCACTGAAACCCAGCCTTCTTCAAAATATCTTCTTTTGTGTTCCACAGAAGAAACGCATTTGAGTTAGAACGACTTGAGGGAGGGTAAATAGTGATTTTCGTTTTTGAGTTAGAAAATTCGTTACTTTCACCAAGCTAAAATATATCTCTGCTGTAGACCACAGTGGCCATGTCATGCTATGGCATACAAACACACCACCATTATGCTGCAAGTTCAAACTATCTGAGAGCTAAACTGACTAAGCCTTCCATTTTGCTGGTCTTCTGATTATCAAAGAGAACTCATATTGTCAGACACTCAGGCTACCAGTTTTAGCCCTTCTCCCGAAAATCATCACTCATGAATGCAAGTAGGGCAGCCTTCTGAATTTGATGAGAATGGGCAAGAAAAGTGGTATAAAGTGCATGAGGGAGAGAGAGTCTTTGATCTCTGCGAGGTTCCCACATTTATGCAATACATCAGGGCATCGCATTTCATTACATCCATTATATTGATTTATTGAAATGAATTGGATTGATGGAATATTTTGGAACATGCTGGATATTGCTGTCTGCTATTGGACAAATCATAATCATAATCATACCATTGGATAAATCACAAGAGTGTATTGCTCAAATACATGTCACAGAATGCTAGACTTTTTTGCATACAACAAAATCTTTGTATGTGAGCAGCATGAATTCATGAACTGGACAAGTGGACATTTGCAAAAGCTGTGATATTGATGTTAGGTATCTGTATTTGTTAATTCATCTATGGCTAACGAACCCAACATAGCTCATTAAAATTAATAGCTAGCTCTTGAGTCCCTCAGAATTAGGCTAAATAGGGTTCAGTTTTTATGGTCTCCTAAGTCTCCATGACTCGCCACAGGAAAATGAATCACAAAACAAACAAAGAACCTTTGCAAGGTCTCATTTCAAAACATATTTTTACATAAATACCCAACGCTTATTTAATTTCATGGCAGTTATAAGATTATAAGATAACTTACTTACCTTCCTTCAAAACTCCAGTTCAGCATTAAAATCTCTTCTTCTTTTTTTTTTGGTCACATCATTCTTTTTCTTTTAAAAAGTGTGATGCCATTGACAAGTAGGATCTAAGCCAGTTCCATTCAGTAGCAGAATCATGAGGCAGACTCACACCGAGCTCTGTCCAGCGTTCTGAAAAGCTTTGCTGTGTATTGATTTCCCTCTTCTGAGAGCTTGCGCCATTGCGTTCTTAAAGAACGTTCACATTATTGCGTTCCGTCTGCGGTAGTGTGCAAATTATACAATCTTATAGACGAAGAACGATTCTTATAGAATGTCTAATTAGTGGGGTTCAATGTTTTTAGGTGACTGACGTAGCTTTTTTACGTTCAAACGGTTGTTGTGATATACTGTACAGTGTTGTGTTACTCTTTAAGTAAAGTGATAATTACAGTAGCCTAAATTTTGCCGATGCTACGTCAAACAGCCTACTGATTCTAACGGAACGGCGTGCTGTTGCTATGGGTATCCTACAGCCAAGGGCGAACGCAATTTCTGTTCGCAAGAAAAAAGTTGTTTGATAACGTTGTTGAAAATGTTCTGTAATAGGCTAAATAGTTTACAATTAAACTAGTTTATGTAGGCTTTTATGTGAGAGCCCTCAACTATTTGTTTTGAACGACAGCCCTGGGAAGGGAGTTTAAAGCCTTGATTAGAACCCCCAAACCCCATAATTCGCAACAAGGTGCACATATGCGTCAGACGAATATTTGGCCGTTACGTCGCGTCTCACATGCCATGCGCCATGAGCGTTGCGTTTTAAGGCGGCGTTGTCAAGTTAAAAACTGTTAAACTTAAAAACACCTGCGATCCGTTCCATTACTACGTTGCACTCCGTCTTGCTGTTTTTGAACGCAAGAACGCGAACTATCTGAACGGCCCCTTTAGTGAACGGCAGCTTTTAGGCTACTTTTTTCCCCCCATTCCGCTCGTTTTATTTTGTGTGTCCTACATTTGTCGCTTTCTTGACATCTCATTTGTATCGCATGAAACAGCGCTGTATAGATAGGTTCGGAGGTCTCACTTGGATGGGAAGCAGTCGCAAAGGAGTAGCCCAACTCTGAATACTAATTTCCTCATGCCCTTCCGTAGCCTATAAGACGGCCTTGGTACAGGTAGATAGCAGAAATGTTTCCCACAGAACAGGGAAAAACAGACCCTCGCGAGCTACTTATGACCGGTGCGCAGAATCCAATGAAACATATGTGGAATCGATGAGTGAATATCAATACAAAAGACCATGCACTGCGCTATTGACACAGAGTTGACTAGACTAAAGACAATCTCAATCGCCTCTTATTTATTTAATGCATTTTGAAGCCTTACCTTTTAAGATGACAAGCCTCCAGTCAAGGTTTTATGATGAGAGAGTGTTGGTCTGTAGATCTCATTTACTTCAGAACTGCAAAATCCAGCACTGCGGACGCGTCCGGGCATCAAGCAGCAAATGCCCGCTGCTGGAACAAGCCACTGCGGCAGCTACAAATCTCCCGGTCCGAATGAGCACACGGTGATTAATTCGAGTCTAAAGCGTGATGGAGAGTTCGTATTTTTTCCACCTTCGTCCCGTGTTTATCCCGCTCTGAGTGTCTATACTTCTCAACAGTCTCCACCAAGCGGTGGACTGAGCAGCAACCAGGCAGATGCTTTCAGGCACACACATACAAGGAGTTGTGTGTGTGTGTGTGTGTGTGTGTGTGTGTGTGTGTGTGTGTGTGTGTGGAGGTGGGGGTGATTGACAGGTTGTTGTTATTCCCATTTGTGGGGGTAATTGGATTATTGTGGCATTATTAATAAGGAATTGTTAATCCTAAACCAAATCATATTTCATCTTGTTCCACATATTTACACTGTTCATGCTTTAATATGCAAAGTATTATATTATATTATTATTATATTATAATATAATATATTAACGTTTTAACTCTATGCCGCCTGAACAATTTCATTTAGGCCAGTGGATCTCAACCTTTTGACTTCAGTGCCCCCAACTGTCCACAACAATATTTTAAGTCATCTTAAAGTCCCCTTAAGTTTGTTGAGGCCCCCCGGACCCTGGCCTCCTGGTTGAGAACTGGTTTAGGATCAGTATCAAACCTTATCGCTTTTAGAGATTTAGATATGACAAAACACTGTAAAAAAAAGTTTTTTAAGTAAAGATGAGGCACCAGAAACGTTGTGATATGTGCTAGACGAACTTCAAGAATTACCTGTAGAAAGTCCTCTGGAAGTCATTGTTAAATTTGCACAGATTTTCTGGGTTAAAGTTCTTATTTGCATGTTTAAATGCAAACTCTATTAATTGGACGAGTAGTATTGATTGGTGAAATGTGGTAATATTTGTTCTATATATATCAGTACACTACTATATACTATGTATATACAGTATATATATATATATATATATATATATATATATATATATATATATATATATATTGTATATATTTAGTGTTAAGAGCATTGCAACGATCTTTGAACCTTTTTCCACTATAAAGAACCTTATGTGCAATAAAAAGTTTCCATGGATGTTAAAGTTTCTTCATCAAGCCATGGATGCCACGAAAGAACTTGAACCCACTTGAAATCACTGATGATGTGTCCAAAGTTGCACCATTGGGTGTTTCAGAATCCAGTGTGTTGTTTCATACACATTATGGGGGAAAAAATCTTGTAATGTTTGTAATCTTTTAGTCTTATTTATCCTTACCTGTAAATATCTATCATTCAAATATATACTTTGCCTGTTTCACTTGGATATTCACCACAATAGAAGTGAAAAGGGTAGCAAACATTGACTTTTGCCGCTTCCTTCAGATGCTGAAACAGTCTGTGACTGTACCAAGTGTATTAATATTTTAACAACTATTGTTTTGTTTATGATTTGCTGTCTGTTGGAAAACAACTCGCCAAAACATGCGTCACACTGTTTCTCACCTTACAGACAGCAGTTTATCCAGCATCACAACAGCTTTGAAAATTTGGTGAGAAATGCTTCTCAAACCAAGTAGCCTTTACTCAGGGTGAGAAAATGAAAATGCATTAAACCCGGGGCTTATGCATAGTGTGAAATGCTCTATGGAGTCTTTGACAGTGACACTGGACACCTCTTCAGTGTAAATGATGAGCTGTGCCCTCTGTAACAGTCTTATTGTCATGCTTTGACACGTGCTTCAGACATCAGTCACGCTGAGGCATTACCGTCTTACTCAGAACCAGTGAGACTGCGAGTTCTCATTCGAAAGGGAACTACACACATCCATTTCATATTACTCAGAGAAATAAGTATTCTCAGTGACAGCTAACACCTCAGAAACAACAGCAGGAATAGTGGTGTTAGTGAGCCTGGTGCTGAATGTTTTAGTTCAGGGAGGATTACAGCATCAGAATGTGATGCAGAGAACATCATTTTAAGAAATGTAACTTTTTGCTCCATTATAATCTTCATACGGCACTTCACCTCTAGCCAAGGCTCATACATTTTTTAACAAACCAATAAAAGTTGGATTCCTGGAGTTTTATAGAGCCTTCTCATTGGAATTTAGAACCTGTTTTAAACTATTTTTATATACCTTTGGTCCCCAAGGGCATCAGTTTTTCACATTTATTTAGCGATTGTAGATCAAGTTTGGTGCAGAGGGCACTAGTCCTCACTATCAAATAATTACTTTGAAAGGTCACAAAAGGAGACAGGAGTTTCAAATGTGGCTGTTGGCAATAAGATAATTTCCCAAAATGTGTGCTTTTGGCTCATGTTCAAACATCTTTTGAGTTATAGACTAACTCACGATTGCTTACCTAATTTAAACTAACACATTCATGCATCAAAATGAGTGATGACTCCCTCTTGGATCTCGTTCAGTCAGAAACACAAAGCCCTTAAAATGTGTTCAGTTCAAAACGGCGAAGCTGGTAGTTTATCAATTCAAGTCATAAACATCTACTTCTAAAGAACAACTGGAGAAATGTATAATCCTAGAGCAGCCTTGTGCGTGTTTCTCAATTCTCTCGCCCTAAAACACAGGCCAATCACGGGAGGTGATGTGCAGTGCTCCAAAAATATCATTTCCCAATACAACCTCCTCTACATGAAAACAATAGGCATGTTCAAGATCCCTGGGACTTTTAGACCTTGTTTCTCTCAGCAGACTATAGCTCCAGAAGAGTGCTGTCATCAGGGTAATACATACACATTTTTAAAAGATACAAAAGTACCAAACCAAAGCTCATTAGATGATGAAAATAATGGTGAAAACAACCCCAAGTTTCTGGCATAAATGGCTTCAGTCCCTCCTTCAATATAAATCTATAGGATTTTGTTTGTAATATAATGAAATATATATATATATATATATATATATATAGACAAATATAACAGATTTTCTTAGTTAGTTGCCAAGGCAAAATTTCTCATTTTAATTTACAGTAGCTTAACTTGATGTTCTAAAATAATTCAAACGAGAACTAATCAAAATGATAAAACCACAACTAAACTACTAAAACTTTAAAGGGATAGTTCACCCAAAAATGAAAATTATCCCATAATTTACTCACCCTCATGCCATCCTAGGTGTATATGACGACTTTCTTCATTCAGCCGAACACAATCAGGGTTAAAAATATCCTTGCTCTTTCAAGCTTTATAATGGGAGTGAATGGTACCTTATTTTTTGAAGCCCAAAAAGTGCATCCATCCATCATAAAAGTAATCCAAAGAGCACCAGGGGGTTAGTAAAGGCCTTCTGAAGCGAAGTGATGCGTTTTTGTAAAAAAAAATATATCCATATTTATAACTTTATAAACTATAATTACAGAAATGGCTGTGCATGAGTCTAGTTCTGGGGGAAGAGTGACCTCTGACCTGACGCAAATGAGGATAGAGCAAAACAAAACACCGGTCAGGGTAAAATATAGATATTTTTCTTACAAAAAACCCATCCTTTAACTTCAGAAGGCTTTTTTGCTTCAAAAACTCTACTCAAAAGGCTCTACTCACTCACATTATAAAGCTTGGAAGAGGATATTTTTAATATAACTCCGATTTAGTTTGGCTGAAAGAAGAAAGTCATATACAATTAGGATGACTTGAGGGTGAGTAAATTATGGGATAATTTTCAACTAAAATGAAAACAGTAAATATAAAAACAAAAACTATGATTGTGATTCTATAATAGGTGGAATGTCTAAAAATGATGGCAAAAATGTATATTTGGGGTAAACTTCATTATGTAAAAGCGTTGGTTGAAATCATAAGCGTAAATACTGTATGAGTCATAGTAATAATGATGTAACTTTATAAGCGTCATTGAATAAGTAATCCATCAGCTTCAAAAGCAAAAATCTCTGCAATGGTTAAAATAAGCAGTCTGTCTTTGGGCCGCTCACCCGCCTTGTCTGTCTCAAACATAGCCAAGCATAAAACCTTCTACTGAGGATGACTGCGGAAAATGTTAAACAGCATCACTATAGAAGGCAGAAGCATAGGCGCCAGGATCCGTCTCAGAGGGGGGATGTGATTATATGGTTACAAAGACAACTATAAAAGTGGTTCATAAAAACATGGTTTGGAGGACAAGCAGATGGACAGACAGGAAGTGAGAGGAGAAAGAAGAGGAACTGGAGAGACATGCTCTCCGTGTCCTCTTTGAGCTGCTCAGTGGTCTTTTTTGAGCTTGGCATTTAGCCCAGGCACGCTGGGACACGCTCACGTCTTACCTGAAGACTCGTTTAAATGATCTGCTCTCTCGTACACACACTTGGCAGCGTTCTGAGGGAGCAGGAACAGAGAGAAAGAGGAATTGAGAGGGAGAGGGAAGAGAGTTTGATGTAACTGCTTAGTACTCTTGATCAGCAGAAGAACTTCTTGGCCTTGACAGGTTTTAGGTGTGTATACAGCTAGATTTAACGGGGGGGAAAACAGGACATTTTACAAAGACGTCAGGACTTCTGAGGGATGGATATGAAAGGCTTGATGCCATGAGAATCTTCAAAAAGCCTTTCCCAAGAGAACTGCGTGACTGTAGATTAAGGGTTAAACCAACCAAGCCACATCAAGAAAGTGCTGTGAGGGTGAGAGCAAGTAAAAAAGGGAAGGAATAAAGGATGGGAAGCGATGGATTGGTTTGACAGCCTGGTGGGAAAAGTGAGTAACCAAGTCAAAAAGTTACTTAAAACACTACTGTTAAAAGGTCAGTAAGATTTTTTTTTTTTTTTAAGAATTGTAATCTTTTATTCAGCAAAAATGCATTAATTGATCAAAATGGACTTTTGAAAGAATATTGTTACAGATTCTATTTATCAAATAATCCTGAAAAAATATTGTGTTGTATATTGTATTCCAGCTGTATTGAAGCAGCACAACTGTTTTCAACATTGATAATAAGAAATGTCTCTTGAGCAGCAAATCAGCATATTAGAATGATTTCTGAAGGGTCATGTGACACTGAAGATTGGAGGAATGATGCTGAAAATTCAGCTTTGCATCACAGTCGCTGTTTCACTTTAAATAGGTAAATGCTTGACCAAAAAAACAAGATCTTGACATCACAACATTTATTTCCATCAAGATATGCATACATTTTTGGTCAAGATCTTGTATTGACAATGCAAGAGTCCAGCACTCTGTAAAGTCTCCTCCAGAACATCCCAAAGACTTTCAATGGGGCTCAGAGATGCCAATTCATGTGCTCCCTCAACCATTCTCTCACAGTTTGAGCCTGATGAATCTTGACAGTGTCATCCTGGAATATGGCCATGATGTGTCTTCCTACATGGTTGTTTAAGAAATGAAAAGGTCCATCAATTAGGGTAAGAACTCTTGCCAAATATATAACATGATAGAAATATAATAATCACTGCAATAATAATCCAATAAGCATTTGCCTATTTAAATCGAAACCAATTTTTGACCAAGAAGTGTGTATGGAAAACAGTTATTTTAATAATTTGTAATAATATTTCACAATATTTCTGTTTTACTGTTTTTTTTTTGTTTGTTTTTTTGTTTTTTTTTCATCAAATAAATGCAGCCTTGGTGAATAAGAGACTTCTTTCAAGAACATTTAAAAATATTAAAAATAGAAATTACTAACCTTTAAGATTCCAAACATAAGACTTTCTTTCTTCTGTGGAACTCGAAAGAATATATTCATAAACTCTTCAA
The DNA here is from genome assembly GCF_964197995.2 of Scardinius erythrophthalmus. Classification (NCBI taxonomy): domain Eukaryota; kingdom Metazoa; phylum Chordata; class Actinopteri; order Cypriniformes; family Leuciscidae; genus Scardinius; species Scardinius erythrophthalmus. The sequence continues at coordinate 8,666,643 of NC_138223.1, read as the reverse complement.
ACGCACTGCAGATGTCAAGCTTGGATGAGATTTGAGAGCTTTGAAGGAACTATTTTCAGCAAATAAGAACTTAAATTTCAGTCTGTTCATCACACAGAGCTGTTGTACTGCTTTAGAAGACTTGGAATATGGCGCATGAATCATATGGACTACTTTTATGATACCTTATGGTGCTTTTTCATTTATTTGTTTATTTTCTTTTGGAGCTTGACAGCCCCAGCTCTCATTCCGTTGCCCTTGACGGATATGAAATGTTTCTGGCATTAAAAGTTATGAAAAACTGTGATTTAGAAAGTATTAAACAAGGAAATTGAGATGGCATTATGAGATGGTTGTAAGACATTGCCCGAACATCTCTAACATTCTTCCATGTAATGTTTAAATGCAACCTTTATTGTGTATTGATTTACAATAAGCTCTCTTTTGCTCTAGGCTACAATAACACACTATTTTAGCTAAGATGCAGTAGAGTTACTGCCCTCATTTGCTTTTTCCATCTCTCTAACACACACACACAAACACATAAAGTTAGATGCTAAAAATGCTGATAAACAAAGGCAGAGTATTGTAGATTGCATACAAAAAATAGAAATGTATTTTCTTTGTAATTTTTGTACATTTTTGCCATTACACAAATCAAAATGTCACATCAAAATACAGTTAACTTACCCTCATAGGAAAAAAAAGGTACAAAAGCTTTATTATAATCACTTTTTGAGCATAGACCTGAAAATGTAATTTCCAACTTAAGCTGTTGTAAATCTTGAAGGCTTTGGAGCACAGACTTAAGTTTGGTCTCGTTTTAAAGACACTTGGTAGATTATTGCTGAAGTGAAAAAACTACAATACAATTCAATAAGTTGTAGAAATTTGAATTTATTATTATGGAAAATGCAAATACAAATGCTATTTTTAAATTTTATAAGATAAATATATTTTTAAAAACATGTTTTACTCGAAAACTGTGAGAAAATCAAAGCCATATCTAAACAAGCTGTGGTCCAAATTTGAGGTTGATATCTCAAAAAATTAGCTTTCAGTAATATTTTGTTTGGGCAGTCCCAAACATTTCCATAGATGAAATTCATCTCCCATTCGTTTCCAATATGGTAATTTTTGACCGTGAACAGTAACTGTGACTATTTATTGTGTGTGTGTGTGTGTGTGTGTGTGTGTGTGTGTGTGTGCGTGTGTGTGTGTGTGTGTGTGTGTGTGTGTGTGTGTGTGTGTGTGTGTGTGTGTGTTCACATAGAAAGTGCCAAAACCTGTACCAAGTTTTGTACCATTCCAATGAAGTAAAAAATTATAAAAAAAAACAAAATGTCATATTTTTTCAAAACTGCCTCATTTATGTTATAGCAACAGTTGAGCTATACAAGCGCAACCTATGAAAACATTTGTTTAGCACTTGAACAAGGCTAAATAAGCGATCATACATTCATATACACACATGCACACGGTCTCAGCTAAATATGAATGAACAAAGATGTTCCTGTGTGTGCATGTGTGCTGTTGCTGTGTCTGGTCTCTTCTCTGATCTTGAGCCATATGGCTATGGTACAAAGCTTTCACTGCATTTCAAAGGACATTTCTGCAGGACACCGGCTGGCCAGTCCATAAACCATACGCACTCATGCATATTCACATTTTTATTTTGAATTTTTCACATACTTTCTTTCATGATTACTGGTGGGTTGCCATTTTCATATCCCAACAGTGACTGTACATATTTCAATGAGTTTTCACAGTATATGTTATACTGTATGTGACTCGGCAAAGTGAACTAATCAGTTTAGATGATGTAACATGTCACCATTGTTTTTATCACTTTTTTTTTTTTTTTTTTGTAAATTTTAAAATAAGTGAAAATATATTTTAAAAAAGAAAAGAAAATAGAAAAAAATTTGATCAAAATGAGCCATGGTGAAAATACGATACTTTTTCTCAAAACTGGTAGTGTATAAATGATTAAATGATTAAATACTACATTTTTAAATTATTAAAAATTAACCGTTTTAAATAATTAAAACTTACATTTATTACATAATTTATCTGACTGTCAGGGGTCTCCAGCTGAAAGTGAAGGCCTGATACATTGAAACAAGTGACTGCAGATGCAGATTTGATATAGATGCATGGACAATAGAGCTGGGATGTGTGCCTTGACTAAGAAACTAACTAAGAAATGAGCAATTTATACTAACATTGCTATCTTTTTCACATACTGTACATGGTGTGTTCATTCTGATAACTGCAAACTAATCTAACAATTGGGATTTCTCATATTTGTTATGTAATATTATCTGGACATTTCACAATTTCTACAAGAGCCATATAAACTGATGCTCAAGGCCTCGCAGAAACATAATTCGTCCTTGATTGTCACCCTGTTATGTGACCTTGAATTTGTATAAGGTTTACAACAGGGATGTCACATTAATGTCCGCTAAGCTGGCCAGTCCACACGGCTCTCAAACACAGGAGATTTGGGGTTATTGAGACTGAAATTAAAGTTGCACAAATGTATCTCAAATTGTTATTAGAAAGACATTTGAAATGATACGAGCCAATGAGAGGAATGTTCCCCAACTGCAGTTAATTAATTTCCTCCTTCAATCTCCCAGTTTTCATTCAATGCCACGTTGTGTGTGTGTGCATCTTTAGTGCTCCAGAATGTTATTTTTCTGGCAGACTGACAGTGACTTTAATGAATAAATGTTTAATTTCATTCATGGGTAGAGAATGAATAAATTTGACTTGAGGTTACTTTGCGAGAACACACACACGCGTTCTTTTCTATCTGACCTGCGTCAGAGTGTATCGGCATGTTGGATTGTCTGTGACATAATTTGAAAAAGAGAACTTAATAGGCAGCCCCAAACTTTAAACTTCATTATACATTTCAAAGAATTATGGCTTACATTGCCTTTTGGCATTAACACAGGCTAGTTTCTCTCCTCCTTCGACGACGACACACACACACATACTGACAGATACAGTTTTTCTCTCTCTTATAGAGTGGATCTTGCTGTATGAGCACATTTTTTGTCTTGGGCTGGATAGCATTTTTCCAGCTCAGTGCCCAATGCTGTGAATGCCGTGTCTCAGCACCGGAGCATGATTGGAGCCACTATCGTCCAAGGTCAAACTGATTATTCCCACTGGGAAGCAGCTGTCCCATCGGTGACCAACCATGTGTGTGTCTGTACAACATTAAGAGCAGAGAGAACAATGAGAGAATGAAGGAGGCTTGGATGCTGGGTGGCTCTTAAATAACATCTTTATTAGAGCTGTTTGCTCATTTTGTGAGCAAACTATGTGCTAAGGACATAATTTAGGCTACTCACCCGGGTGTTGTTGCTGTATGCCCTTCTTTTTTTATGGACCACAAAAAGAGAATTTGTAAAAAAATAAATAAATAAAAATGCCCCGCTCATATATAATGACAGTGAAGAGCGACCTTTTGTTTTAATTCTCCTTTTGTGGTTCATAAAAAAAAGAAAGGCATATGGCATTAGAACAAAACCATGCCGGGTGAGTAAATTATGACTTCATTTTCATTTTAGGTTGAACTATCCCTTTCATGGTGAGTTCAAGTGCTCAGTTGGGAAGTCATTACAGTGTCAGATGCCTTCAAATGACTTTGGTTGGAGCAAGATGACGATGTACCTTTTCTACATAGAATTCCACTAGATTTTATAACTGTACGTATACAAAAATATGAAAAAAGAATGTGCATCGGGGTGATTTTGCTTTGAAGGTGCTGCAAATTGAATCGTAATTGTACAATCTTATGGTATTTTGTATATATTCAACTTATAGTTTTATTGGTAACACTTTACAATAAGGTTTCATTAACACTGGTTAATATATCAACTAAAATTAACTTACAATATGCAATACATTATTTTACAGTATTTATTAATCTTTGTTAATGTAAGTTAATAAAAAATACAATCGTTCATTGTTAGTTCGTGTTAGCTTCAGGTCCGTTAAATAAATCAACAGACACAACTTGTATTTGTAATTGTACGTTTATATTATAGAGGTCATGAATTGAGAAATCTAATTTTCCTTGATCTTTTGACATATAAGAGGTCATTGTACTATATAAAAATATCCTGTACGTTTCAGAACTCAAAACCACCTTGTTAGTCCAAAAACAGCTTTTATTGAAACCAAACTCAGAAAACAACTCGTTTCGGATTTTGTCTCAGTATGACGTAATAGCGCCACGAAAGACCGTCTCTGCAGAAGATCAACGCGTATTTCTACATCATTGCCTCTTTAGCCCCGTCCACCGATTTCTGCATTTCATGTAATAGTAAGGAGAGAGACACAAACACTGGATTACTCAAGCAATACAATTTTAGAGATGCCTCTGTCATGCTGGTACTTTGGATCTTGCATATTTCACGATAAAACATTGATTTACTTAAGTCCGATTTTAAATAATAAATGTGACAGAACCTTAAAGTCGGGATGAAAGGGTAGTTGCAACCATCTTTTCTTCCCTATTGTGATGTATATCCGAATAAAACAGCTTCTCGGACAAGAAAAAATGTAGGGAGGGACTTGATTTTCTTAAAGGAGAACTCCAGTCAATTTTAACATTGAGCTAATTTTTTTGTACATTTGGAGTGCTGTCAATACAGAGAACAACGACAAAAATCGGTGTTGCCTACACCGAGTTATTCTATTTTTAAAATTTGCACCCTGTTGACTTCAATGGGGCAAGTTTTAAACCTGCTTTTAGCCTCTTAACATCCTTGATGTGTCATTACAAGTGCACAGGTCATGTGAGTGATTCCTTCAGAGTGAACACGAGTGAATCTGACTGCAGTAGATGTGAAAGATATGTATAAAAATGATGTTATTTAAGCCAGCGCAAATATCTGTGTTTACATCCTGTTTTCTGTGGAAGTCCAAAGTAGTCGATTGCCGAGTTCACGCGCATAGGTTTAGTTACCTATGATCACGCGCGTGAACTCTTCAATCGATTACTTTGGACTTCCACCTAAAACAGGATGTAAACACAGGTATTTGCGCTGGCTTAAATAACATCATTTAATAGAATAACTCGGTGTAGGCAACACCGATTTTTGTCGTTGTTCTCTGTATTGACAGCACTCCAAATGTACAAAAAAATGAGCTCAATGTTAAAATTGACCGGAGTTCTCCTTTAATTGGAAATCGATTGCTATTGCCGTGATGTCATGTGAGTGACAGGTCGTCCTGCCCTCTCGCCAGTAAACATCATCAGAGAAGAGATGTTGCTGCAATATTTGATTAAAGACTGAGGGCACATGAATAAAAATAAATAATGTGCACAGATAAATCATTTATAATAAATACTGAAATATTCCATAAACAATAAGAATTGTCCATCGTCTTTGATCGTCCCTAAACACCTTAGAAACTGCATATTGGCACAACCCAAAACACCCTTGCATTATCTTAGAATTTGATTGAAATAAAGTATATTATATAATTTCTGATCTTCCTGAAGGCCCATATGATGCTTCTCACTATGAATTTTTTTAGCATATATATACTTTTAATGAGGTGTAGGCTATGTCACATATACTTTTCCCTAGATAACAGTGTGCAATGCCTGAGGGAATCTGTTCCAGCTAAAGATGAACGTACTGGATTTATGATTGGGACATGTTTCTGCACTCCATTTTGGCACTTGTCATCTTGACCTCAAGATACACACACTTTCTCCTGAGATAAATTTAATTTTGACTGGAGTGTTTGTGGATTTAGAAAGATTCATGTAAATTAGGGTTGACAACTGAATAATTTGTTTCACCTTTATTTTAGCATCAATAATGGGGCCTCATGACACAGAGATTATCATCTAGCATTAGGAAGTGCGTGGGCAAACAAGACGATATTTCGACAATTAGGAGGCTTGCGGTGTAAATCTGACTTTGAGTTTTTCATTTCTCTTGTGGAATCATTCTGTAGCGTGGGAGAACTTGAGAGAGGAAGATTATTGTGTAAAATTGTCTAATAAAAACATGCGGCTCAGAGCAACTCTCTTAGCGTCGATAATTAAAACAACAAAAGCCATCTATCAACTTTATAGTGCATGAATTCAGTTCAGTATAAAATATTGATATAGGCTAGGCCATTTCTTTTTAGGCCTGTACCATACGGACCTGAATGATTCTAACGAGCCTATGCTACAGTTTCAAGATTAAAATTGCATGCTATGTTTTCAGTTTTCCAATGACTTGGTCTAATAACATTACAGTTTAGAACAAAGACTTGCCTTCCCTTTGTTGAATCAAACTGAATTAAATCATCATAGATCGAAGACAGTACAATTCAACTGAATCAAAAGACGATTCATTCTCATTTCCAAGGCAATAATATCTATAGTTGAATGTTTGAATGTTTTGACCAGAAGCACATTATATTATATAATTACTTAAGTGTTAGATGTTACATAAATATTTTATAAACTTACATCACACATACATGTTATGTGGAGACACTTTCACTCCACATATTAGACTGAGCTGCCATCTGCTGGACTGATGTCACGAACACATAAGAATGAGGATCAAGTTTTCAACTTTTAAAACCCTAGTTATTTGCTTTATTATATTATAGTATAATATAAATATTTTCCCTCTAAATTTTACTCAAATTTAAATGCAGCTGAATTTTAATTGTTTTTATTTTAATTATTTTGACTGTTTATCTCACAAGCCCGATTGTTTCCAGGCCAGTAGATGGCAGTGAAGGTTACGTGAGCGTTACTCTAGAAAAACATCATGAAGAAAATGTTACTTTGAGCCGAATCTTTTCGAAGTTTCAAGCGAACCGATTCGCAGAGTAAGGAGCACAACTGAGAAGTAGGTGACAAATTGGAAAACGCAAATATAAGATTTGACAAAACAGCAAGTTGTAAAAGATCACATGGAAAATGCGGGGGTCACTGGGAGGTTTGTGAGTAATGACTCAAATGAATCAGTGAATCGTTTTCAGAGCCCGTTCACTGTACCGATCTGTCTAAAGGAGCCGATTTGCTAAACGATTCGGATTCCATTGGTACTTTAACAGGACACGCAACCAGCAACAACACTAACTTCATAAGACATGAAACACCCGTGACATTTACCAGCGCAAATAATAACATGGTATTCACTGATGTAATGTAGTGGGTCAAACATTAAAACCTTATAATATCATACATATTCCGACTGCACAAGAAGTAAGTTCATTTAAATGTGCATTTTCTCTTGAATGTGTTGCTTGCTGTTTCGTGTGAGCTCCGTCTTGTTCATAATGTGCAACAATGTCACATATTTGATGTTGTTCAGTGTCATTTTAACGAAGTGGATTCATTTAAAATGTCGCATGGAAACCAAACACCGATAAACGTTAGCTTTTATTTAACGTTATCTCTTTCCTAAGAGATTCATATAGATATCATTTCATCGTTGCTTTTCTGTTTTGTTTGTTTGATTACTAGGTTTCTAGCATGTACAAGGCTTGTCATTTTTTTGATCTGAAGATATATGCAGTAATTTAAAAGAATATATTTATCTATATAACCATGGTACTGAGATTATGTGGTATTCGTTTGTATAAGTGTATTCATACACAATGGTAGTTACATGGTAGGCTCCAAGTTGCTTCAGAGAACATGACAAACAAACAAACAAGGAAATCCATGGTACTTAGAAAAAACATAATGGTATGTTTTGTTAGTATTATTGCAACTACATCTTACCCATGTCACCCATGGTGTGTATAATATTTGAAGGCATGTGTTTTTATGCTCTTTGTAGATAGTGTTTTTTTGGACTCTGACCTCTCCAGGACCTCATAACAGAAATGTTGTATATTGTATGAGCGCAGATATGGCTTGTCAATATAATCCTGAGCTGCTCATTTAAGTTAAAACACATTTGTAAATCAACAGAACTCAAAAGTTGTAACTCCCTAGTCAACTTAGCAGTTCTCGACAACAGTGCATTTACAACTAGACAGAGAACCAAATTTAACCTGGCAGTTTTAACTCAGCTGTTTTTGATTAAAACATGTAACTTTGTTTTTGCATGCTTGCTTTTTCATTTGGTGAAATGTGCAAAGAACATGAATCTTTCAGAAGAAGAGGTAGAGTATGACATATGGTCTCATTTCCTCTCCAATAGCCACTTCCCTTCATAGTTCTTCCAAATACCTGCAGTTTTATGCACTTCAGAATGTGTTCACCTCTGTGTGACATCTGTCACGTGACTTTTAGTGGGATTTAATGTTGGCAGATATAGTGTCTTTATAACTGTGCTCAACAGTGGCTGAAACTGTTGAAGAACTTGCTGATGCCTGGATTTTTTAAGTAACTGATTGTTACTCTAATTTAATACAGAACATATCAATATACTTAAATAAATTAAACAATTAAGTAAATGCTAAATGTAATTCTATAGGAGTACACTTTAAATATGTGATTGTCTGTCTTTTTGTTGGTTCAGTGTGTATATATCTGTGCTGCCACCATCCTACATTTTGCAGTAAATGCAAATTAATGTACAAATTGCCTAGTTGTACAAAATTATAGAACAATTCTAAGCAATTATATTGGTTAGCCTCAGTGGAGTGGAAGATTGTCAAAGAATTAAGACTTAAAGTTGGTCAGTTTGCAACCAATCACATGACTCGAATGATTCATGATCTGGTCCTCTGTTATGTTAGTTTTATGATGCTTTTTTTTGGAAGTTTAAAATGCTGCAGTCCTCATTCATTGTAATTGAAAAAGCATAAAAAATGACAAGTATGCTATGCAGAATTTTACCTTTTGTGTTCCACAGTAGAACTTTTTTTATTCATTTTCGCAGGACAATCTTAAGCAATACAATAACCAAAAATAAAATCAATTTGCTGGATAATTCAAGCCATAGTGCCATTCTTTAAGAGAAATTAATTAGTCTGGTTGCACGAACAGTGTTGGATGCGATGAAGTTTTTGGTAACACTTTACAAAGACCCTAAAAGGACATGGTGGTGGAAAATATTGAGATGGGAGGAAAAAATATATTTCAAAACTTTTGTGTTTGCTTGCAAAACGTTTGCATTCCCCCATGAAACTTTGAATTCGCTCGCACAGAACTCAAAATCTTTGTGAGCAAATGCAAAGTTTCTTGAGGGAATGCAAAACATTTGCGAGATAACGCAAAAGCATTGACATAATTTTTCCTCCCATCTTATTTTTTTTCCATCACTATTTCCCTTTAGGGGCTCTGTAAGTTTACTATGTTAGGTAATGCATTAACTAACATTGAGCAATTCATTTGTTACAGTATTTATAAATATTTGTTACTATTAGTTAAAAAACTTTTCATTGTTAGTTCTTGTTATTTCATGTCCATTAAAAATATATAACAGATACAACTTTTGATTTTAGTAAGGTAACTATGATTAATAGCTAATGCATTTAAAGGGTTAGTTCACCCAAAAATGAAAATTCTGTCATTATTTACTTGTCCTCAAGTTGTTCCAAACCTGTATGAATTTCTTTCTTCTGCTGAACACAAAAGAAGATATTTAGAAGAATGTCGTTAACCAAACAGTTGATGGACCCCATTTACTTCCATAGTATGGAAAATAAAGATACTACAGAAGTCAATAGGGCCCATCAACTGTTTGGTTACTGACATTCTTCAAAATATCTAAGAAATTCATACAGGTTTGAGGGCGAGTAGGCCTAAATGATGACAGAGTTTTCATTTTTGGGTGAACCATCCCTTTAACAAATGGAACCATATTGTAAAGTGTTAATTAATGTTGTTTTACCTTATTTATACTCAGACGTTTGAAATGGTGTCATACAAGAGACTCACTCCTGAGGAGGTTCATTTCTCTGGAGCCGCGTTATTGGATCCTGATGAGTCAACAGACGCGGATGGGAAGGAAGTCGACCCAGAACTCCCCCTGCTGCCCCAGAACCCTCGCTGCTCCATCACCGCTGCCCTCCTGACCATTGCAGGGCTCATTGTGGTTCTCTCTGGTGTCTGGATGCTTGGAACTATATTTTGGTTTCATAATCCACCCTCTACAGATCCCCATAGACTCCCTCCACCTGCCATGGCTAAAAGTCCAAACGGGACAGTGCTGCAGCCACAGTCCTGCTTGAAGATTCCCGAAGCGTGGAGGTTTGACTGTTATCCTGAGAGAGGTGTGGTGGTCACGGAGGAGATGTGCCACGCTCGAAACTGCTGCTTCATACAGCAGTCGCAGGCTAAGACATCGGGACGGAATGGAGTGCCGTGGTGTTTCTACACATCCGACTATCCATCCTATGAGTTGGTGTCCATTATTGACACCGAGATGGGGAAGGTGGGAAAACTGCTCCGGAACAAAAAGACATATTATCCAAAAGACATAGATGCTTTGCAGCTGGAAGTGCTGTATGAGGAAGACAACAGGCTGCGTGTGAAGGTCAGAGCATTTTTTGGTCTTCATGTTACTGGCTCTTTATTCTTGTGATCTCTCAGAATAAGTTAGTGATTAATGTTGATGTCGGAAGTCCTAAATACTTATTTTTTCTTTTAAAATAAATTGAATTTTCAGTGGTGAAATAATCTGTTAGCATTCATATCACTCTCAGACCACCAAAATGCAAATAAAGATCAGACTAAAAAAAGGGATCCTCAATATATTGGTACCAGATCTGTTGACATTAAAAATAAACAGTTTTAAATTATTAATTAAAATGATTACATATTCAATCATTTAAACATGTAACATTTAAAGTAAAAGTATCTTATGCTCACCAAGGCAGCATTTATTTGATCAAAATACTGTAAAAACAGTAATATTGTGAAGTACTGCATTTTAAAATAACTGTTTTCTATTTTATTTCTGTGATGCAAAGCTGAATTTTCAGCATCATAACCCCAGTCTTCAGTGTCACATGATCCTTCAGAAATCATTCTAATATGATGATTTGCTGCTCAAGAAACAATGCTTATAATAATTATCATTATTAAGTTGTGCAGCTCAATATTTTTGTGGAAAAAGTGATACTTTTTTTTATTTTAGAATTCTTTGATGAATTGAAAGTTTAAAAGAACAGCATTTATTTTAAATAGAAATCTTTTGTAACAATGTAAGATTATTTATTATTCATCTTTCTATTGTCTTTCGTAACATTAATGTCTTTGCTGTCACTTATGGTCAATGTTATGTATACTTGCTAAAGTATTTTTTTTTTATATATATAAAATGTACTGACCCGAATCTTTTGTAAACTTTTGTAATGTATGGAATATATATATATATATATATAGAGAGAGAGAGTTATTGTTATTTAAGTAATTTTCAGGTACTAATAATTAAATTACACTGTTAAATTTAATCTTTGGCAGATCTCAACCATTTATTTACCTTAACATGACAATAAATAACAGCTTATTAATATTGGCCAGAATATTAATATTGCTATGTCCCTGTTAGAAAACGTCTTTAGATATTTGTAACCTTGTACATTATTTATTGTTTCATAATATTCATTTGTCTCATACAGATAACAGACCCGTCTGAAAAGAGGTACGAGGTGCCTATAGATGTTCCTGTGGTTCAGAAAAGAGCATCAAATCCTTCTTACACCGTAGACTTCATCAAAGAACCTTTCGGGCTAATTGTCAAGAGAACACAGACAGGAACGGTGCTGTACGTACTGTTTTTTTTTTTTTCAACTAGCATGAGAAAACAGACATGTCTTTCAATTGGAAATGCAATGATTTCATTTCTTTTACCATTAGAAATGATGACTAGAAATAGTTTAGAGATCTATAGTGTGACATGTCTCTGTATCCGCATATTAACATTTATTAACATATTATGTTCACAGTTATTAACATGTATGTTCACATTCCGTTAGGCTGAATACATCTATAGCTCCTCTCTTCTATGCGGATCAGTTCCTGCAGATGTCCACATCATTGCCGTCACGTTTCATATATGGACTGGGTGAACATCGCTCCAACTTTCTGCATGACGTCCAGTGGAACACTCTCACCATGTGGGCTCGAGATGTTCCACCCATGGTAACAACATGACTTTTGTCTTCTAATGTAATAATCTGCCAGTGCTCTTTCAAATTTCACAACAAGATTTAAAACACTGAAAACAAGAAGTTTAGCACAATTATTGGCCTTTCATCTAGTCTATAGGAAAAGTAACATGGTCAAATGATCACAGATTAATAAATGTTCTAGATTGTACTTACTTTTCTGTATTTCTCGATTGTTTTTTCAGGAACTGACAAATCTCTATGGCGTCCATCCATTTTATCTGTCTGTGGAATCTGATGGAATGGCACATGGGTTTTTCATGCTCAACAGCAATGCAATGGGTGGGTTCATCACACACATACACATGCACACTTCATTCTAGCATGATCTTGAGGCAATGGTTAATATGAATTAACTTGAACCTGCTGAAATGTTCCTATAAATATATTTTCTTTCCAACTGTGCATTCTGAATAATAAATAAATATATTTTCCCACTAACAGCAGCAGTTCACTGCTCGTCTTCTCATTAACGGTGTTTTTCTCTTACTGATCATATTTCAGACCTGCTGAGTTTACATTTTTAAAGTAATTTGACGGATAAAAGGATAAGCTTGTGTGTGTGTTACAGTCTTTTAAAATATTTGAAGGAATGTGTGGTACATGCCTTAAATTGAACGGTTAAATATTTCATTATTAAACAGTAACGCACACAGCATAGAGGAGATAAACATGTAAACATTTGGGCATAAACATGTAAATTTCATACAGTAAAATGACTGACAATGAAAAATGACAGAATAGTGATTAAAATATTGAATACAAATAAATATTCTTATTCATCAGGTCTCACACACTTCAGCATTGCGGTCACTAGTGTAGACGAGCACTGTCAGTGAAATAATCATGTATGCTTTCTCAGATTGGCTTGGGTTGGATTAAAACTTCATGGTGCGTTCAATTTGGAAAATTCTTTACACATTAAACATTAGAATATCTCTTCTCCTGTCTCAGAAAATGTCCACCTAAACTCATTTTAGGTGGCGTTTAGTCAACTAGGTGACGATAGCACATTGAAAATATGCATAACCAGAAATAAATGAGTTGTACTATTTCAAAACGGAAGTGCCTCATGAGTGCAAGTAGTCCATTTTTGTTCCTGAAATGCTCATTGTTTTTGCCTGTGAATCTTTGTTTTTGCGGAGAATGTCTCAACTTTGTATTAACATGTGTAAATAATCTGTCATGTAGATGTGGCTCTGCAGCCTGCACCTGCTCTCACCTGGCGTATGATTGGTGGGATCCTTGACTTTTACATTTTCCTGGGCCCAGATCCCATCTCTGTGATTGGACAGTACCTGGATGTTGTAGGTCAGCAAGCATCATAAGCAGTATTTGATATTTTACTTTGACGTGAATCAGAAGTTGACCAACTAATGATGTTATCTTCTCTCATTAGGTAAGCCTGCAATTCCTATCTACTGGGCTCTGGGTTATCATCTCTGCCGATGGGGCTACAAGTCTAGCAACAAAACCTGGAATGTTGTGAGAGAAATGCGGAATTATGGGATACCTCAGGTACTATACAGTAGCTGTTAGATCATTTTCATTAATTATTGGTTTGGTGTAGGTAAATATGGTCCATAGTCAAATGTTACTGATTGGTTAGAATTTGAAATCAGCTGTAGCTCACTAGATTTGCACTTTCAATTGACATCAAGAAAAATTCAGCACAGAAAATAACACAAAAAAACGTACGCAATAAATGTATATCTGTTTCCATCAGTGTTGTTGTAAACTAAAACTATATAAAAAAAATGTTAATAGTAATTGAAATAAAGTAAAAAATCTTGATGGAAATCTTGAACTTAAATGAATATTAGAAATGTCGCTTTGGCAACTAAATGAGATTTAAATCAATTGAAGTTATTAAAATTAATAAAACACACTGACCTAAAAATAAATTAAAGCTGTATAGAAAAAACGACAAAAATCACAACACAATTACTAAAATTAAAATGAAAAAAATAAATAAATAAATAAACTCGGCAAAAAAGAAATGTCCATTTTTCAGGATACTGTATTTTAAAGATCATTTTATAAAATCTAAATAATCTTGACAGATCTTTATTGGAAAGTGTTTAAACAATGCCTTTTCATGCTCGTTCAATGAGCTATAAGGAAATGATTGCTGTGGAACAATCCTTAAAGGAGAACTCCGGTCAATTTTAACATTGAGCTAATTTTTTTGTACATTTGGAGTGATGTCAGTACAGAGAACAACGACAAAAATCGGTGTTGCCTACACCGTGTTATCCTCTTTTTAAAATTTGCACCCTGTTGACTTCAATGGGGCAAGTTTTAAACCTGCTTTTAGCCTCTTAACATCCTTGATGTGTCATTACAAGTGCCCAGAAAATGTGAGTGATTCCTTCAGAGTGAACACGAGTGAATCTGACTGCAGTAGATGTGAAAGATATGAATAAAAGTGATGTTAATTCAGCCAGCGCACATACCTGTATTTTCTTCCTGTTTTGGTCTTTCTTCCTGTACTGAGGTCGAAGTCCACAGTAGTCGATTGTCGAGTTCACGCGTGTGATCATAAGTACTAAACCTATGCGCGTGAACTCGACAATCGACTACTGTGGACTTCGACCGAAAACAGGAAATAAATACAGGTATGTGCGCTGGCTGAATAAACATCACTTTTATTCATATCTTTCACATCTACTGCAGTCAGATTCACCCGTGTTTACTCCGACAATGAATGTCACAGTTGAAAGAGACCTTTCTACTAACATTGAAAAACACAAGGAGAAAGATGCCCAGAGTCTCTGATCACCTGTGTGAACATGCCATGGCATAGTCCTTCTGAAGGGAGGCATGAGGACTGCAGAAGTGGACAGAGCAATAAACTGCAATGCCCATTATGTAAGACGCGACGCCTAAGACTGTGCTACAGGGAGACAGGAAGGACTGCTGAGCG
Source organism: Scardinius erythrophthalmus (assembly GCF_964197995.2). Classification (NCBI taxonomy): domain Eukaryota; kingdom Metazoa; phylum Chordata; class Actinopteri; order Cypriniformes; family Leuciscidae; genus Scardinius; species Scardinius erythrophthalmus. Next base: position 8,651,624 of record NC_138223.1, on the reverse strand, counting down.
TCCTTGCTGTGCCAAACCACGTGTAACCATGTGTCCTCCGAGATGAGTTTGTCAACTTGCAGGTGGAGCAACATCTCGCAGAAAGAAACGGTCAAATCTGGCTCAGTCCATGAAGATGATGCACTGTAGCACTTAAAACACAAGATACTGACTGCTACTTTTGATATTGACCCCAGCTTTGTTCAGGGACTCATTATTCCATTTCTGTTGATCAAATGTCTGTAAAACTTGTTCTGTTTATGTCTCATTTGTTGAATCATTTTATGTTCATACAAATATTTACACACAATAACCAATTTGCTGGGGGGGGGGGGGGAGCAGTTGAAAGTGTGAGGATGTTTCTTTTTTTGCTGAGTTTAGTAATACATACTATAATAGTATATAAATAATTAATGCTAGTATGTCTACAATGCTAGTTTACCCCAATACAAACACTCATTGTTCACAGGGACATTAAAACAGCACTTTTGAAATCTAGTGGAAATTTTAATGTTGCATAATATTGATCCTATTCCTCATTTTGCTGACAAGCAAAGGGAAGTCTGATTTCTGATTTTTTTTTTTTTTATGAACCACAGAAGAACACTGACTTAGCATTATGCGTTTAGCAAAATGACTAATTATAAATTGTACAAAGCAATTTGATTTATTTTTTTATTTTTTATCTTTCAGGACGTTCAGTGGAATGACATTGACTACATGGATCGTGCTCTAGATTTTACTTATGAGCCTATGAACTTTTCCACCCTACCTGATCTCGTGAAAGACCTTCACATACATGATCAACACTACGTCATGATTCTGGTACACACTCACACACTCTAACTTTAATTGACTATGAACTTCACCTTACTTCAGGTAACTCTACTAGGAAAGCTAAATGATCTTGAAGGGGATAGGGGAACTTGCTTCATACTTTACTAAGTTTACTGTACCAGCATTTCTGTTGTACCGGTAGTACCAAGTACCCAGTATTATCGTATCCGCTGTTTTCAAACGCTCTTGTTCGTGTTTGTTTGAGCACTCTGTGACAGATGAGACAAAACAGGACACATTTTTGTTTAGGTACTAAATTCAAGGTTTTTTTTATTAAACATCCATATAACACTCTTCCTCATTCTACTCTCGTCTTTTTTGTGTTGCATTAGAATCACACTGACAGTCATGAGGCAGATTTGGCAACTGAATGTTTCACATGCGGTTGAGACCATCAGTAAAGCATTTGGATGTGTCACTGTGGATTTAGCTGAAGTGGGCTTGATTTAAACTGCAGTTTGTGTGTTTGTCACTTTTGCGCTTCCTCTTCAGGATCCCGGCATCAGTAGCTCTCAGCCGTCTGGCTCCTACTGGCCGTTTGATGAGGGGAAGAAGAGAGGCATTTTCATCAATGATTCGAAGGGAGACGTCCTTATTGGGAAGGTACATTGAGTGTTTTTGTTTTTTTTTTAAGAAGTCACTTATGCTCACCAAGGCATCCATTTATTTGATCAAAAATACAGAATTTTTTTTTTTTGATATTGCGAAATATCATTGCAATTTAAAATAACATTCCTGTGATGCAAAGCTGAATTTTCAGGATCATTACTCCAGTCTTCAGTGTCACATGATCCTTCAGAAATCATTATAATATGCTGATTTTGGTGCTCATGAAACCTTTCTGTTAAAAACAGATAAATGAATCATGGCTGACGACGCGAGTTTCTCCACATTTCTCCAATTGCATCGTAATCAATAAACTTAAGTGTCATGCTGCATCGCAACAATAGGTGTCAATATGAAGTCCAACAAACCTAAACAGAAACTTAGTAATTGATTCGAATTTTTAAGAGTGCTTGGAACTTGGAAGCTTAAAATGTTTATGATTAAACAAAATTAAATCAAAATGTAGTAATTATGAATATTATATGTGACTTGACTGCAGATATTTTTGCTTGTTTCTAAGGTCTGGCCAGGACTCACTGCTTTTCCAGATTTCTCCAATCCAGACACGCATGAATGGTGGTACCAGAATTTGCAGAGGTTCCATGACAAAGTGCCATTTGATGGCGTGTGGATTGTATGTTGTGCATTTGTATTATTCCTTGTTTGATGGTTCATTATTTGTATTTAGCCAAGCATCGATCTTGCTTTTTAATATATACTCTTCTTTCTGTCTCTTCGGCAAGGATATGAATGAGCCATCTAATTTCTTTGATGGGTCACTGAATGGTTGTCCAGAGAATGAACTGGAAAATCCTCCCTACACACCAGGTATCAGTGTGTTCGCTATTATGTGGACATTACATTATTCATGCGTTTCTTCCAATAGTAAGACATGGTATTGTCTGCTGTAGGTATTCTGGGTGGTACGTTAAGGGCCAAGACTGTGTGTGCATCTGCACGTCAGAAAATCTCCTCTCATTACAACATACATAGTCTGTATGGACTCATGGAATCTAAAGCCACTGAAAGGTACAAGCAAACACAAGCAAATACATATACTACCATTCAAAAGATAAGGGTTGATAATATATTTTTTTTTATGCTTTTGAAATGTTTTTTAATGTCTTTTATGCCCACCAAGGCTGCATTCATTTGAAAAAAATGTAAAAACAGTAATATTGTAAAATATTAATACAATTTACTGTTTTCTATTTTTATATATATATATATATATATATATATATATATATATATATATATATATATATATACAGGGCTTGACATTAACTTTTTTCCAAAGTTACTAGCCACACAGCATTTTTACTAGCCACATTTTTGTTGTTGTGAAATTACCTGATAAAAGTTGACTATGGCGTGCTAAAATTTACTTGAACTAGATTTACAACCCTTTTAAATGTAAAACCACTGTACACACCCAAATCAAGACTACATAAATATATAACAATACAGGTCATTATCATTAGCTTTGATAAGGTTGTGTGTAAAGCTCCTTTTTTTAAATAAAACCATGTATTATGTATTATATGTCGCCACATTGCTCCACCGGCATACGACATAACTCCAGCAGGGCAGCTAGCTGTCTCTTCGATTCTTTGTTGTCGGTCACTACCGACAATTCTCATTAGGGCTGTCAAAATTGCTCAAAAATGACCTTCGAATATTCCCTCTAAAAAAAAAACACATAGCTTATATTCGATCTATTCGAACATCTGGTTACGCATTTTGTCAATGACGCGCATTACGTCAATAACAGGACAAATTAATACAAAGAGACATAACTACTTGTATAGGTAGTTTATTTAAGTTTAAACATCTTTGACAACGTATTACCTACACGAAAACAAGTAAATCAACAAATGGCCAAGACCGCAGACATCACTCACTCTCGCTCGCTCACTCGCAGGCACTCTTTCGCGAATAGAGCGTCTGGCGCGAGTGTAAAGACGCGTTTACGCGCGTCTGGAGGTCTTGCGGCGCGAATGAGGCGTCACGCGCTCTGTGCATAACAGTTTAAATGAACAACAACAAGCAATTTAAGGTCGCGACTCTTATATAGCAGGCTTCATTCAGTGATTGAAACAAATATTATTAACATTAATTGAAGTTTACAGTATATATAACCGACATTGAACGCTCCGAGCGAGCTGTGCTGTGGTAAACATGGAACTTTTCCTTGACATGAAACGGTAAATAATCAAACCAGTGGAAGCCTGCAGTGCATGAAACTGCTGTATCTAACCTACCTTATTCATGCAATATCTATTCAGTCAGTAGGCTACAGTAGCCTACACTTCAGTAATGTTTCTGTTTAACGTTAAATAAATTGACCCCTCAGGTAGCGCGCCCACTCGCAAAGCAGACAGCCGCGCCCAGAGCCGGATTAACGCAAAGGCAAACTAGGCACGTGCCTAGGGCCCGATTGGCGGGATGGGGCCCAGACAGAGGGACAAAAAAAAAAGAAAATTTAGCCTAAATGTCCTATCTACAATTTATTTCAAAATGTAGCCTATTAATCAACTAAAAATAGTAACGATGTTTATCTTAACCATAGACTGTTACATTACGTCACATTAACGCCAGCCCATGACTGTATAGAGGCGCCAGCCAGTTTAGTCCGAGGGGACGTCAGAGGCGATCAGAGGCGGTCAACGAACGCATCCATCAGGTGCTGCGAGTGCGAAGCAAAAGCAGAAATAGGCACGCAAAGAAGCACAGCTCGTAATGCAGGTCATCGATTTTGGTGTGATTGCAATGTATTTTAAATATAAACTTGTGGGCTACTGTAGATCAGCGTCATTTCTGGAAAAATCATTCACCGCTTTGTGAGTTTAAAAGAGCGCGAGCGTCATTAACGTGCCCAGACGCGACGCTTTGAATTTGCGCGTAGAATCAGTGAATAACATCGCGTCCAGAGCTGACTAGTAAAAAAGCTACAAAAGTAAAAGACAAGACGTTTGTATTCAAAGTTAAAAAACCAACACACTGCAACATTTTTAAATGTTTCAAATAAAGGATCTCATATGGGTCTATCTTCTATATTCTGATGCTGATGATTAGATAATACCCTGACATCATAGCCTATACGAATATTAGTTTAGATTTTTTTTCCTGCTCAGTAGCGATCGTGTCTTTCTCTTCCACTTGATTTGTGTTTAGCATATTTAAGGTAGCAATGCAATACATAATAACATATTACTGATATTAATAATATGACAATATCTGCAGTCATTATTGATTAAATGGGAGGGAAAAATCCTGCCCATAACGCAGACAAATTATAAAAGCACGTTCATGTTCATCTACTGAAGTTGTATTCTGGAACTGTGAATAAACTGAATAAAACAGCAAAATAACAACAAGAACAATAACATCTTCATTAAACAAAAAAGAGATTAGCTTAGATAAAGTTTGATAGGCTACCAGTAACAAGTCTGGACCCATTACTATTTTTAATGTTTTTGAAAGAAGTTTATTATTATGCTACAAGCCTGCATTTATTTGATCAAAAATACAGAAAAAAAACAGGAATATTCAGCAAGGATGTGTTAAATTTATAAAAGTGATATTGAAGACTTTTTTAAAAGAACTTTTTAATAATCAAAGAATCATGAAAAAAAGTATCACATGTTATAAAATAAATATTAAGCACCATTTCTAACATTTGATAATAAATCAGTTTTCTGAAGGATCACGTGACACTAAATTCAGCTTTGCATCACAGAAATATATTTTAAAGTATAGCCTAGTAAAATAGAAAACCATTATTTTAAATTGTAATAATATTTCACTATATTATTTTTCTGTATTTTTGATCAAATAAATCCAGGCTTGATGAGGATTTATAGACTTCTTTCAAAAACATTACAAATAGTAATTTGTCCAAACTTATGTACTGTGTAAGTAAAAATATACTAAATTTAAAGTTAAATGTTGTATAAATAAAAAGGTTAGGAATCATATTTGTTTCAAGTGTGTTTTATTGGGGGTGGGGGGGCCTCCAACATGAATTTTGCCTAGGGCCTCCAAATGTCTAGATCCGGCCCTGGCCGCGCCTCTGCTACCGCGGGCGTTTTTCCACATTCGAATATTAATTTTCACCTTCGAAATTCAGTTTTTTTTTTTTAACTATTCGAATATATATTCGAATTTAGAATATTCGTTGACAGCCCTATGGGAGTTGTAGTGTCGTAGTGTCACACTTATTTCAGATGCCTTTTGAAAAGACTACAATTATTCAACCCGCCAAAGTGGCTAGTTGGAGTGACTGTGTTACCCGCCACGAGCAAAATCCATCCGCATTTGGCGGGTTGGCGGGTGTTAATGTCAAGCCCTGTATATATATATATATATAAATAGAAAACAGTAAATTGTGTTCTTCTTGTGTATTCCTGTGTTGGCAAAGCTGAATTTTCATCATCATTACTCCAGTATTCAGTGTCACATGATCCTTCAGAAATCATTCTAATATGCTGACCTGATGCTCAAGAAATATATATATTTTTTTTTATTATCAATTTTGAAAACAGTTGTGCTGCCTAATATATTTGTGGAAACCATGATACATTTTTGTAAGGATTCTTTGAGTAGAAAAGTGCAAAAGAACATCCTTTATTTGAAATGGAAATCTCTGTGACAATGTAAATGCCACTTCTGATCAATTTAATGCATCTTTTCTGAAAGAAAGTGTTAATTTCCTTTTTAAAATCTTACGACCCCAAACTTTTGTCAAAAACGTTTTGTTATTTTTAAAGAAAGATGGCGCAAGCACACTTTTCAACCAAAACATTTCACCCCCCGAAAAAGTATTTGGACACTTTCTGTTTATCAAACGGTTGTGGATCATGTCCATCTGTCTCTCTCAGTGCTTTGAGGAAGATCACTGGGAAGCGTCCCTTCGTCATTTCCCGCTCTACATTTCCCAGTCAGGGCAGGTATTCGGGCCACTGGCTCGGAGACAACAGGAGCCAATGGAAAGATCTGGCCACATCTATACCAGGTATAAACGCACACTCTCTGCTGAGGTCAGAGTTAGTCCCATATAGTGTTGTATTGACTACAGATTCACTAACCATTTTTTTTTTTTTTTTTTTTCAGGTATGCTGACATTTAACATCCTGGGCATTCCTCTTATTGGGGCAGACATCTGTGGCTTTGGGGGCAGCACTACAGAAGAACTGTGTGTCCGATGGACCCAGCTCGGAGCTTTCTACCCCTTTACAAGAAACCACAACTCCATAGACGAACAGGTGAACTTTCTTCCATCCAACCAAACACTGTTATGACTCTTTATTTATCTTTAGACTACAGCTAAATCTGCAGCTGCAGCTGGTCACAACTCATAAAGCTAAGATACGCGCTGCTTTAGAGGATCTGCTGTGTTTTGCAACTGTTTTCATCTTATTAATTTTCTGCAGTCTTGAGGTGTTTTTGTCTGTTCATCTGATTAGTAACCCATCTGTCTGTTGTTTTTGCCAGGACAATATTCTGTTTTTATAATGTTTTTCATCTGCATTATTCCAAAGACAAGACTCTGATGGATTAACAGTTTTGTCATTTTCACAACAGGATCAGGATCCAACTGCATTCAGTCCTGCAGCTCGTACAGCAATGAAAGAAGCCATCCTTCTCCGTTATTCCCTGTTCCCACACCTCTACACACTCTTCCATCACGCACACATCAGTGGACACACGGTCGCCACACCACTGCTCTTTCAGTAAGATAAACACACGTGACTTCAAACCCTTATTGTATGTGCATTTCATTCTTAAAGGAATAGTTTTCTCCAAACCTTGGAATTATCTAGCAGCATCTAATGATAGAATTATAATTTTTACTAAATATCTAGATACAGATCCAGGCACATAATATTCATAATTTCAGGAAGATGTCCACTTTAATTGACTTCTTTGCATATAATCACGGTCTTTGCTGTGTTTTAGGTTCCCTACTGATGAGAAGACATATGGGATAGATAAACAGTTCCTATGGGGAAAGAGTTTGATGGTCACGCCGGTTTTGGAGGCAGGACGAGATTATGTAGTGGGATATTTCCCTAAAGGTCTCTGGTACGATTTTCACACCGTAAGTCACTTCCTCTCTAGAAACCCTTTTAGAAATAGAAACTCACAATTCTTTTACTTTGTAGTCTCGTACAACATTGATATGTGTTTGTCACAAACAGGGTGACTCATTGGTAAGCAGAGGAGAAGAGATCAAACTTCAGGCTCCGATGGACAAGATCAACCTGCATCTCAGAGAGGGTTCCATCATACCTACACAGGTGAAAAAGAGTCACATTTATACATGTTCGTACATTATTGTTTTTCAGTTAATGCAGACAGACTTCCTTAAGTCATTTTATATGTAATTATTTATAAATACATTTCCTGTTAAGGAGGTTTTCTTCATTTACTGTTGTTGCACATTATCATAATATATACATCATATGCTTAATAGTTAATAATGGTTCTTATTATAATCATAAATGTTGAAAACATTTTTAAAAAGATCTAAATGGTAGTGCATCACCTTTCAACAAAAATAATAAGCAGCACAACTGTTTTCAACATTGATAATAATAAGAAATGTTTCTTGAGCAGTAAATCAGCATATAGAATGATTTCTGAAGGATCATGTGACACTGGAGACTGTAGTAAGGATGCTGAAAACTATTAGGTACAATATAAATTACATTTTAAAATCGATGTTGTAATAATATTTCACAATATTACTGTTTTACTGTATTTCTGATCATATAAATGCAGACTTGGTGATCAGAAGAGACTTCAACATTAAAAAATTTAATTATTCCAAACTTTTGACCCCCATTGTATATATACATTAATGATGTCTAGGTAATTTATGTATCATTTATTTGATACTTTAAGGAAGCATTTACGAAATAATTTACTAGTAGCAGTAGTGTTGGCTGTGGTCTGTGTGCATGTTTACTTGAGTTTTGTTCTATGTTTGTGTTTCAGAGACCGAACACCACCCTGTGGGTGAGCAGCGGTCAGCCCCTTCATCTGATTGCAAGTCTGAGTGAGGACGGTCTGGCCAAGGGTGATTTGTATTGGGATGACGGAGAGACTATTGACTCATATGAGACTGATCAGTACGCTTACATCTATTTCACAATAGAAAAGGTACAGAAAACCGTTCACCTTTACTGAAGCACACCAGAATGCTTTACTTTCAGTAAGCTTTCATTAGATCCTCATACTATGGGCACAGTATAAAAGGTTATTTATTCGTCTGTTTTACATTCTGCCTCTCACATTTCATGTAATCACTTTTTAACTTTTCGCAAACATTTTTATTCAATGTTATTTTATTAAATGCATCACTTGCTTGTTCTTAAATGTAAACAATCATGCTGTCAACTACTTGTGTGTATGTATGGATATAATGATCTTTATTAATGATCTTCAGAACACAATGAAATCAGAGGTGCTGCGTAATCATGAGGAGGCTACTTACATCACTGTGGAAACTGTTTCCTTTTATGGGGTGAAGACAGAGCCAGAAAATGTAACCGTGAATTCACAAGAGGCAGCATTCACTTACCGTGACAATCAGGTAATATACTTTAATATTGTTTCTAGGAAGCTACTGGTTATAAATACTAAGATGATTGTGCATATTTAGTTATCAGGCTAAATTCGAATTTTGAATGGTTTGCAGTAAGTTAGAAGAATCTGAAGATAGAAGATCTGCAGTTATCTGATACTCTATAAGCTTTCATTAGGCTTAGGCTTTGTGGAAAATAATTTGGAATATTTGTCTGTGGTACACTGAATTACAAAAAAAGGTTTATTTTTGTAATGCGTTTAAAACATATTTAAATTCTTAAAATATCTAGGTCAGGGGTATTCAATTAAAGTCCCAAGGTCCGGCCTTTATATTTCCTTCCCAGTGGAGATCCGGACAATACTTTTTTGGAATAGTTATACATTTCCATCTGGGCGGCAGTAGTACTTTGTTAAAGAAAAAAATGAGTTGGATGAGTTTATTGGGCCCTCAAAGCCACAGCAGTGGTGTCAAATTAGATATTAATATTAAAAGGTAAAATCAGATGTTTTCTCGGGCTATTATTATTTTTACATTTAGATACATATGCATGGCAGGAGGCTATGTTTTTATATTTTGCTTAAAATAAGTATCTGCTAAAAACAAACAAACACTGTACATAATCAAGACGCCTTCATCATGAGCTGAAACCAAAGTTAACTTCTAATTTCGAAGTCTTTCTTTGCCATCTACAAATAATTTTCCCAATTCTAACATTTATGAAAAGCTGTTAACATGGTGATAAATAATGCTATATGTAGATGAAAAAAAGTCTTTGTCAAAAAAAGACAGTCATATATATATATATATATATATATATATATATATATATATATATATATATATATATATATATATATATATATATATATATATATATATATATATATATATATATATATATATATATATGCTCCGTTGTTTTGTTTTGCCGTGCTGCTCAATTTAAACAGTAGAAACGGTAAAATGTTGCTACCGTTGTCATTATGTCTCGCTGTCCGGTTGGAACCAAACCAGGGTTCGGAACCGGAGTGCAGTCCGCAATTTGAGGACCCTTAATCTAGGTTAAAATACCTAGGTTGAATTAAAAGATCCAGTTAGCAGTGATGTCAAGAATGATTTTATGAATTTGAAAAATAGCTAAAAATACAGTAAAAAAAGAAATGATGAGCCTTAAAGAAATATTTATTGTCTTCTGTCTGTCTAGGTGCTGACAGTAACAGACTTGGGTCTGAACCTCAGTCAGAACTTCACAATCAGTTGGATGTAAACGTGAATCATCAGTGCCGTTTCTGAATTGCAAATTGCTACTGAAATCATGATCTTAACATCTCAGCTGACATTATCTCAGTGCTTGTACAGTGGTGGTTCTGGTTCCAGCCTAAAATCAAATATGAACCAGAAAGGATATGACAGATTATTGATTGTATGTTGAATTTCTCACGTGCACTTTAAGTGTACTCTTTATTATTGACCCAGCAGTGGTCAGTTGCACTCAGAGGAATTAAAACCTAAGGGAAGAGGTCTGTATTTTGATTAAGTCATTTGTTTGATCTGTTGAATGGATAGATATTTTTACCTATGATGTTCTATTACTGCCTGTTATTGCTGATATTGTTTCTAGAGCAGAAAGATTGTTCTTCTGTTTTAAACCTTTTAATTGTGAATTAAAGCTCCTCATCTTAAAGTAGTTTGCCATGCCATCAAAATAATTCAAAATTAATTTGAGAATCTTAAAGCAAATATTTTGTAGTGATTCAATGGACCAACAGAACAAAAACAACTGCAAATTCAAAAGTGATCCTGCTGAATTCATAACCAATGGATATGTAAATATTATTTTGAATTGCATATGTGTATATATTGTTTCCAAGCATGTTTGCCCAGTTCAGGACATTCTGATGCTGCAGAAATGCATGTTTAAGCATTAGTTAGCAAACATTATTTCCATGTACTGACAGGCTTGTAATTAACATGATCCAGTATGTTCAGCGATATAAACTTATGAATCATTTGTTTTAATGCCCAAAGTGAGTAAAAATGTAAAACCATGAAAATATTATGTAAGTAAATCACTGTACAGTATTCATCAAGGCTTAAAAAGGCATAATTGTGCAGTATTTTGTAAATTGCTTCCACATGCTGTCGATATTACCATTTATAGCATAACATTGTGCCTTATATATTACATCAAAGCTGTGATTCAACATTCAGTGGCTTTACTGTGAATGTATAAAACCCTCTGTTTGAAAACACTGGGCTGCTTTACAACTTTTAACAAAAAAGTTCTAATGTAAAGACGTGTGCTCTTAAAACTGAAGCTAAAAGATATATCTACATGAGTGAACGAGCCAGTTTAAGGCTTCTTTTTCTTTAAATGACCCTGAACAAACTGCTGTACAGAGTTTCAGAGGACATACAGGGTAGTGTGCAATAAAATTCAAAGTGTTCATCTTTTCTCTTGTGTTTTTTTTCTTTTGTTTTGAGGCAGTGATACATTCTCAGAAAAAAACGTACAAAAGTTGTCACTGGGACGGTACCCTTTTGTTCCTTTTAGGTACCAATATGCACCCTTTAGGTTCTTTTGAAAAAGTAATGCCCCAGTGACAGCTTTTGTGCCTTTTTTCTGAACTAGCAATCACCTTAGAAACCACCCAGAATACCTTAGCAACATGCTAAAACCAACTCGGCAATGTTTCTTTTTATCATTTACCTCCATTGGTCTTCTTGGTGTCCAGCATGTATGAACTTTTTAAACCACAGCATGTACTCATAAGTTACCCGAACCTAACATACCTGATTATTTTACATTTACATTTAGTCATTTAGCAGACGCTTTTGTCCAAAGCGACTTACAATTTAGGACTAAGTTAAGCGAGTCATCGTGACAAGACATTTTATGTCTTGCAGTTAGAGCTATAGTTATATGTGGCCAGGTTATTGCTACATGAAACTGGATTTGGAGGCACTTCCTTCATTTTGTAGCCTATAATGGGAAATGGCTTTTCTCAGCTCAGTGCAAAGCCCTGAGGAAAGGTCAGGTAGCTATTTAAACAAAACACATTCTTCTGGTATTATAAAGTTATATGGCATCAGAAAATAAACACTCATGTGATTTATTTATTTTTTGGTAACATTTTACAATAACCGTCCCATTAGTTAACATTAAGGGTTAGTTCACCAAAAAAAAAAAAAAAATGAAAATTCTGTCATTTATTCACCCTCATGTTGTTTCAAACCTGTAATGAGACTTTCGTTCATCTCTCCGTTAGCCGCTACCAGGGTTGCCATATGCCAGCAAGGTTTTCCAGCCCAAAACCTCGTCAAAAACCGCGAGAATGCACAAAAAAACGCCCAATTTTTATTTATTTATTGGCTTGTTTCTCGTTTAAAAACATTGAAATCATTAACAAGCTTTAAAATTACCCATTTTTCGACTTAGCCTATCCGATTTTAGAAACAATATTCAATCAAATGAACGTAAAAGTAGGCTGTACCTCATTCAGACTATTAATATACACTATAAGTTTATTTTACGGAAAATAATGCGATCAACAGGCTACCAATGAGTCTGTTTTATTGTCAATAAAAGTCGATTGGAAGCATTCAGTAACATAAAAACATTGAGTGGATATATGGACATAAAAAAAATCCCACTTTAACGTTTCAATTATTTCAAATGGCAACATGACTAGAATCTGAGTATGACGACGTCAGGCTATCAGTTGTGGTAAACAGAAGCTCAAACATGTTCGCATGTTACTGTTTTTTTTTTTATCAGTGTTTTAAAAAAAACTTTCCGCCAAAGTTTGATTTTAGTGTACAATAAACCAGAGCATGAAAGCAATTACCGACAAGATTTTGTTCTAAAGACCTTGAGCATTTCTGTTGTTTTAAACAAAATGTGTTTCTGTCTTTTAAACACATTTAATAAACATTTTCTTGTTCTTGTTCTTGTTCTTGTTCTTGTTCTTGTTCTTGTTCTTGTTAAGAAGCATTGTTGTAAACCCAGAGCTGATAGCCGAACTGATCTTCCCCTGTGAGTGAATCTGCACGTCTGAACCTTCAGCTTTCATCTCACACTGACACAAGACCTGTTTGAAGATCAAAGCCAGACTTTTGCTTCCACATGCAGTATGATATGACAGCAAGTTGAAAGCCATGTTTCTGTATGGGCCGATGCAAGCAGAAAGAAATAAAGGCAAAAAACTAAACAAAAATAGGGACAAAAATAATAATTAAGTATGGGGCAGAACTTTCATTTCTTGATTGGTTATTAATTAAAAACAATTAAACATTTTTAAAAAATCCTGTTTTCCGAAGGTCCAAACACAATTATGAATACATGAGCTTCCTCTGACAAAATAATCATCCAAATTACCTTTAAAACATGACAAAATGCAGCAGACCAAGATAATGGTCACAATTACTACAGTGCAAATGTGTTTTTGACAAATTAATGATGAATAGTGAGCGCCTGTCATTATCCACTCCATTCCCCTTATAATAGGCCTATTCTACATTGACTGTTAAAATTGTCCTATAATAAATGACACTCAGATACAAAATATGACATTTCCAGTTGAAGATTTTTGGTTATTTTCAGTTTTATTATAGTGTACCTACGTGTTTTATTTAGTAGTGTACAACATTTTTTTATGTTTTCGAAAGAAGTCTCTTGTGCATCAACAAAATCAGCATTGGCTGCATTTAGCAAGTTTGCTCTTGCAAGAAACCAAACTTATCAAATTTATAATAACACAATGTGCAACAAACACTAAATCTGGAATGTTGCTTAATTTACTTTACAGCAGATTTACATGCATTGTCTGTGTAATTCCAGTTTAATACGCTAACTGGAAATCATTGCCATTCATTTTCTCTCAGAATGAAATAATGTTTATTTTGGCAGTAAAAACAGAATAGCATTCATTTCAGCCTTGAAGAAAACAATCACCCAGTACCACATACTCCTCCTCATTCTCTGTGTGTATATTGAGGGCTTCAGAGATAACAGCTTCCAGATGTTCCACATTCTCACTCTTTCATTGCCTTTAGCTGCCAAAGAAGTGACATTAAACCATGAATTGTTGTCTTTCAGTCAGTTTTTTCTGTCGCCATGTTTAGGTAACCCACAGGGCTTTTGAGAGGCAGAAACATTTTATCACACACATAGTCTACACACAGCTCAAGAGTTTGTTGGAAATGGTTCATTCATATCACTTGCTCTTTTAAACAACTCTTGGTATACAATCTCAGCATTTCTTACTAAAAATTAATTTCTTGATTCCTCTATATTTCCAATTAAGATAAAAGTATGTGTGGGCTGCTACAAGCAATTATTAATACTGTTTAATACACAAAAGCACGTTTAATTTTAGAACAAACTAGATTTAACTTCTTCACTAACTTCACTAACAAATAGCTTATTCATTCATAAAGACTTAATAAGCACATGTTGATGATTAAATATGAACAAACTAGTAAAAAAGTCCATTTTTAAAGTTGGTTTATATCTAAAAATGTATACCGTCCTTTAAAGTCCCCCTGTGGTGAAAATCAAGCTTTTAAAGTTGTTTATAATATATGCTATGTGGTGTTTTAATATGCTTTAAGACAAACCATGAGCAAATTCATAAGTCAACACCATTGCTGAGTATTTTCTCCTTAAAACTGTGGTGAACCAAAGACAGTCTTGAAAACGCAGTTTGTTTCTGACGTCACAAACTACCTTGTAACCAATCAGGTCAACTTGTGATCTTCAATGAGTGGACCTCTGAGCTGGTGTGAGTGAGTGGAGGTGGGGCTAATTTGCACATTCATAGAACTGTGTTTACTAAATGAGGCAATGGTGTAGAGTTACATTCAAGCTATTTAAAGGCATGAAGGAAAAAACTTTAAATATGTAGTTTTGGTGATCAAAGATATGAGTTTTAAGGGATAAAATTATTGACTACAGGGGGACTTTAAAAGTTTATAAGTCCTTTAAAGGCCCTTACCTTGAAGATGTGTGTCTGTGAAGTTTCAGTTTCATTTTTGAGTGGAAGGAAAAGCATGCTGTTTTTGTGCATGTATCTTTAAATGCAAATGAGCTGCTGCTACTCCCCTCTCCGCTTTCCAGAAGAGGGCGGGGCCTGTAGTATACCCTGCCAAAAACTAAAAAATCTGTTTGGTTTTGATTATCATCTCTATCGCAGTTAGCTCACGTGACATTGCAGTTCTTCATCATCAATAAAGTTTATTATCTGCATGCGTTTTAAAGCCATATCAGTCTAAACTTCTGACACGGGTGTATCATGTAAACAGCAAGTAAAGAAATCGCGTATATTCCTGTATATCTGTAGCCTAGAAATCTAGACGCACCCTAGCGGCAGCAAAATGTATTTCGCAGCCAGGTACGTCTAGCAACTCTCAATAAACCTTCTCGCTGCAAAACCCCAGATTGGGTCAGGCCAATCACGTTGTGTATAGAGTAGGCGGGGGCGGGCTTAACATATGACGACAGAGTTGCGACGGTTACCTGGCTGCTGCTACTTGAAAACAAAGAATGGCGGCTGCTGATGGAGAACAACCCTGGTGAAAAAAAAGTATACTTTATTATATTTGAAATATATTCCCTTTTTTCAATAGTACATTGCAAATATATTTAAAAAAAATATACTATCTTTAAATATCTTAAAAGTATATTAGCATCATGCTTTTTATCTATTTTTATAATACAACTTTTAACACACTTTAAAATAATAGTACTTTAGTATATTTTCTAAAAATATATTTAAAAGCAAGCATACTTTTAACATATTTCTAACCAGTGCACTATAAGTACATTGGTAATAAATATATGCTTAATTACACTTTTAAGAAATATGCTAAAAACAAGCATACTTTTAACATATTTCTAACAAGTGCACTATAAGTACATTGGTAATAAATATATGCTTAATTACACTTTTAAGAAATATGCTAAAAACAAGCATACTTTTAATATATTTCTAACAAGTGCACTATAAGTACATTGGTAATAAATATGCTTAATTACATTTTTAAGAAATATGCTAAAATCAAGCATACTTTCAATATATTTCTAACAAGTGCACTATAAGTACATTGGTAATAAATATATGCTTAATTACACTTTTAAGAAATATGCTAAAATCAAGCATACTTTCAATATATTTCTAACAAGTGCACTATAAGTACATTGGTAATAAATATATGCTTAATTACACTTTTAAGAAATATGCTAAAAACAAGCACACTTTTAACATATTTCTAAAAAGTACACTACAAGTTCTTTTAAGTTTTTGTGTATTTAAAGAAAACATACTTTTGTTGATCTACTTAAAATAGATTTGAGTATGCAGTGTACAAATGGCTACTTTTGTAATTGTGATTTAAGGATTTTTAATTTAAGTTTATACAATGTTAAAGATAGGCACAATGTACAATAAACACAAATCCATTACAAATTTTACATCAACAATCACACCATTGGAACACACAAGAAAATGTGTTTTCTACTGTACAGAAAGTGGCAGCTACTGGATTGTGATGTCACAAGTGGCTGTTTAATATGCAGCCAAGTAAACACTGGCTATATTGCATGGCCAAAAATGGAAGTTCACTCAGGGTATCCTGTTCAGAAACACTTTTTTTTATACTGGGTGAAATGGTCCTTCCATCCTGAGAGTAGTCAATACATTATGTGTTCAGAAAAAGGAATGAAAAAAAATCAGACCTCTGTAGCAGGTGCAGGACAGTAAAAACTCTGACCAATCACTGCCACTCGGTCCGAGTGTAAAGAACCAATCAGATGCCTTCATGTCTCGTGCCCGAGCCCCACTGCGTGCGCTGCCCTGCGTGCACTCATCACATGTCACCGTTCTCGGAAACATTCAGCTCACTACACCGAGTAAGCAGGAGTTTGCGGCACAATGGAAGAGAAAATGCAGCAAAATCTACCAATGCCAGCTTTGCTGGTAACTGCTCGACCTGATAAAAAGCCTAAAAAAAAGAAAATCGGAGGCAGAAAAGGCTGCAACGAAACAGGCACTGGATAAAGCCAGAGAACAAACTTGCGTCAACATTGCAGCATTTGAATGGTGGAGACAACTGAGGGAGCAAAAGTGATGAAAAGCGATGCCGAGGTTGCGTTCTTTCTGCTGAACAGGTAATTATTTGTTTTGCTTCGGGGGGATTTGTTATTTCCATGATATATGTTATGTTAGGCCACGTAGCTAGTGCTAACTAGCAATGCTAACATTAGCTTCTCTGTCGGTGTAAGCCAGTTGCGTTACAGGTCTGCTTATCTGACTTTTAGGACATGCCATTTTGAACATATTGCACAGCCATAGTCGCAAGTGTCTGCATTATAATTGTGATAAAATGACGTTAATATTGCTTATAAACGGGACAACTGTGGTGATGTGGCATATGTGTTTTGTTAGCTACGAGAAGAAATGTTTGTTACTGTGTGAAATGGAAACAAAGTTTTGTTGTCATTCTTTGTGTGTCTTTGAGATGCAGTAATTATTGTCAGATGTGTAATTGTGATATTCTTCCTAAAGGTAAATCACTGCCAAAGGAGTAGATCACCACAGCAGACGACGCCTCATGCAAAGCCTGACCTGTCAGCCATCCCTGGACACTCCTTTTCTTATATATATTTATTTATTATTTATTATATGTAAATACAGATTGTTTATGACAATCAAAAGCAGCGAAAGTACAGATACTTGTGTAAAAAAGTATTTCTCTTAGGTCTCTCTTGTTCGTTTTTTAAAAAAATAAAACAAAAAGTGTTATACCACATTCATTGTCATTATTCATTTAGCATGTAAGGAGGTAAGAAAAGTAATAGCTTGTTTATGCTGAAATGGTAAAGGAAAGGCATTTATCGTTTCAAAATATTTATTCCAACATGACAAAAATACTCTGCTTTTCTGTGACCTGCAGCTGACTCCGACTGTGGATGCGCGTTCATGTTTGTGGGGGCGTAGCTTTGGACGGAGTACTGACGGGAGGGGGTGGAGCTTAGAAGAGGTGCCGCTTTCAAATCTTGCTAGCTCTCCAACATTACCTACTATAGCTTTAAAGTATATTGTACAAAGTATAGCTAAGTAATATTTGTTTATTAATGTGCATTTGTTATTGAAGACAAAGTGTGCTATTTGTAGTATTTGGATTAAGCCAAAGGTATTACGGAGAATAATCATTTTTACTCAAAAATAATAGACTTGTATATTGCTCGTAATGATTTTGTAATGTACTTGTAACACAGATAAAGTACACTTTATTATCACTTATCAAGTATGTAAATAGTCCCTACACAGGCATATACTTAAAGTATACTAAGTATACTTGAAGTTGTTCCAATTTAGCACACAAAAGTACACTAAATAGACTTAAAGTTATGCTTTACTACAATTTAAATACAACTAAAATATACTTAGTACAAAATTAGTTGTTTCAAAATAGCACACTTAAAGTTAACTAATCCTTAACACACTTGAAGTATACTTATAATTAGTGTGGCTGCAAGTATACTTAGTATATATTTTTAATAAATTTACGGTATATTTCTTGTATGTTTCGAAGACACTTGTAATTAATTTGTAATGTACTTGTAACACAAATAAAGTACACTTTAATACACTAATCAAGTATGTAACTAGTCCCTACACAGGCATATACTTAAAATATACTAAATATACTTAAAGTTGTTCCAATTTAGTACACAAAAGTACACTAAATACATTTAAAGTTATGCTTTACTACAACTTAATTACTACTAAAATATACTTAGTACAAAATTAGTTGTTTCAAAATAGCACACTTTAAGTTAACTAATCATTAACACACTTGAAGTATACTAATAATTAGTCTGGCTTCAAGTATACTTAACATATTTTTTTTTCACCAGGGAACGGTCTTTCGAATCGGCTTTGGCCGCGACTCTGGAGGACTTGGAGTTTAGTTTTTCTTTGAGAAAAGAGTAAAGAACGGCACTTAAGTCATTCTTAAAAAAAGGAAGATGTGTTCGTCGTTTTGCCGGCCAGATATGGCAAAAGTTAAATCTTTCAACTAAGCGCCGCTGTTGGGAAAACGCTCTGAATGGTTGAAGCGCTGTCCTATTGCGTGCAGAGGGAATTTGAAAGACAGCCGTTTATCCCGCCCCTCGGATTGAGCCGTGACTATGGTGAGTTTCCAGACCTAACATCTTGATGTAGGTCTGGCTTGCCAGGCTAGTATATCTGTGTATTAAAGTGAAAGCAGCGTAATATACAATACCTACGGCTATATATGCTGTTAATATGAATCAAACAACAAAAGAAAAACAGAAAATCACTCACTGCTCTTGATTGAATAACTTTAGAAGCTTTAATAAGAATACATTTCTTACTTGAATACTGCTGTTAAATGCTCTTGCGAGGAGATAAACATGGCGGACTGTGTACAGCTCACTCAGGGCGGGTCTATGCTAATAGGGCAAAGTCCGTCAGCAGTCGTGGGCGTGGCCTGTGTAATGTTATGCCAAATTGCATAGAAACTGAAAACGGCTTATTCTGAGACACTGCTTATGATTTATGGGGATTAAAAAAAGGAGTGGGTAAATTTTTACCATTGTAGGTTGTAACGGTTCAGATTACTCGCGGCTCGGTTTTCATCACGGTTTTAGGGTCACAGTTTCGGTACGGTACGTGCTATGTTCAGGGGGAAAAAAGACTACTCTCAAATAAAAATAAATAAAATAAGAATAATCAAATTACAAGAAACGACACAAATAAATACAATAGAGCAAAGAAAAAAACAGTGCTTTTGGGGTTTTTTAAGTAGATCTAACAATATTTTTCTGGTACGCAAATTGAACTAAGTAATGCAATGTGAAAATGTAAATCTAATGTAAAATTAATTACATATAATCTTAACTGTGGAAATTAAATAAAGATTAATCATTAAGTTACAAAAGCTATTAGTTTTAAGAGCAGTGATTTCCTTGTCATTTATTGTTTGATTAACAATAAAAACACAGAGAGCAGGAATATTAGGCTGCTGTCACTTTAAGACCTGATACACAGATCCAGTATACTAATACTGATACACATGTGTTGTCTTTCTCTAATGTTTACGTTCACTTAAGACATAACCTACAATGTTTGCTAGGATACTTGCCAAGACAGGCATGTTGACAATTTTTGTGTGAATTTGTCTGTTCAAGCGCAAGATTTGAAAGAGAACTCAATATTTCTGCATTTGAATGTTTAAATTGGCAAGGCTTAATGAGTTAGTTTAGTTTAAACACAGATTTAATGCAACATGTGCTAGTTAGGTCTTATCTGCGCTCTTCAGATGCTGAAATCTGTAAAAATCAATTGGTGTAGGTTAATGAAAACCAAAAGCGTTCAACATAACAAATGTGTTATGTATATATTAATGAATAATCATAATTTTTCAATTCAATTTAGAGGCCTTTTTTAATGTATTCTTTAAATTCTTTTTTAGTTCCATATAAATAAATTTTCAGTTCCACATAAATCAAATTATCATGACATTACCATCTGGTACCATACCATTTCTATAAGGGAAGTCCTTTAAAAACGCTTAACTTAAACTCCACCCATGAAGACGTCATCATAACTCTTCCCAGGAGTTTCAGGGGTTTCTCAACTTCAGCTGACAGTGAAATTCCCAACTATGATTTGGTCTCTTACTGACATCCATTGGTCAAATAAAGAATGACAACCATTCCAAGTCTTCAAATGTTTTTACACATTCTATATTTGCCTATACGTCTCTATTCTAAATTCTGTATGTTTTATTGTGAAAATGTATAAGAGCAAAAACATTGGCACATGTTGATAATTAAATATGGACAAATAAGTAAGTTTTAAAGTTGGTTTATACCTAAAAATGTATACTGTTTATATGATGCAAATCTTAAAAAAGTTAAAAGGTCAATCATGTCTAAAGTGCAAGCCTCGATTTGTTACTTCCTTCATTGTGACTCAGCGAGATTAGACACGTCCAACCACACTATACAGAGAACAGCCAAGACACACCCATACGAACTTAACGAACACCACCTGCATATGAACACTGATCTGCAATAATGCACTTAAACAGACTGTCACAGCTTTATACAGAAACATGTAGGCCTACACTATACCAGTTTAGTCTTACATTGTGCATTGTTTTAAACACAACATAAAGTATTTGGACAATAACAGCACACTTTGCACACAAAAAAAGAAGAAAAAGAAAGAAATTGAAAACAAAGTGGCATTTATTTTAAGGAATAATCTGAAGTACACTTTTTCCAAAATAAGTTTGTGTATGAAATGAGGAAGCTACACATATACTGTTCAAATTTAAGTAGCTACATGGACACTTTCTGGTTGTCAAAGGCCAGTGTAAGCAAAGTCTCTTTCAAGGATATCTTTTCGTTATATTTGTAGTCTACAT
Source organism: Scardinius erythrophthalmus (assembly GCF_964197995.2). Taxonomy (NCBI): domain Eukaryota; kingdom Metazoa; phylum Chordata; class Actinopteri; order Cypriniformes; family Leuciscidae; genus Scardinius; species Scardinius erythrophthalmus. The sequence goes on along the minus strand of NC_138223.1, from coordinate 8,630,149 downwards.
TGTCATAGTTGTAATGAACAACACCTGGTAGGACACCTGTGAGAACTTGAGGGTAAATTACTTCATACATGCACAAAAAAAAGATTACATAACTATGCACTTGGTTTGATGTTTATTAATTAATTAATAAAATAGTATTCAAAGATTTTCCAGTATTACCATGGCACTTGCCATGGAGCAAGCATGTTTTGGTAGGCTACTTTTGGTAAGTTCTTGCTTGGTTCATGAATATGGAAATCATTCAGTTCCATACACCAAATTCCCATGTTGTAGGCTACAATGGGAAGTCCATTAAATACGTTTACCTTAAACTCCACCCAATGAAGACGTCATAATAACTCTTCCCTGGAGTTTCAGGGGTTTCTCAACTTCAGCTGACGGTGAAATCACTTGGTGTGGGTGAAACCAAAAGCGTTTAACATTCAGCGTTCGCCTCGCTTGTAGACCCCATTGGAAGGAGGCAATTTCAGAATCCGTGTTCAGTTTTAAATACTAGTCCCCTGTTGAATTACAGTCGCACCATGGCTGCTGTGAAAGCGCTTCAACAGTGGTGCAAAATCCAGTGTGCAGGATACCGGGACGTGTCGATCACCAACATGACCACATCTTTCCGGGACGGTTTGGCGTTCTGCGCTCTAATTCACAAACACAGACCGGAGTTGATGTAAGTAACATCCCCCACAGAACAAACGCGCGGTTCGGTGCTGCTGCATTGTGCTCAGAAAAGCACAGCTCCTGAACTTTGGACGAACGTTTAATTGCTAAACATTCGAACGTAGAGTTTGTTTACAGTTTACACCTCCTATCAGACTTAACATTTAGATTTGCGGTTCAAAACTAAAGACATTTTGAACTTAGGACGAGGGCGTATACTTAAAAACATTTAGAACGTATGGCATGTAAAGTTGTATTACTTTAGAAACATGATGAGACCTTTTAGGATTTAGGGTGAGGAAATGGGAATTTTTAGACCTTAAGTTAAGAACTTTAGAATTTAGGAAGAGAACATTGGTACTTTTAGTAGGCTACCATTATTACATGTTTAGTCCTTCATGACTTAGGATAAGAACGACGTCTTGAATTTAGGACTAGCACTTAAAACTTGGATTACATTATAACTTAGTACAAGAATATTGACATTTTTAGAATTCCATACTAGATGTTGGAACTTTTAGAACTTTGGATGACATTAAAACTTTTTAAAACCTATTTTACATCTTGGGAAACCGAGCGTGCTTGAAATACTCAAAACTTTGTGTTTATTCAATGTTTAGGCTAAGTCTTGCAACATTCTAGTTGTTTCAAGTGAGCATCTGGCACTTGTTTGTTGACATTGCATTGGTACATGCTTGTGATTTGTGTTTGTATTAGTGTAAGATTTACTTTTTTTAATATTTAGCATGGGAAATTCCCTTTTCTTTTCACTCTCTTACAGAGACTTTGACTCTTTGAGCAAGGAAAATGTTTACGAAAACAATAAACAGGTAAGATATTGTTCACTTTATAAAACTATCTCTTTATCAACCTTCATCACTTTTTTTTCTGTAGTTTCCATTACCACAATATTTTACATTTATGACATTTATCCAACAAATTTAATCCATTTAGTTACCTATTTTTTATTTTCTGATATCATAACTGTCTCCACAATTGTTAAAAATACACGTTCCCTCATATGACTAACAGCCCATCCAAAGTGATCATCAGCAATATGAAAAAGCAAATTAATATTTGGTACATTCACTCTCAAAAATAAGGGTTCCTAAAGGTTTTTTGCAGCAATTCTATAGAAGAACCGTTTTTTATTCCCAAAATAACCTTTTTAGTGAACAGTTCTTAAAGGGATAGTTTACCCAAAAAATGAAAATTGTCATTTACTCACCATCAGGTTGTTCCAAACCTTAAGCTGAACCTCTTTTGCTGCTGAACACAAAAGAAGATATTTTGAAGAATATGGGAAAACAAACAGTTGATGGATCCCATTGACTTCCATATTATGGAAAAAAGTCAATGGGGTCCATCAACTGTTTGTTTACCGACTTTCTTCAGAGTATCATCTTTTGTGTTCAACAGAAGTACATTCAGGTTGGAACAAATTGAGGCTGAGTAAATGATGAAAGAATTTACATTTTTTGGGTGAACTATTTAAAAGAACCTTTTTCCATAATAAAGAACCTTTTTGGAAAAGTTCATGTTCATGGAACAATCAATGCCGATAAAGAACCTTTGTGTTTTTTTTAAGAGTGTTTGTAGGGTTCTTGGATTCGCTATACAGTTCTTCCAGGTTAAAAAAGTCATTGATACATAGATTCCTTCAGATCAGTATGTTGGTTTAGCATTCCCAGAAAATTTTTTCCTAAAGAACTAGAGAATCAAAGTTCTTTGTGAAATATAAAAATGCTCACTTATGGCCTCAGCTAGTAAAAATGTTTTGGTTCTTTATTTGTAAGAGAGTAGATCAACAACTTTAAGTGTTTTGGGAAATGTCTTCATTCCAAGAATATCACAACCCCATCATTTTAACAGTTAGTATGTTTCCTAGACCGCTCATGGGGCTGTTTGACCCATATGTGGTTGACCAGGGCTAAGATGTGACAGATTGGATACATACTCCAGGCCTATTCTTCTGGTTTTCTCTATTTTTGAGGCAGCTGAATCACATGTTGTGCTGTTGTAGACCATTATTAATCATCATCTGCACACACTTGTGTTCCTGTTTCCATGGAAAAGGGAATGCTGTCCAGAAGGGCATTGTTGTGAAAGAGGGAATACAATAAGGAAAGTACTGCAAAAGAAAAGCTAATGAATAGCTTTTTGTGCATGCGAGGAAGACATTATCTTTCCAAACCGAACACGTGTGAGAGACAGAGAAAATGAAAGTGTTAAGATAAGGTAATGCATGGTTAACAGGGTGGAGATTAAGTATAAGGTCAACAGAAACCTGGCACTGACTAAGAGTTTTTTTTTTTTTTTTTTTTTTTTTTTTAAGTCTTAACATTCTCAGATCTGTAGCGATTCGTCGTCTTTTAATTGCATTTCCTGTTCTGTGAGTTGTTAAATGAATCTTTACAGAGAAATGTCTCCCCTTATTCCTCTCAATCTAGATTTTATCTAGATTTTTTTCTCCTTTTTCTTCTCTCTCCTTGGTCATGTCTGCTCTTGTTTATTTTTGATCTAAGGGTTTTTTTTTTTTCTCCCAAAGAAATCCAGGCCAAGTTCACATTTTTGTGTGTGCATAATGGCATGGAGGAATTATAGTTCTTCCTCTGGGTGGAAAATCACCACAAATTATCAACTTTTTCCCAACGGTTCATCATTGTGAAATATACATAAGATATGTGTCTGGTGACACATAAGTTGATCTGGTGACATTCGCACTGTTATAACACTGATCACTGATCCACAGAAAACAAAACTTGTTCACAACTTCAAGTTTTAATAGCTAATGTCAATCAATATGTTCTGTGTAAAAGCTGATAAAAGCAGAAATGTTGTTTGATTTGTAAAAAAAAAAAAAAAAAAAAAAAACTTAAATGAAATATTATTGTCTAGTTCCCCTTGTATTTTCTATAAGTTAATATTCATCAACACACTGCATGAATTATGTTGTTTCCCTTTTGCAGCTTGCAGATATCAAAGATATGTTCAAATTTGGAATGATTTTTGCAGTTCTAGCACCTGATAATAGGGCTATATAGGAATAGGAAATCCTCTAATTGTTCTGCTACACAGATTTTCCAGCGATAATGTCCACACACGCACACACACACACACGCACACACACACACACACACACGCACACACACTGAAACACCCTTAGTGCTGAGAGTTGTGAAATTCTTACACCTAACATTATTTTTATTTATTTTTATTTTGTACCAGGCTTTCGAGGTGGCAGAGAATGAGTTGGGTATACCTGCCCTTCTGGATGCCGAAGACATGGTGGCTCTAAAAGTGCCTGATCGACTCAGCATTCTGACCTATGTGTCCCAGTACTACAATTATTTCCATGGACGTTCTCCCAGTAAGACATGCGTGCGCACATGAACATTATTTTTCACACATTTTATATTGTTGCGGCACCTCTCTTCCCAGTCTGTCAGTAACACTCTGTGATGAGATTCTCAAAATCATTGTGAGCTAAGTTGATCGTAGAGAGCATTGTTGGAAATCGTTATACAATCTTCTTAGGCTTATGATGTTTTGTGGAATCGCAGTCCAGTTTAGTTCCTGTCTTTATGAAGCCCCTAATTCAGAAAAGCGCAATGTGCTCTGATTGGTCGGCTGGAGAAGTGTGTTGTGATTGGTCAACATCTTCGACCGTGTTTGGGAAATCTCACTCCCCTTTCCATAACCGCTAGTTTAAACGCGCTACGAAAACTCAAGACTACAGTCAAGGTGTTTCAGGGAGTTCAGAAACTGATATAGAGAATAACTCTCTCTGGAGTGACTCTCAGACCTTTTTAATGCTCAAACAGCAACATTACACCCTAAAGCATAATAGGTGCAAAAAAGCACAATATGTCCACTTTAAAAAACATGTTTACCATGTGGTCATTTTTAGCATTGCTAAAACATTTCACTCTTTGGATGTGCAGTTGGAGGCATGGGTGGGATTAAAAGATCAGCCGAAGAGTCTAATGAAGCGCCATCTGAGAAGAAGAACCAACCTGTCACAGCTAAAGTTTACGCTTCACCTAAACCAGCCACAGAGAATAAGACGACGAAACCGGCAAACGAAAATAAGGTACAATATGTCATTTATCTGAGATTATATCACCTCATATAGGAACTTTAAATTGCTTGACAGTTCTGTATTTTTGGTCAAATGTGTGTGTGTGTAATGAGGGCACATGAGCAATTTAACCCTGCCGTTGTCTTAGGTTACTTTATTCTGAGATAACTGATGTAAATATTGGTTTGCACATAATTATTGATTAATTGATAAAACCCCTATTGAGGTGTTTGCACATTGACTAATTGATTTATTTATTTTTTCATTTCCAGAGAGAAGTTTTGGCTGAACGTGCCAATAAATCAGGAACTCTGAGCAGCAGCTGTACCGTTTGTAACCAACATGTTCACCTTGTGCAGCGCCACCTAGTCGATGGGAAACTGTACCACAGGAACTGCTTTAAGTAAGTCACTTCTGTTTTTTTTGAGCCATTGATCCTTTTATTAATTTATTTTTAACTTTAAGTTTTAAAAATATCACATCAACTCCACTCCACATGACTAGTGAATCATGTCTGAATTGTCATTGCAATGATTTAGTAGTGTTTTTTTTTGTTGTTTTTTTAATAATAGCTGCCTTTCAGTTTTGCTTTATTGCTGTCAACTATCATGTTCATTGTTTTTTATCGCCTTATCATTTAGTATGCATGACTAAACGGGAGTGAAGATAAATATCTGTTGGACTAATATACTATAAATGTAATCATTAACCTCCTGATGTCTTGGAAAGCATTCCTGAGCATTTCATGATCAGATAGCGATCCAATACAAGTACCCTTTTAGACTTTTTTTTTTTTCGACAATACAATATTTATTTATATAGCACATTTAAAAACAACTGAGGTTGACAGAATTGCAATGCTGTACAATAAAAGCATACAAACCAAACAAACATAAGATGTACACAGAGCAGAGGCAGGGAAGATTCAATGATTCAAGGAATGTTAAAAGCTGATGAAAATAGGTGAGTTTTAAGTCGAGTTTTAAAAGTCGAAATAGAAGAGGCACTTCTAATATGAATCTGGAGAATGTTCCGGAGTTTGGGACTGGCAATTGCAAATGCTCGGTCTGGATTGGGTTTTCTAAGTGTTTTATTTCAACCTTCCTTTTCAACAGATGCAGAGAGTGTTCCACTATTCTTCTCTCTGGCACCTACAAGGCTGGAAAAGAACCAGGCACTTTCATCTGCAAGACGCACGCAAGCACAGATAAGCCTGTAACAGCGCCAACCACACACATCACAGTGCCTCCACCAAAGACGCAGTCTACCTTTATAACCAAGACTATCCAGAATGCATCAGGTGGAGGTACTGGAAAATCTGGTTTAACACCTAACGCGTCTAAACCGGGTTGGCTGGCCAATAAAAGTGACCATACACCCACCCGTGGGTTAGCTGTCACACCAACTCCAGCAGTTCAGCTCAAGCCAGTACCAAAAACAACTCCAACACCAGAGACAACAACTGTGAAAACCTCTTTTAACCCCAAAACACCCACGGAGCCTCTTAAAGCTGTAAGCAACAGCCTACAGAAGAACCAAGAAGCCAGAAAGAGGTGAATGTCTTTCAGTTCGGTATTTTGACACTTTATTTGTGAAATTGTTATATTTTGGATAAAAGATAGATAGAAGATTTGTGACCAATACTGACTAATAGTGTTTTCTCTTGTATTTCGGATCAGTGTTGTTAATGTAAAATGAAACTATTAAAAATAGTTTTCGGTTTGAAATTAACCTGAAATAAATTTATAAATATAAACTTAAATGAAAATATAAATGTGGCCTTGTCAATTAACTTAAACCTATTTGTTAAAGTACCAAAATGCCTTATTAAAATTCAAATAAAAATAAATGAAAGCTATATGGAATTAACAAAATGTAAAAGATCAAAATCACTAAAGGCATAAGAAAATTACTATAATTTCAGCTAAACTGAAAATATAGTTCTATAAGAGTTAGGGCTGTACTGCCCTAGTCGATTAGTTGGTCGATACGTTCTGGTTCGACCAAAATTCTGATTGGTCGATTTTCTGCCGCGTTTATTTCATCAGTTTTGCCGCGCTGAGGCGCGCTCATTTCATCAGGTGGAAAGCACTAACTGCTAATGGGGGTGTTTTCAGAGTACCCTTGTTTCACTGTAACAGTCTGTCTTCAAAACACCCCCCTTGTTTTCACCTTTTTTGGATTAGTCCAACCCAAGAGAGAGCGTCGAGCATAGAAGGTTTGATGCTGAATATTATTTATTTAATTGTGAGAGCGTTTAATAGTCAGTCCTCTTCTAACATGTCAACAACAAAGAAATCGACAGTGTGGCAGCATTTTGTTAAAATTGATAACATGAAAAAGGTCGAATGCAAAGTTTGCAAGCAACAGTTTTCCACAGCTTGACGACAAACATGACATATCATCTAAAAGTGGTAACGTTAAGCTCACTTGTCTGCGTTAGCTTGCCCTGTCTGTTTTGAGTAGGCTATATGAACATATTAGAATTTGCATATTTCAATGTTTTAGTGTGATAACCTAACTTTTTTATTTTTTATTTGGAGCCTAATGCGCAATTGCGCTGTGCTGTTGGTTGTGTTAGTTTTGAGCCTAGGATGCTTTATTTTTCAGTTATGCACTTTATTTCGTTTCTGCTCTTGATCTGGTTTGTTTAATAAATATTATTTTTTTATTAAAGTGGACGTGCCTTTTGTGTTTATTAAGAGTAAAAGCTTTAATTTAATATTAATAGTCTATTCGTGTCTCAGCTGCGACGCTGAGCTCATGTTCAGCCTCGCTCGGTGCGAGGACATGCACGGTGAAATGATAGCGTCTGACAGTTATAACTTATTATAACATATGACAAAAATAATTGTCTAAATTATGTTGCATATTCCTCAACAGTTCTTGTGATGATATCACTAGTTGACAACATAGTACTATTTTCGGAAATCATAAGCTATGATATTGCGCAGGTGCACGTGATGCAGCGCCGTCAGAGCTGACAAACTCGAGTGTCAGACTCATTTCAGTGCAAAATAATTAGGTCAAAAACGATTTAATATACTGCAAATAGCCTACTAGTTGTTTATGTTTATTTATAATTCATTTAGGCGGACAACAAGGCTACCAAGTCCTGCGCACAGTGCGCATCTAATTAATTTAACAGGTTTTTTTTCTAACGTCATTTTTAGTCGATTTCTAGTCGAAAATTTCAGGACTTAAAATCGGTCGACCAAGATTTTCTTTGGTTGAGTACAGCCCTAATAAGAGTACTATAATAGTGCTAAATTTTAAATTCATCAGTTTTGTTAATTTATTGTTTATCAGATTGTTGGATTGTATTTAGGGATGTATGATATATCAGTGTCATGTCTGCTAATATTACAACTTTTAATTTCTTAGTATCAATCAGAACTAGACATACTGTATATTGGAAATTTAATTGTGCATGCTCATTTTCCCAATTTTTACATTTTTAGATTTCCCTTTACGTTTCATGAGTAACACAGCATTTTTAGTCGTTTTCATGGATCCATGTAAACGGGGATCGTTTTGACAACGTTGTCGTCTGTACGTTTTAAAAACGCAAAGGAAATGTAATGCATTAGCCTGTTGATTTTTTTTTTTTTTTTTTTTTTTTTTTCACAAAATGTCATTTTAATGTTGCCCATTTATTGGTTATCAACCATAACTTGACAATGTTCAGCTTATTGTACTGACCAGAACATTAATATTTTTTTCATTTTCTTTGTTAGATTCTTTGAGCCTAGCAGTACTGTGCCTGAAAGTAAGAGCACCCCATCATACACCTCAACTACACCTGTGAGTACAGTACGTGTTACTCCTACAACAGAGATTACAACGCCTAGAGTCACTGCAGGAGCTGGAGCAGGTAAAAGAGTCCTATTACGGGTGGGAGACTGGGCAAAAACACAGGACACAGAAAAAGAGGAGGAGAATGAAAAGGAGAAAGCCAAGGCTGTGATCGGAAAGATGGTGACGGTGGAAAAAAATAATAACAGCTTGTCTCCGAGTCCAGCTGGGCTGAAAGCAAGCAGCAGGTGAGCTACATTCACCTATATAAAGCACGTTACATACTTGGCCTTTATTTTTTCAATTGTTTTTGTAGGGTGGAAGTATTCAAGGGTCATAAAACAGAATTATGGCCTCTATGTACTCAAGCATGTTGAGTATTGTTTAAATCCATCTTGAAGTGTTTGTTGACGTGTTGGTGTAGACACATCCTTTAACACGTTCTCGTCACACTTTGGTTTCCATAGTAATGTTTCCCCTGTGGAATCGGGTGCTAAAGGCACCTTTGGTAGGGTGCGTCTCAAAGCACCGGATGCCGATGTGAAACCTACTGCCCCCGCTGCTACAGCGCCATCCTGGATCAAAGATAATAAAACCCCAACCAGGCCTGTGAGCACGCTGCCGTCCGACAGCAAGGGTGAGGAAGACAAACTCACCTATGCAACTGTCACCTCATGCATTGATCATTTGCATAGCTTGGTCTTATTGGTTGTTTGCAGAGAGAGTTGTGCTTGACGGATATGACTTTCTGTACCTTTTGATATATGTTATGTTAATAATAATATAGATGCTTAAAAATAATCCTCACTTTACAGTGACTTTAAAATAGGATATGTTCAAAATCAGGTTTTTGATCAACACATTTCTGGCAAACAAATAGTCCCTCAGTGGTGTGTAGTGGACACTAAAATAGGGAGGAAAAGCACCCTCTGTGTTAGATTTACTTATTATGGTTATTTTTGTTATATATTTTATTGAAATAATATAAAATGGAAATATCATGTCACATTTCCATTTGAGGTTTATAAGATTTTGAGGTATAAAATAAACTATTGTTAAAGTTCTTTTTACACTTTTTACAAAAGAGCAGGTGTTTTAAAAATGAGAGAGTGTTACAGTTATTATACTTTGTGTAATATGATTTATCCAGGCAAGATATGTTCCTACATCAGCTTCCTTGTTGGTCTATGAATAACATTCATATCAGTCAATCAAATCAGATTTTTGGCTAACAGCAGTTTATAAAGAAATGAATACTTTTATTCGAGATAGGATGCATTAAACTGATCAAAACTGACAGTAAAGATATTTATAATGATGTTTGGGGTGTAAAACAAAAAAAGGAATGAATGCTTTATTCAACAAGGATGCGTTAAATCGATAAAAAGTGACATTATAGCCATTTATAGTATTACAAAAGGTTTATTTTTTTAAATAAACTTTCTATTCATCAATAAATTCTGGAAAAAAATACATATCTTAGTTTCCACAAGATATTAAGCAGCTCAACTGTTTTTAACATTGATGATGAATAATAAGAAATGTTTCTTGAGCAGCAAATCATCATATTAGAATGAAGTAATGGAGGAACTGGAGTAATGATGCTGATAATTCAAAAGCATAAAAATGGAAACGCATTCAAATATTTTACAGAATATATTTGTAGTAGACTTTGTGTAACATTATAAATGTCTTTGCTGTCAATCAATCAATTTAATGCATCCTTTCTCTAATAAAAGTATTAATTTATAAAAAAAACAGTTGTTAGCCAAAAATCTGATTTGATTGACTGATACGAATGTTAATCTAAGATCAACAAGGAAGCTGATGTAGGAACACATCCTGCCTGGATAAATCACATTACACAAAGTATAATAACTGTAACTGTCTTTTTCTCATTTCTAAAATACCTGCTCTTTCACTTTTTGAAGGTGTAAAAAGATGTATGTAAACTTTACAAATCTTTTGATGCAATTTCAGAAAATGATACAGCTCCATCTGGCTGGAGGTCCTTGCTCAGACCTGTGAAGTAAGTTTGCTCGTTTCTGTCGTCTCTCCAAATGAAACCAGCTTCTGACCTTTTTACTAATACTGTCTTGTTCTTTAGTGTAGAATGAATTTAAGAATCATTTTGTCATGTTTTTTTTCAGTAAAATCATTTATTATCGTCTTCTCTTCTATGATTTCCCTAACCAAATAATCCTGCTCTTCATTGATTAACCGCTTCGTTCTCCAGAAGGTCTGTCCCTCCCACTTCTTCACAATCTGTTGTGATTGGTTTTCTTGATGGGCGTTTAAAACTGCTGCGCCCAATAAGACCAGCAGTGGGTCGTATCTGAAAGTTCCCAGAGCGATAGAGCTCAGTGCCCATGCGCTTCCCCATGAAGATCTTTCACCTGTAAATACCCCCTTTAAATTCCTGCCCCACCCTCCCATACTTTTACCCGTCAGAGGTGAGAGAAGCGATGCAAAATTTTATTGGCTGAGAAACACAGCAGAAAAGTTTGATATCTTTCTCTTGTTTCCTTTTTTTATATATATATATATTTAATTTTTTTAGAACTCCTCCCAGTAATATAGAAAGCACCGGATCACCCTCCAAGAGGCCGGAAGCAGCAGCAGCTTCTCCACGGACATCAGGTCTGGGAATCACCCCAGCATCCAATCCTGCTCCATCTACCACCAGCATCTCCATCAGCATCTCCACCAGCATCAGCTCCCCAAAAGGGCCCTCACCCAGCCCGATGAACAACAGGCCTAAAACTAGTGGTAAGGCCTTAGGAAAAGTTGAGGAAATGGAATATTTCTTTATTCAAAAGGTCACATAAGAACAAGTACTTGTTCTGGCCAAAATGTTCTGGCAAAGATTTACCAGTCAAAAGTTTGAAAACAATAAAATTAAAAAAAATCTATAGCAAAGCAATGAATTTTGAGGGTTAAGCATAAGCTTGAAAATATGGGTTTTTAATAAAATATTACAAATATAATGTGAGGGTTGTGCTTATAACAAAATAATGATATAAATGTGTGCATAAATACCACGATCAAGATAAAATGCTTTCTCTGAAAACCAGTGTTGTCCCTATTATTTTTATATACTTTTCTAGAGTTTAATATTTGGAATCAGCCCTTTTTTATGTTTTCATTTGAAAGTTTTAGCAATCTAGTAATGGGATTTTGTCATTTTCAATTATTTTCCTTTTAATTTTTTTAGTTTTGGTCATTTTAGTACTTGCTTAAAATTATTTCCATTTAGTTGCCAATGCAACATTTCTAATTTTCCTTTAAGGTTTTTCAGTTAAAGTTTTGTATATGTATTTATTTAGTGTATATCTATATGTATATGTGCATGCTTCTCAGGTAAATATATCTTGTGAAACAAAATCAGGATACTGATTTAAGGATATTTTTGCAGCGTATGGAAACCATATATTTACATATCAGGATATACATAGTCCTTCGAAGTTATTTAAAAAAATATCAACTTAAATCCATGGCACCTTGTCCAAAATCCAAGGTAATACCATGATTAGGTTCTCCATTTCTCCGTTCATCCACCTGTTTTCCTCTTTTTCTTCCAGACTCCAGCAGTGGCAGCAGTGTTTCTCCGGTTAGTCCCTCAGGGACTGAAACTCACAAACCGCACAAGGTGTGTGTCAAAACAATAATTACATGTTATCTGCATTTCTGTCTGCACTGATGTGTGTGTTGAGGGATTATTTTGTCAAGGGGCCTATTTAGACTGTTTTGGAGAGTCAAATGGACCCTTTGGGGCACAGTTATCTTTGAATAGACTACTACAATCAAAACAGAGTGACTTCATAGTAAACCCAGACTTTTGACCCATCTATTCAGTTCCTCATAAAGACTAAAAAAAGCATTGAAAGGAATAAATAAACCACTTAGGATCTGTATAGAGTAATATGTGCAAAAGTTCACATTGTGTGTCTGTTTGCTTTAGCCGGGTTACATTCCGAAAGAAGACATTCAGAAAGAGCTGAAGGAAATTGAGATGCAAATGAACGAGTTGCAGAAAAGAGGAGTAGACCTGGAAAAACAACTCCGACAAAGTGATGAGGGTCTGTACAATACACACACACACTTAAACAAACAAAAAAAACTGCTCACCTTTTACAGTTGTTCAAATAAATTAATGGGATACATAGAAACTCGCATGACAAAGGAATTATTTTACTGAGAAGTTGATCTGTTCATTATAGCATTTTGTCAGATCCACTTCTTAGTAAAATAATTCTTCCTGTGTCACATTATTTTACAAAATAAAGATACATATTATGAATTAAGTTTACAAACTTTTCACGTTCTATATAAAAAAAAATAGTTGGAATTGGAAGTTGCGATCGTATTCTCTTCCCGGTTGTGACGTATGAAATGGCTTCTGTAGGGTGGGAATTGATTAGATCATTGTCGTTTGCTATGGACACTTTTCACAGACTGTGGTGATGCATTTCCACAGTTATCAATATTGCGATTCTAGTAAAGTTCTTCATATTTAAAAAAAAAATAATGAATACACATTTGTATATATTGTTATATTACCTTGTCAGTAAATGACAGAAAACAAATGAACACTGCTGTGAGGGTGTTTCTAATACAACGACGGTTATTGGAGCAAATGGAAAAACAAAAATTATATTTGCTGTCGTCTCTCCAGTTCGCCACTATAGACGTTTACCCAACTATGACGACTACGCTTCTGAGAACCCCGGAAATGTGAAATGAGTGCATTGCTGTGATGTCATTTGAGTGACAGGTTGTCCCGTCCTCGCGTCAGTGAACACATCATTAGAGAAGAGATGTTTTGCAAGAGGGAGGGGAAGTTATTTTGATTGAAGATTGAGGGAAAATTAATTAAAAAGAAATTGTATTGACAAATAATTTATAATAATACTGCAATATTCAATGGTGGTAATAAAAAAATAAACTTTTTTTTTTTTTTTTTGATAGTGACTTTAATCGAAGTCCCTTAAACTTTTTTATTTATTTTTTTTTTTATGCCTAAATGAAAGTGTTGATTCATCCTTACTGTGAACTAATGAATTATGAATAGAGGATCAATGTTTTGGTGGTCTAAGCATTATTTAAACATGCTTATTAAACATAACCATTCAGAGACTGATGTTGTCCTCTGGTGCTCCAGCAGGTGGAGACAAACATTACAAATGTAGATTCTCAGCTCTTGAACTTTTCTTACATTTCTTTTTTTATTTCTTCAGACGGAGAAGATGAGACCATAATGAATGACTTAATGGTGGACTGGTTTACCCTCATCAGAAACAAACAGGTCTACATGAGACGCGAATCCGAGCTTGTGTACATGTATGTGCAAACTGTTGAACGCTGATAGTGAATATCCTGTATTTCTGAATGCTCTATGTATTAAACGGGGTTATTATCTGTGATTTGTGTTATGTTAGTTCCAAGACGCAGGATCTAGAAGAAGAGCAGCCCAGCGTTGAGGCCGAGCTCAGGAGACTGATGGAGAAACCAGGTTGGTACAGCACTGGGAAAAAGTCTTAACATCATCCACTTGGTTTAATATTTTGTTTGTATAATGCTGTTGCATTCATACTTTTTGGGGTCACTAATTAATCTTGTGCTAATGAAGCTTTGTGTAGACTATTGTAGTCAACACAAACAACTAACTGCTTGATTTGGTCTTATTCAAGAGGTCTACTTTTGTTTAAAGGCTTAAGTGCTTCACATTCAAAGTAAAATCTAATCTAGCTATAAAATAATTTTTGTATCCTGTAGAAAAGACCTACCGCGAGCGTAAACGAGAGGAAGAGCTGATGGCCAAACTTATGGAGATAGTTAATGACCGGAACGCCATATTAGAGGGATTGGATGAAGACAGACTGAGGTGTGCAGGATCAACATATCATACCGGTCTATCTCATATATATATATATATATATATATATCTCATATCATAAATCTCATATATCATATTGCTTAATCTTACCTAATCTTATTTTATTGCTAAACGTCGCATAAAGAAAATTGATAGTGTTTTATTCAGTTATTTGGTATTTAATTTGGTTTGGATTGGAATGCTATTGGATGATATTATAGGATATTTTTCCTTGCACATACATAATTGGTTACATCAGCAGAAGAGTTTAAAATTACTACATTTTGATTACTTTTTTTTATTGTTTTATAAAATGCACAATATGACCAGGCACACGTCATTAAAATAAGTTATTTGTTTGTTTGTTTGTATGTATTTAAATATTGTTTACATTGAACCAGAACACTATTGAATACCTGACACCTTTACATAATGTGACATCTGCGGCTCTTTTTACACTTGCATCCACAGGGAGGAAGAGGAGGATGAGGAGCTGAATAAGATGATGCAGAATCTTGGTAAGTATGATTATGTAGCATCAAACCCTGAGAATAATTGTTTTTCCCCATAGGCCTTTGAAAGAGATGGAGCAAAAGTAGTAAATATTTAACGTTTATCAATAAATAATATTTTAAGGACTTAAAATTGACACATTTCCCCTGCTTTTCTTGTGCAATAGATTAGATTACATTTCCCTCGCTAGAAACTGATTACTGTGCACCAGCTGGCTCCAATTTTAAAGAGGCAGAAATTTGCAGCCAACTCTATTTATTATAGTCCATTCTGTTAGATGATTCAAAATGAACATCCCTTCCTGTTTGCACATAATAAGAGGCTGGCAACAGAGAGGCAATTGTTTGTCACCATTTGTTCAGTGATGGCACAGAGGATTATTATCGGTAATGTTTAGTGTCTGATTCTAGTCAACATAACAATATAAACAGATATATTTAGTTTGTAATTGTAAACCCTTTTAGGAAAGCCGACTGCACAAGAGATTTCACTCAAGGGCAACATTCTCATTTAAAGGCATTGGTATCTGGTGTGCTAAATATGGAAAGCTCTGAAAGTTTTCTGATTAAAAACATGCATTCATTTCACAGTGTTTGCACTTTTAACCCAGCATTTCAGTTTTTTTAGCTTCTATCACGGATGCTAAAACTAAAGTTTTCTATTTGGAAAAACTAGCACCTTTTCTGCTCTCAGCCCACCAACTCTAAATGCTGTGAATCTTGGGAGTAATTACTCAGTGCATGTTTATATATTCCATGTTTTGAAAGGCCAAACAGGAAAAGTAATGCTACCAATTTTGATTTAATGATCACTAATGGAAACCATAGGTATCTAGCTTTGGCTAATGATCTGCATGCATTTTCAATGCTAAAACGAGTTATTATAAAATGTATAATTTACCAACCCAATTAAACCAATGCATAAATGTGGGCAAAAGTCATAACCATTTGCAATTCATGACATAAAAACTGTCTGAAAGCCCTGGAAGCTGTTACTGATGTCCTGTGGAACCAAATGAGACTGTGGTCACCATTAGTACATGACCTCTTGAAATGAACTTTATCTTTATGTACCTTACAGTTAAGTATGGGTTGTGCTCTACCATTTGCAGATATGAAGAAAGAAGAGAAAAGAGTCAAGAGAAAATCTTCCATATCCCGGTGGTTTAGCATAAAAAAGTAAACGGGCGTGTGCTGACGACTGCTCCTCATGGATGGTGTGTGTGTGTTTCGTCTCAGACAGAATGTTTCTGCTGCAGTTTGAGGTCAAAAATTATATTTTTGTGAAGTCACACTTTCCTTTTTTCACATACTTTTGCACATTTTTCATCTGTCTCCTCATCTCCTGTCTTTTGTGGGTGTGATATGTTCATTTGTCAGGAAACGTTTTGCACTTGAATCCTTTGAATAATGTAGATTGAATCTCTCAGTCAGTGTTTCATTAGGGAATTAAACGGTGTTGAGAGAAAGGAAGTCTTTACGTCATATTGATTCATATTGGATCAAAGCTGAAATGGACAGGTTGAGGTCCGACTGTACTATATTCACACTCTTATGCTTGACTTTTTTTTTTTAACATGTATTTTTAGCTAAGAATATATTTCTTTGATATTTGAATAATTTTAATGGTATTCTCCAGGCACACTTATACTGTCTCAGCAGCAGGGGGCAGACAGCGACTGATTTCAGCGATAAGACGCTGTTTGCCATCTAATTTCTCAACACTGTAAGAGCACTGATTTAAAAGCGTCTTTTTAAGCAATTATTTAGGATTGTTCATTTTAAGAGTCTGTAATGTTGCCACAGAACTAAGATTATGCTTTTAACCACTGCCCAGGTAGCTTTTTATTGATTTTTATTTGTTTATTTCCATAAAAATGAATTGTCTGCGTTCTCATTTTGCTGTATTTGATCAATCAAGTACATCTTAAAATGTGTAACAAGCTGTTTAAGTATTTCGTTTTTATTTTAATTTAAGCCCAAATGTATTTTTTTTCTTTTTTTACCCAGTACCCAACATTTATTTCCAAACCTTTATACAGTGTACAATAAATTAATTATCAACATGAATGCTTTTCTTTTTAGTCCATCTACAGTTATCAGCTGTAATTAAACAGTTTTTCTGATGCAGCACGTTTTTCATTATTTTAGTTGCTTCTTGCCTTCAATTAGCAAGACAAATTTGTTTGCATATTTTTAACCACGATTGCTGTGTAAGCATTACAAATTTCCATTTTAAATGACTGTGTACTGCCTGCTGAAAAACAACCTTTACATTTAGGTATGACTGTTGTTATTTTTTTCCCCAGGAAACTGCAAATCTTAGCCTCTGTAAATAAGTTAAAAGGCCACCTTTTCTCCTTTTCATGTAATGGCAAAATGCCCTTTAATTGCAATATTTCAAAATACATACAATATTTTAATATATTTGTGTGTGTGTGTGTATATATATATATATATATATATATTATATATATATAAATCATGCATGCATACATACACACACCTTATATTGAATTTTTATACACTACCATACAAAATGTCAAAAGTACTGTTAAAACAATTTTAACTGCTTTCTATTTTTATATATTTGTTATATGCTGATTTGCTGCTCAATAAACATTTCTTATTTTTACCAATGTTGAGCACAGTTGTGCTGCTTAATATCGTTGTGGAAATTGTGATGCATGAGAAATATTTTCAGTATTCTTTGATGAATAGAAGTTAAAAAGAACTAATTTTTTATTGATTTAAATGCCTTCACTGTCAAATTTTGATCTCTGTCCTTGCTAAATAAAAGTATTAATTTCTTTAAATGAGATAGCCTATATATTTTTTATATTTTATCTAGGCTATATATATTTTTTATATATATTTTATCTAGGCTATATATATGAGACACCAAACTTTTGAACAGTAGTGTATGTGGACTTTGTAAAAAAAGACACAGCTGTTGAACTTCATGTCTCCTCCTGAATGGAAGATCCAGAATAGAATGTAACGTTGATGCTTTTCAAGTGAGAGTAAATGCTCTTGGAAAACACCTAACAGTGCAAAATCCCATAATAACCCGAATGCTTGGTCTTATTTTGGGGAATCATGAAACGGACTTGGTAGGCTACACTTGGACTTACCTGACCAAGATTCATCTCAATAATGTATGTTAGCATTTGTTTCTCAGCATGTTTGTGGGCTTCTAATGCGCACAAATTTATTCCGGATCTGTGTCTGTTTGGCTTTGTCGTTCAATGAAGAAATCTGCTGCGACACAGATTATAGAGCATGTGAGATCACAAGAATAGGAATGCTAACATATGCTAATGTATGTGTTGATGCTCTGTCAGCGCTGATATGGCGAGTGGATTACCTGTGTTTCCTTCCATCTGATCCACTGAAAGTACCTACAAGCGAGAGCACCCCATTGAGCTTTACATGTGGCACTGCTTTTGATATGCATTTATGCTAAGAGTGTTTGTTTGGTGCTGCTTGAATTGAGTGCTAAATATAGGTTTGTGATCTTGTTTAGTTTGCCTCATTTATTTCACTGTTAAAAATGAGAATTCGGCTAAAAATTCCAAATATTTTCAGTTCCTCCATGGAACACAAAAAGAGACGTTTAACAGAATGTTCATGTTGCTTTTTCATAACCTAGAATCATTGGGGGGAAAAAAACATTCCTCTACCTAAATTTCTGCAAAACTCCAAAAATGTACCTATACATAAAATTCACTGCAGTTTCCAGCTGAAATGAACACTAGTGGCTGTACAAATCACACACATTGATTACAGTGGCAAAATATTGATTGTGTTCTGACCTCAAAACACTTTTACCATAGTGCATGATTTGTAAACCAATAATACTGTACATGTTGACTTTTCTTTTATCACATAACCAGCTCTGTATGCGCTGTTCTGATGCAGTCAACTTGTTTGGCGGATCACTTAAGCACGAGTCCTGTGAAACACGAGTCACGATAAAAAGAGTTCAAAGACTTGTAAAAGCTGCTAAAATGGCATGGCTGCTTCAGCAAATGCGTTTTTATTTCACGTTTTCTTTTGTTAACAGTATTTTTTAGGTTTGGGTTTAGTTCGATAGAGCTTTACCTTAGCGCTACTCATCAGACGTTACTTTTCCGAACTGCCACAGTACGTACTGTACAACAACCAGCATAGGCCTATTAAAACGTTGCCTGGTTCACGTTCATCTGTTTCGGATAAAACAAATTCGTTTTTTGTGCCACTTTGAAAGCAAAACGAGCAAAAAGCAACATCAGTGGTGTATTGCGTTACAATATTGCATTACTCCCTAAAAAAGTAACGAATTGTTTTACTTAGTTACTATTTATGGAACGTATTGCGTTACTTGTTATTACTTTTTTTCATCTGAGTTGGGTTTGCACTTGCTTGTTTTTTTAAAGAACAACAAAAAGCAAAACTTCTATTTTTGCCAAATGTAAAGACACTTTCACACCCAAAGTGAAATGAATAAGCCTCAAGCTGAAGGAAATGCAAATTTACTCCTGTACAGTAGAGGGGGCAGCTCAAGCATGCTGCCATTCTGGATTGCAGAAAAATAGGACGCACATTTAGAACTACAATAACAGCCTGGTCTCATTGTTAATACGTAGGTAATAATACGTAATTTTCAAAGACAGAAAACATACTTTTTTGTACGTTTGGATACATGCTGAAACGTATAATATGGACGTATCTGCAACGTTTAAACGTAACATTATTACGTTTTTTCAGCTAAAAAACGTAAACTATTTACGAATATTTCATATCATAAAGATATCTGTATAATTTCCCTTTTACCACTTTATCGATTATAAATGTAAGATCCCTTAACCCTAACGTTACTCCCACACCTAAACATAGGCCTACCCATTTTATAGACAATATTAGAAGGATAAAACGTAACTGTTAATGGACAGATATAGGGAAATGGCAGTTTTATTAACAATATAGCATTAAAAGATAGTTTGAGCCACTAATCCTACCCCTACCCCTAAACCTAACAATTTCTTGTATGCATCACTTTACAAGTTACCTGAAAAAAGTAATCTGATTACATAACTAATTTTACTTGTAATGCCTTACCCTCAACTCCCTCAGCATATAATTTTGCACAAATGTTGCTACAGGTGCATTTTTCCAAAGAGTGAAAGTGAATGATCACAAGTTCCAAAAAATCTTCCATTTTTGAGCTTTGATTGAGTAAGATTTTTAATTTATAACTAATATGTATATAATATTAATATAAGCAATATTGGTGTGTGTGCTTTGGTACTTGAAAGTCCTTGGTCAACATTCACTTTCATTTTTTCACCTGGAAAAAGAAAATTGTAACAATTGTAAACTATTTATAAAAAATGTGGTTATGAGATTTTCAGCAATCTAAACAATATTATTGTGGATTGTGATTTTATAAACCCTTATGTTGGAGGTTATTTTTGTGAAAGACATAGTAGAGAATTTCTCTGCAGGTGCTTAATTTCAAAACACTGTATGCATATACATAATTGTTTTCTTTCAATAGGTCAACTGTGCTGAGTAGTGTAATTTATTGTCATAAATGGTCTGGGTTAAATGAATTTAAGCACGCACACACACAAGGCAGAATATAAGCCCCTCATTGTGTGCGAGGAGATTTCTGGGAAAGACATTAGAGATGGAAAAGCTATACACTGATCTGGAGAGATAGTCCTGCCTGCATGTGCAGAGTTCTACACACACAGCTTCATAGTGCACACACAAGTATTCGAGCCAAGTTTGAACCCAAAACTATCAATTACACAAATACACATGTTGTATTTGATGGCTCAATAAAACTGTAAACACCCATGAAGGGTCATGAGAATACTTTTAGAGAAAGTTTCCCATTTTATGTGAACGTTTTTCAATTTGCGAAAAGATAAAGTTTTTCCGAGTCTGCATTCAAGTCTTATTCCACTATCTAGAGATCATGGTGATATTCACATACACAACATTGTTGTATTGTTACAGATTTTTGATTTAAAGCCATTAAATTTAAATAAACATTCAACTTTCAATAAACACTTGTGACTTCACATACTATATATAATGTATTCATATTGTAATTATAAATATATTTAACTAGTAAAATCACTGTAAAACATGGCTTTCATAGTTTATTGCTTTTTGCCATATTGATAAAAATTCGGTACAAATGTACAAAACAGAAATCTTTATTATCCATTTATAAAGGTGTGTAAAGTATGTAAAAAGTACCCGTTTTAAGTCTTTAAAATCTGTTGTTGAGTAAAAGTCAGAGAAAAAGCAGTAAGAGAATATTGACCCCAAAGTCTCTACATACTAAAAAAAAAAAGAGAATCATTACAGGAAACAAAGAAATCAAATACATTGTCATGCATATTTTGATCAGATTACAGCTTCTTTTGTTACCGTAATTAAATTTTTATCATGATTGCTTATTGTTCTCTATGATGTTGTTTGTGGGCACACTTACTATTTCAATTCATTCTCTGGTTTAATTAACCTCAATGCAATTGCTTCTGACTTGGTAATTGGATAAGTTGGTTTGGCAAAAACATATACTTAGCATTCAGTGATGCTGATTTCATTACTGCATATTTAGTTGTTTATTGGACAGCCTTGGTGAGAGGACATTCTAATCTGTTTCATGTCAGTCTGCAGAGATGTCATGCTGGTGTGTTTTGAACAAATCATAAGCAAACAACTTTTCACAGATGTGACTTAGCGGTTAGTGCAAAAGCTTTTATTTAATTCAATATATCCGCTGCTTGTTTCAGAGTGAAGCGCGGCACCGTGTTCTTAGAGAGCAGCTTAGAGCTCGTTTCTACTGGTGTACACGAATTCCAATGCATTTGAGTTTGGGTTGCTTTAATGTGCATTTGGGAACATGACGTTCACCAACCATCTTCCCATAGGAAGTATAAACAAGAGAAGCTTTAAGGGCTCCATGCAGTTTTCCGTCAAAAGTTTAATGGTTTAATATTTAAAATGATGAGGAAATTTAATATATGTAAAATAAAATTGATTTAAATATTATTATTATTATATTTTTCTTAAATATTATTTACATGTACATTTATGCATTTAGAAGACGAGAGAAGAGAAGAGTTTGAATTTATTGTTTGTTTGTAAGTGCATTGGCTTAAGAGTGAGAGGTCATTAAGTGCTTGCGGAAGAGATGCGTCTTCAGCTGCTTCTTAAAGGGATAGTTCGGCCAAAAATGATATTAAACCCATGATTTACTCACCCTCAAGCCGTTCGAGATGCATATGTCAATCATTTTTCAGACGAACACATTTTCAGTTATTTTAGAAAATGTCTTAGATCTTTCAGTGGTTATAATGTGAAGTTATGGGGTCCAATCCTTCAAGTCCCAAAAATGTGCATGCATCCTTCACAAAAGTAATCCATCCGGCTCCAGGGGGATAAACGAAGGCCTTCTGAGGGTAATCCGTGCGGTTTTGTCGTAAAAATATACATATTTAAAACTTTATAAATGAAAATAACTGGCTTCCGGTAGCGGTCGACGCGCGTTCACGGAGATGGATGCTGGCGTATGATGTAGGACGTAGCGTAGGAAGCGTCATGACGTAGAATGAACGTGACAGCGCAGCCAGAGAGCAGAGCAAAACAAAACTCTACGTTCGTTCTACGTCACGACGCTTCCTACGCTACGTCCTACGTCATACACCAGCATCCATCTCCGTGAACGCGCAGTTATTTTCATTTATAAAGTTTTAAATATGTATATTTTTACGACAAAACCGCACGGATTACCCTCAGAAGGCCTTCGTTTATCCCCCTGGAGCCGGATGGATTACTTTTGTGAAGGATGCATGCACATTTTTGGGACTTGAAGGAGTGGACCCCATAACTTCACATTATAACCACTGAAAGATAAGACATTTTCTAAAATAACTGAAAATGTGTTCGTCTGAAAAATGATTGACATATGCATCTCGAACGGCTTGAGGGTGAGTAAATCATGGGTTTAATATCATTTTTGGCCGAACTATCCCTTTTAAAAGATATGATGTTCTCAGCAGTACGGGTGGAGGTTGGCAGCTCATTCTACCAGAGAAGAACAGAGAGAGTGAAGGTTTTGGAGAGTGACTTTTTGCCTCATTGTGACAACATCACTGGCTGATAGATTGTTTCACATCGTTCTCTATAGGACGCAGCTGACTGGTTCCAAGAAGACCAAACATATCAACATTGCCATATTAACATGCCAAACACTCTTCAGAATTGTCATGACAGAAATGTTTGAAGGCCTGTTTAATTCTGTTCTGAGTGGTTGCTTGAGGATTGCTTACTGACCCAATTAAGAAGAGTCCACCAAATCTCAGGTCCCTATATGGCTCACTTATCATAAGTCTATAAGATGTTTTAATCATCTGGAAATCATAAGTGTGATTGCCTATACTATAGCACACCTCTCCAAAACAAGCTTGGGTTCGAGGTTTCATTCATGTCAATAGAAAACAACACTAATATTACAGTAGGTATAAAATAAGTCTTGTTATAATCAATGAAGTTGTCTACTGGAGTGAATGACTGTTGATTAAAGCCATTTTCTTGAGGTGTGTGTGTGTGTGTGTGGGTGGGTGGGTGCATGGTTGGGAAAGCATACAGCTTCACTTGATCTCTCTGAGGCAGCTGACATCACTGTAGGATATGAGAGAGTGAGACAAGTTAAATTATCTCACCTTTTCTCTTTCTTTCAGGTTTCTTGCCCCATGATACTCACTTTTCCACTCTCATTAGATGTGTGTGTTCTGTTGTGTAATTCAAAGCGGTT
This sequence comes from Scardinius erythrophthalmus, assembly GCF_964197995.2. NCBI lineage: Eukaryota > Metazoa > Chordata > Actinopteri > Cypriniformes > Leuciscidae > Scardinius > Scardinius erythrophthalmus. The sequence continues at coordinate 8,606,414 of NC_138223.1, read as the reverse complement.
CTGCTCTTTCGATCTTAAAGGTTGTGAATCACCCCCATTGACGCGAGTCCATGAACAATTTGTCATTTGTGTCTCTCTGTCGCTCACACGTATATAGACTCTACAAAGCGATAATTCAAAATCATGGTGAAGGATGACCGGTTGCCAAGCCCAACATGGCACGGCATAATTAACGCTTTAAAGACGTGTGTGTTTGTGCACAAACTGACGTCAGTAGCAAGTGAAGTTTCTCTCTTGGTATTTTTGTTTTGTGTGCGATTGAATGTTGTGGCTCATGTGCGGTTTCGTCCAGCACTTTGCAGTCTGTCTGTCTAAACGCAGGCGACTGTGACCCAACATGAGAAGCAGGGTCTGATTTTGGCCCTGTCCATCATCGTGACTATGATTCTCTGCTGACGTTTATTACTTTATGACTAACCATCTCCCAAAAACACACACTGGCGTCACCACACCAACAAGACCAGGCCCAAAATGTGACAACTTATTCAAGAGTTATTCCATCCTGTATTATTCCAATTTATGATGTATTGTCCCATAAGTCTGTTAAATATTGAGAAGAAATGAGAATACGTCAGAATTTTTCCAGTAGGCATATTAATTCAGCAAAATGAAGCTGATTGTCCTCCTGTTGGGAGTTTTAACAAATCTGCAGCAGAATAAATAAATGGGAGAAAGTTAATCTTTGGAAAAGGTAGCCGTGTCGCTACACACTAAAAGCTACAAAGGTATATTGAAGAGATTATTTTCACAACTTACCCTCTCATTTCAAAAGTACACGTATGAATTTCTTTGTTTTACAGAACACAAAAGAATATATTTTAAAGAATGTTGGTAACCAAACAGTTTTAGTGTCCAATGACTTTAAAAAATCCTACAAACAAAAAAACTTTTCTTAACATCTTTCATGTCACACAAGAAAGTAAGTCAAGTAAAATACACACAACCAAAGAGACGACGTTCCGATGAACAAATTGCAAAGAATAGGGAAAAAGGAGAAGGAACGCGCGATGTCCCGAATTTACATCGGAAAAGCATGGAAGGGAGGGGGCGGGGACGGGATGAGGAGGAGGGAGTTTTGTTTGACAATACTTCGAACGTCAACAAGAAGTGACGTCACCCAACATCGCGCACCTTTCATAAAAAAGGAAAACTAAATATTCGGCTTTCAAGAAGATAAAATGCTATGCAGGTGATTGAATCTGTGAATCTTTTATGTATCCTGTTAATTGTATCCAAGAACAACCGATTCACTGGTTTATTGAATCAGACATTTCAATAGGTCTGCTAGCTTCAGCCTATGAGAGAGAGGACCGTTTAGGACGAACCAATTCAATAAAATGTATCGCACGATGCATACTAGGGCAAAACGATTCATTTGAATGAATCGGACTTTCCAATGCTTCGCGATCTGCATGGTCCAGGTCGCTACTAATCGTTGGAAGATTTGTTACAGGAAACAGGGGATTCATTTAACTAGTCTTACATGTAGGCTACAAAACACTGGTCAAAATCAAGACTTTGATACGCCATATTGTGAGTTGCAGAATTTGATGTTGTTGAAAATGCCAGCTATGTTATAATATGTTTACTTGCACATTAGGAGCCGTTTCACACAGAAACTTGAGAAACGTTGAAGACAGCATTTAAAAGTACGAGACGCATCGCTCTCACCACAATTGTCACGGCATTTTGAAAAGCTAATGAATGTTTGCATAAAAAAGAAACAAATTAAAAAGAAGCACAATGTAACACCGGCCACTATAGGCTATGGTAGAAGATTATGAATTGATGGACTGATAGGTTCAATTATAGCCTACTACATCTTTGATATATTAATCTAATAAAAGAAGTAGATGGTATAGGCCACAAGAAGATTTACAGACATAGCCTACACACACGGACTTCTGCCCATTCATTTCTCGTATATCCCCATCTATCCTCTTCATTACACTATTTTCCCCATTACCTCCTCTCTCATTTCTACCCCATTATTTTTTTCGTCTCATTACAAGTCGTCTCCTATTTCTCCTCTTGCGTTCTGTCGTCTTGTTTCTAAGCTAACCTGATTTCAGTCCATGTAGTCTGCACAGATAAAGACAGATCCTACTCCGTTTAGTGGATTAGATAGTTAATCACAGTATATTACAACCTCTCTGTTGGCTTGCCATTGAAGTAGAGACACCTCTCTCAGCCAAAGCACATTAGACGGCCTAATCAGATCTCCCCTCCCTCTATTACAAATTGAATGATATAATATTCCTCAGTTTTCAATATTAAAAAAGCCCCCGACCTTTTAGTTTTGCCTTTCCAACGGGCGTGTAGAACTTCATCATGCCCCTATGATAGAATTAGCTGATATCTGAGCTTCCCATTCCAGCATGTCTTCATGGCATGTAAGCTTCCTCTAAGGCTGGCTGATTGAATTTGAGGGAGGCTACACCAACCACTTAAAGATTTCTGCACGCTCCTGATTGATTATGCCCTTATCGTATCATCTTGCCTGGAGTCGTTTGATAGGCCTGCTTTCCATACTTCTCACACTCTCTCCCTCTCTTTGCAAGTAATTTTGCATCTTTTTTATGCCTTCCAGGCATGTTTCGGACCTATTTCTCATGGTCTGTGCAAGAGAGTCAGATAGCAATGGATAGCTTGTATCCTTTCATAGAGTTAACTCGTAACCGAGTTATGAATGGGCTATAGTTAGTTATGAATGGATGATTAGAGATTGAATCATAAGATACTGCATTTTCTTTGTTGCACTATCTCTTGTGTGTGTGTGTATATATATATATATATATATATATATATATATATATATATATATATATAAAATAAAATGTCCCAGTTTCTAACAACACCCATAGTCGTGTTGATTATTGGACTTTAGAGTTTCGTACATTGGTGAAGCTAAGGAGTATTAAACGTCAGTGCTTAACTCGTTCTGCATGGTTTGTGCTACAGGACATGGCAGGCTCTGATATTAGAGATGCACCAAAGTAAATATTTTATCGAAACCAGAATGAAAGATTTCATTTAGCCAAAACCGAAAATAAACATTGGGTAATTAAATTTGGGTAATTGGATAATAATACTCTTTCTGCTGTAGTACACTAAAGTTCTTCAGCAACAAACTGCCTCTTGATATTTCAGCAGAACAAATTGCTACTATTTAGCATCCTCTTTTGTCATGGTGAAGTGCGTCCACACAGTTAAAATGTTTACCAGTTGCCTATACACATTGTGTGCACATATTACACGCTGACACATCATTGGAGCACTAATTTAAAGGGGTGGTATAATGCACTTTTCACAAGATGTAAAAGAAATCTTTGATGTCCCCAGAGTGTGTATGTTAAGTTTTAGCTCAAATTACCCCACAGATATTTTTATGTAGCATGGTAAAATTGTCACTTTTTGAGGGTGAGCAAAAATGCACCGTTTTGTCTGTCCCTTTAAATGCAAATGAGCTGCGGCTCCCGAGACTGAGGGCGGAGCTTCAAGAGCTGTTCTTAGCAGCTTCGATTACCTCACACAGACATGCACGAAAATTTAAAAAACTTTTAGCCTTTTATTTTCAAACTGGAGTCAGACAAAGATGGAGAGACTAAAGAAGAAGTGACAACATGTATACAACATTTCTGAATGGTAAGTTGATGAAGTTATGTAGCTATGTGTAGTTGTCTTCAAGTCACTGATTAGCATATTCTGTCATGATAATCTATAAATCGTGTTCAGGGGGAGGGGTTTATGTAAATGTTAGGGTTCCTGGTGTCCTTAAAAAGCAATTTCTTTAAAAGAAAATATCTCCCTTTGCTTTGAACTTTGAGCGTTGTAACTTTGCATATGTTGTTTATGCTCAAACAGCATTACACACTTAAGTTAGAAAAGTGAATAATCAACCACCCCTTTAACCACCCCTCTGTTTTGGTCAATGGTTGTAGCCATCCAAAACTATTTCGGCCAAACCGAAAAATTCATTTTGTTACATCATTAAATGATATTGTGTGACTTATTGTGGAAATGTGTTTTATTACTGTTCTAAACAGTCAGACTTATGATTTTCAACTGACAGAGGACAGAATATTTTGACTTTTTGACTTTGGTTAATACATAACCCCCTAGAAACCAACATGCTAACAACCACTCAGAACAACTTAGCAAACATATAGGAATATCCTGTAGAATATACAAATTCAGGGAGCTTTACATTCATGCCAGCGGACATGTGTGAGTATAGTTAATACACTCATCACTGACCGATGTGTGTAATTTGGTGTGCATTTTGCAAGTACCTGCATGTGCATGCATGTGTGCATTTCATGGGGTTGAGACAGACCCTCTCTCCTCGTCTTGGCCCGGGTGTTAATTAGTACACAGATAATCCAAAACCCACTCAGCATGTGAACAGACCGATTTGGAGCCTACCACTACAAGCACACTAATACACTCAGGTACACACCTTAAACACACATATACACATGCAGACTTAAAAACACATGTCCAGTCTGACGATTTCTAATCTAAACTGGACTTATTGGGAAAGGGTCACCACCTTTCAGTCTGGACAGGTATAGCTGAAAGTCAACATGAAAAGTACATTTATATCCCATTTTACTTTTGTAATATGTATTTCAGAGTGAAACAGGACTGATGCCCACTTTTGAGGAGGGGTTTTAACCAGGTTGTGGAGGATGGTCAACTTTTTTTTTTTTTTTTTTTTTTTTTTTATATACATACTGTTTTGCTTAAAAATACGTTCGATTACGTGCTCTATCATTCAGAAGTTTGATAGAGTCTGTAATATTTCTTAATGTTTTTGAAAAAAGTCTCTTATAGGCTGCATTTATTGAATCAAAATACAGTAAAATTGTATTAATATTGTAAAAAGTTGTAATATTGTGAAATATTATTACAACAATTTAAAATAACTGTTTTCTATGGAGCCCCTAAAGGGACATGATGGGAAAAAAAATATGAAATGGGAAGAAAAATTGTTTCAATGCTTTTGCATTGTCTTGCAAAACATTTTGCCAAGTTTCTCAGGGGAACGCAAAAGCATTGACAAATATTATTTCCTCCCATCCCGTATTTCTTTCATTCACTATGTCCCTTTTGGGACTCCGTAGTTTTCTATTCTGAGAAAAGAAGTCAGGATTGCGAGATATAAACTCGTAATTGCAAGAAAAAAAGTCAGAATTGCAAGATGTAAACTCACAATTGTGAGAAAAAGATAAAAAGTTGCAATTATCTTTTGAATTGTTTTATTCCATGGCGGAAACAAGCTTCCATAAGAAACACTTATTATCATCATCAATTTTAAAACAGTTGCACAACAGTTGTGAACAGTTTAATGCATCCTTGCTTAATAAAAATATTAACTTTCTTAAAAAAAGTCTTAATGGCCCTCATATTTTGAATGCCAATTCACATTGACTTTATTTAGAAAGGCTGCTTTAACTACAACAGTAGCTTAAATTAATGACTGAATATCTGGCTATTGGCCAAAGAGACATCAACCGAAAAGAAAAGTTGTTTCAGAGGCAGAGCAAGTCATTACATTTCCAAGACAACCATTTTTTTTTTTTTTTGTGCATGAATGAATCATGCATGTTAAGACCAGGACTATGTATTGACAAAGTAAATTGGGTCAATTTTGTCTTCATGATGACTTTAATAAGACGTGGCAGGATGGTGGAGAGTGAGCGGAGAGAGGTCAGAGCAGAATAAGAAAACAGTAGTGAATTATAGGACCTTTCAAACTCACCGGCCAAGTTACACACAGTGATTCGCATACATAATGAATGAATGAAGCATAATTCATTCCACCGTTTGGACAGTGATTATTATAGCAGATAGACTAAAACAGCATCCACTTCTAAATCGGTCTTTTATTCCACTCTCACTACTAGATTTCATTAAACAAACTCCAAAACGTGAGCAGATGTCTCTATATTCTCACAAAGGTTGCATTTATTTGATCAAAAATAAAAAAATAATAATTTAAATAACCGAATTTATTACATTTATTACATAACTCCAGTCTTCAGTGTCACATGATCCTTCAGAAATCATTCTAATATGCTGATTTGCTGCTCAAGAAACATTTCTTATTATTATCAATGTTGAAAACAGTTGTGCTGCTTAATATTTTTGTGGGAGGAACCGTGATAAATTTTTTCAGGATTCTTTGATGAATAGACGGTTGAAAAGAACAGACAAAGAACATACATGAAATGGAAATCTTTTGTAACATTATTAAAGTCTTTACTGTAATTTAATGCATCCGTGCTGTAAAAAAAAGTAGTTCACCCAAAAATTCTATCAGTAACTACTCACCCTCATGTCGTTCCAACTAGGGCTGCACAGTATATCGAAATGATCAAAATATCGCAAATGTATACATCGCGAAATGCATTTCGCAACAGCTTGCAATAATAATTGTCTGAATAACTTTTGTAGCTTTAATAAGAATCAGTATATATTTAATTCATACAGTGAAAACTAAGCAGTGTTTTATTTTTACATTTGATTATCTGTTGTTAAATAAACCTAATGTAGGCCTGCCTACCTGTAACCCTAAACCCTGTGGTTTACACTGATGTTAAAATGTCCCTTCATATGCTACAGTGAAACACTGCTGTTCACTTTCAGAAGTTGTAGGGATGTTTTCTTGACAAAAAAAACAACAACGTAAAAGTGCCTTACCAATGCCGCAAAATGAATGGCTTGCCTTTCACACTTTCCCGTCCAATGATTGTGAGCGTCATCTTCTCAGTTCTTGCGCATGTGTAGTGGCGCTCTCGTGAACTCACGTCAGAGGCCCACACGGAAGAAAATGAATAGTTGAATAAAGTCATTGTTTAAAAAAATAATAATAATTCTCGTCGCTTCATAAACTATAGGTTGAGCAACTGTAGTCACTTGGACTATTTTAACGATGTCTTTACTAACTTTTCTGGGCTGGCAGACGTAATTACAGTCTAGCAGCCTAGAAGGAGTGAGCCAGCTCTCAGATTTCATCAAAAATATCTTAATTTGTGTTTCGAAGATGAACGAAAGTCTTATGGGGTTGGAACAACATGAGGGTGAGTAATATCTGACAGAATTTTCATTTTTGGATAAACTAACCCTTTAAGTCTCACTGATCCCAAACTTGGCAGTGTATTTTTAAACTAAATTTCTGGCTGCATTGCTCTGTCTTTTGTGGATAAGACTATAAGACAGTCCCAAAATGCATTGTGAAAAAAAGCTCAACATTTAGGCTTTCCAAGATGGCAGATCGAGCTATCTCCCCTTACATTATTTAATCCCCTTACACTCTAAAAAATAATAATTCTGAAACATTGTGGAAACTGACAAGTAGCCTATATATTGGCTCAATAAATGACTTCCATTTATTTATCCCCATACACAAAGATACATTGTACTTATTATAGCGTAAGGTCTTAACTTCAAATTAAAAATGTATATTCACCGAACATATTTAATTGTACTCAGACACTCTATCAACTCGAAGCAAAAAAAAATCTGTGTTGGCTGAACAAGTCCTCCAAAAAAAAAAAAAAAAAAACCTGTAGTGTACACGTATGCGCAAAATGCGCCTGAGGAATGGAGAATTCAAATACGGATGCGCGGGAGAGCGAGCATAGTCTTTGCGCCGATCTAGGTGGTGGCCCGTTGCTGAAGACCGAAACAAACATCATTCACAAGAGAATACAGATATTCATCGTCACAATTTTCAAGACATTATTATGGTGAATATTGAGCACTAAAATTATTCTTCAAAGTTTTGGTCTCATGAGTGTTTTCTAGGTTACCACATAAGTATCCGATAGTAGACAATATTTAATTTCCCTCATGTCACATAGCCTATATCTAAAATACTGTTTGATCGACTTCTGAGATGTAATTTGTGCTCCATGCGACCGCTGAACACAGTTGGCGTCGGCGTCTCTCTGGGCCTATTGCATTTTAATATCAAACACGTCAAGCTTGTGATTTTTCTTAGTCGTCCATTCATTTATTTTATTTTATTTGTATCGCTGGTTTTGGTAACTTTAAGCAGTCCCAGAAAGCTGTATATATATAAAAAAAAAGCTGGATGAGTCTCATTTCAAATTTAGTCGTTTTAAAAAAATAAAGAAATTCTAACGATAAATACAATATTGTGGCTCTTTAATGTGTCATGACTGATTGCTGTAGCGCCTCAGTTCAAGCGGCCCTTGAACTGTTAATCTCTAATAACTAATAGTTTATAGCACGAAATAAACATGAATGAACATCAGAAGGTATGTTGTTTCAGCAGTGAGAAAGTTCATCAGCGGCGTTAATCTACTAACTAGGACACTATTTGAGGGGACAGCCACTTGTAGTGGTGTCCGAAACCATAGTGGATATTATCAATTGCACTCATTCAATCCCACAATGCACCACAATAACGAGTGTACAACCGATGTACACCCAAGGGGGTAATGTTTCAGAAAAAACTGAAGCTTCCCTGGGCGCCACCATTGATTAGCAGACCCCCACCTGCTGTTAGCATTCCATTGACTCCCATTCATTTTGGCGTCACTTTGACAGCGAATAACTTTACATCTGAGGCGTTTAAAGACTCCATTTGTCCATTATTTATTTCTAAAGAAACACGAAAATGTATAAAAGGCTCCATTACCTTGAATCTTACGTTATGGCCCCGTAGAAGCAGTTTTTGTAAAAATAGGCTAACGATTGAGTCATAACCACGCGACTCTCTGCTGCACAGTAGAGAAATCACCGTATGGACAGGAGGAGAAGTTCGCGGGCAATCGGGGGGACGTGGAGGCAAAATGACAAAATAATGAATCAGAATACTTAGCAAAAGTTTCTCCTGCTCCTAGCTCATGGACACCTCCTACTCCTACTCACACTCTCCGTCTCTGCAAGTTTCGGAAGGGAATGATTCAGATTTCTCTCGGCACAGCTACTAGAAGACAGACAGGTTGCTCACGTCACATCAAGCTCAGTTTGAGTCTGCGCAGTACGCTCGGCCATCAGGAAGTGAGTGCTTCTAATTGACTTCACTTTTCTCCGTTGAATCCAATGGGGTCGCTGTGTCCATTTCTTTTACTGTCTATGTGTACACCCAATGGCTAGAGAATACCTATAATGCACTGTGAGGGTCATGCTGAATAAATTCTCGCGTCTCTCCAGAATATGGCGGCCGCAGCTGAATCATCCATCCATCCATTTTCCAAACCGCTGGTCAAATGTAGGTACAGCGTGACAGGCCTATCATACAGGTAAAAATTAATTTTTAATTGATTAAATTGTTTAATAAGGTTTGTACATGCTAGTAGTTTCCATGACAGAGTTTACGATAAATCTTTTCATTTCTACTGGAGCTGCAAGTTTGTTAAGTTTCAAATTATTATTTAACAGCAAGGCAAGCACAAACAATGCAAAAGCGGCAGCCCTTCCGGCTCATTCAGTGTCCAAATTCACATATCGTTAATATAGTCGACTATATTAGTGGGCTAATGTAGGGAAGGTTGAATGAGGGTTTAGGGGGGACGATTTCAAACACAGCCTGTTTCTGTTAGGATTAGTATTAGTATCAGGCCTAGTGTTAGTATTCTTCCTAAAGCCCTTGACACACCAAGCCTACGGTCGGCCGTCGGGCAGTTTTTGTGCGTCGGCCGACTAAGTTTTCTCAGTGTGTTCCGCACGGTCCTCACAGTCGGCTGAAATTGGTCCTCGTCAGCTTTTTTCGGCCGATTCGACATGTTGAATCAGCGTTGAATCTGCGTCGGGCCGTCGGTGAGAGAGAGAACTCTGATTGGCTGTTCAGCTTAGTGAATGAGTCACTGCACGAGAATAAAAGCAAAACAGTGAGCAAAGAAGTCAAAACGGTACAGATAGAAGGCTGTTCTAATGTTACATCATCTTACTTGAGTGTTCCTTGGCGAATATTTCAATATTAACATGAGCGGAGTGGAATAAATAAAGTGTTTAGCAGGATTGATATTCAAAACGTTAAAGGAACACTCCACCGTTTTTTGAAACAGGGCTTATTCACCTTCTTTCCTACATTTAGATAGGTTGGCAAATGCATTTTTGTCTCAGTGCATGCACGCTAGCTTAGCTTAGCATAATGAATGGAATCCTTTGTTGCCAGCTAGCATGTCCTGAGTAAAAGTGATGGAAAAAATAAAAAAAACCCACCTAATTACTTCTTGTGGCCTGCGTATTCACAACAAGTACAAATAGCGATGCAGATTAACACTAGGCGATTTCCTATGCAGATATTGACTTGGTACTATATTAGGGGGAAGCACAGGCGAAGCACTGCTACTTGGGCGCAGAGATATCATGCCCTTAATATATAGTCCTTAATATATAAGTCAATATCTGCCTAGGAAATCGCCTAGTTTTAATCTGCATCGCTATTTGTACTCGTTGTGAATACACAGGCCACAAGAAGTAATTAGGTGGGTGTTTTTTTTAATTTTTTTATATCACTTTTACTCAGGACATGCTAGCTGGCAACAAAGGATTCCATTCATTATGCTAAGCTAAGCTAGCGCCGACCCTGTCAAACTAAAACAATGCATGCACTGAGACAAAAATGCATTTGCCCACCTATCTAAATGTAGGAAAGAAGGTGAATAAGCCCTATTTCAAAAAACGGTGGAGTGTTCCTTTAAGCACGCACTGCTTTGTTTATGGTTTGTGTATCTGCAGCCTGCAGCGTCAGTTTCCCTTTTTAAATGACAAATATAGACGAATATATCTGCAGAAATAGATAGTGTTCTCATTTACACGCAGGCGCAGAACGCACATTCTAGCTGACAGTCGGCAGTAGTTCTCTCGGTGTGTTCAAGTGCAGCTTTTTCCCCCGACGCGAGGCGACAACACAGTCGGCTTTCATCAGCGCTAGTTCTTTGGCGTCGATTTGAGGTGTCCCAGGCTTTACAAGGAAGCTGCCTATGTAGACAACAAGTTGAGCCTGTTGCACTATGGGATACAGTATTGCACGCAGTGTTTTTTATATTTAGACAGTATACTGAAAAGTGTCATTACTGTGCATATATGTTCTGAATACTAATTAATCGTATGTTGTCTGTCAATCTCCTTCAAAGCTCTATATCAATTAGACTGGTGAGTTGATGTTCAAATGAGGAGTGTTAGAATAGTATATATAAACAGACAGTGGGCGTGGTGTCAAAAGTGATTCTTTTTTGCCCTTTGAAAGGACACTAAAATAACAGTAGCCTATCGATGCATGCATAGTAAGCCCCTTATCTGTGCACATTTTTATCGCCGCCACAGATCTAATGACAAAAACAATTACCCACCCAGCCGCTATTTGCAACCAAATTATGTCGCACACACCCAGTCTCTGACACACATTTGCTGACACTCATGATGTATACACACACACACACACACACACACACAAGTCACGGTGCCATCCCGGCCTTAATGAAGTCCTCTGAGTTTAATTAAGTAGCTAAATTATCAGCAGTAATGTTAGCATTAATTATGCCAAATTACAGCACCGGAGAGGCGGAGGGTGAGAAAAAACAGGGGAGGAAAATGTCAATTCAGCTCAGCTCACCTGCAGGGTGAACGTGAGATGGATGGAGGGAAGAGAGGGGAGGTGAGTGCGAGGAAAGGAAATGTTGGCGTAGTAAAGTAGTTTTAAAAACAGGGACAGATAACGAAGAAATGTCAAATCTGGATCTTATCTTAAATATTCAATTCAGGTTTATTTCTATTTCATAATACATATTGTTTCAAAGCAGCTTTACAGAAAATGCTTGTTTCAGTGGTACACTTTAGGAAGTATTATGTTATTAAGTATTCTGCCAGTAATGTCCATATGGCAGTAATACAGCTATTATAGAGTATGTTAAGCTAACACAATGAATGTGTTACAGCTTGTGCTTATAATGATTACAAGATAAGGATAATAATACGATAATATTTGAAAGTTTTGCATGACAATCTAAATGTCATCTGAAATCTGTTGGCATTGCCTGAAAACATTGAAATACTACACTGTTGTGCATTTTTTCCCTCATTATACACTCACTTTTAGCATAGCCTGTATTTACCATGGTTTTACTTATTTCCCAAGTCTTCTGTGGTACTTCTGTAAACTGTGACCACCTTGCTCCTGCAATAGTAAATCATAGTTTTACGTAATTGTTTTTATAAGGGTATGCATACTTATGAATGTACTTCACCACTAAAAATCTAAACAACAGCTTTAGGTAAATATAATAAATGATTCTCTAAATAAATTATCAACACATGCTTTGTGTGCGTGTGTGTGTGTGTGTGTGTCTGTGTTTCTGCCTGCCCTGTCTATGAATGTCACAATTCTTTATCTCAAAAATGCTCCCTCTGCGTACAGCCTCAAATGCTGCGTTATTAAATTATGAATATTAATAAAAATCAGACATGAAAAAGGTAATAATTCTGCTGGTGCACTGAAATAATGAACCTAATTTTGATAAATGGGGTGATAGCACAGCAGCCGAATATGGAGGCAAATTTATCTTAATTAATATCGCAGACCTGAACACTGTACTAGGTAAATGGGACCGCTGGGGCTGGGAGCAGTCGATGAAGCACACACACACTCGTCTGTCAACATACATTTTTCATTCTTGCCTGCAGTACATAGAAACGATAAAGGCGCTTAACTTAAAAGACTGGTTTTGCATGTGTTTATTGGTACTGTATGTGTCTGGCAATATGAATGCAATGCTTGTGTTTTAAAGGGATAGTTCACACAAAAATTAAAATCCTGTTATCATGCCTTGTGTTTTTCAAACCTGTATGGCCAGGCTTTCTTTGTTCTGTGGAACACAAAAGGAGAAATTCTGAAGAATGTACTGGCCGCTTTTTACTATGCAATAAGTTTTGAACGGGGATAAAGCATTCAAGCTTCCAAAAGGACAGAAAAGCATCATAAGAGCATCATAAAATAGTCCATACAACTATATATTAAGCCTGCTGAAGTCATATGATACACACTGACATTGAAATTGATGCATTCATGAGAGTTCATGAAGTAGAAGAATAACAATACCTGATTCATGAAATCTTTTGAGTCAAATCTCTTCAATGAATTAGTTCAGATCATAAAACCAATCTGAATGATTCTTTTATGAATCAGACTGATCTGGTTTTTAGGTTGAACTCTGTTGCAACAATTTAACAGCCCACCGAACAGAAAGATCCGCAACTTATGGTACTTTTGCCTCTTGTTTTAAATCCTCGAACGCTTCAGTTCCCAATAGCTGTAGTTCACAATTTGTAGTATAAAATGTCTAATTTTTGTTAAAAAATAAGTTTGGAACAATAGCAAGTAAATGATGACAGATATTTTTTTGCTTTAAAATTTTGTCAATATATTTGTCTGTATCTTAATGGTGAACGTGATTTCACCAAGTACAACATGTTCCTGGATCACCATCTTTGTTGACCCTGGAACAACATTCTAATCAGTCAGTCAGATTTGAGGGACAACTTACAGTTTATGTCAAGTTTAGGCTTACAGGTGCTTCTACATCAGTGTTATTCGTCTATTTTTTCCCTCTGATTTTAGATAAAAAATCAGGGATAGGGATAGACAGGAATGTTGTTTCAGGATCAATGAAATATGTTGATCCAGGAACATGACTTACTTGGGAAAATCACTGTGACTGTATGTTAACCATATTAAATGGTATCAAAGCACTGGGTGTGTATTTGCACCCTCTCTCTCTCTCTCTCTCTCTCTCTCTTTCTCTTTAAAGCACTTGCCTCAAGCAGCCTCAATTTAACACAACTTAAAAGAGAAAATAGTGCAAAAGAAAAAAAATGTAAATGACATGGATTTGCCCTGTGGTCAACATTATGAAGAACAACAAAGAGGTTAGAAAAAAAGATAAATGAGGCTAAAGTGAAATGGCTACAAAGTATCCATTTATTAGAAAGTGGGACAAATGTAGTCAGAATAAATTAATTAATCAGATGCTTTTAATTGATTCGTTTGGAGTCCTGGCGCGTTGTGTGATTATGCTCAAGTGTTTAATTACGAATATAGATGAGATGATGCTGTTTAATTAGTCTGGCCGGCGAATGAGCTTTCACACTCTTCGTCGTAATTAGCATTTTAAGTATGCATGTGCACATGCATGTACGCGTTTGCACTGCTGCACACAAGTCTGTGGTTTGCATGCATATTAGTTCATTTCAATGTGATTTTTGTGTTTGTAGCCTGATAAAGGAAGTGTTTTCTTCTTTTTTTTTGTACATGTCACATGACCAACTGAAACCTGGACTTTTCACTTCATACACTAAATGTATTACACAAAATAATGTGCAATATTCAACATAATTTTCCATGTTACCACCACAGTACTTTTGTTCTAAGAGAACACTGCAACAAGAGAACACCATTGGTACCACACAGTACTACAGGACTACCATGTTTTTGGACCATATAGTTTCAAAAAAAAGTACTCTGGCAATACCATGGTACAGTCATGGCATCCAGTGGTAATAATGTGGTACTTTGAAAAATACATGGTCCTATATTCATGTACCTTGGTCATTTTTTGTGAGTGCAGTGCCATGGAATTCTTGGACATACTTTGGAATACCGTATCAATACCCTGGTATATGAATTTTTGTATCATATTTTCCTGAATATCAAAGTACCATGGTAGTACCACAGTACCTTTGTAAGAATAAAAAATAACAAGGTACTACCATGTTTTTTGGAAATAGTACCATGGTACTATGATATTCATTGAAGCATTTTAGAGTATAGTAAAAATACAGTTGTATGTGTATTTCAGTACCATGGTATTACCATCACCATACAGAATTTACATACACAGTGGTATTTAAACTACTTTTCAAAATTTTAGGGTCAATACAATTTTATTAAAAGTAATTAAGTTACAGTATATGATGCATTAAATTGACTGTAAAAACTGTTTGACACTGCATTTTGAAAATTCAGATTCATCACAGGAATAAATGACTTTTTTATATTAAATTATAAACAAATCATAATTAACAATATTTCACAATATTACTGTTTTTCAGTATTTTTGATCAAATAAATGCAGCCTTGTTGAGTGTAAGAGACTTATTCCAAAACATGAAAAAAATCATACCGACCCCAAACTTTTGAAAGGTAGTGTACTTGCCAGTCAAAGGTACTTCAAAGAATACCATGGTTTAAGCATATTATTGTCCAAAAACCATGGCATTACTACAATATTACGTCTTTTACATGGTACATTTTAGTTCTTGTAATTTTATAAATAATTTAATTGTAAAAACACAATTTCTATCAGCCAGTCTTCAAAAGCTTCCAAATGATCTTAAACAACTTCAGGCCCTAATCAGAAGCTGCAGCGTGTCTATCTGAAAGGGTTTCGCCCTCTACTTTGCTGTCTGTCACAGCATGCAGTGGAATCGGCCCCGCAGTGAGGGGCCTGTAAGCCAATCACCCGAAGTGCTATCTATTCCATGCCTTTCAATGCAGAGAAAATGTGTGAAACACATCATTCAAACATCCTTTATGAGTGAGGCCTGAGCGTGTGTTCTGAGAGAATCGATTCTGTGTGTGTGTGTGTGTCATATGTGCATTGTAATCTGGTGTGTCTGGTTCTCTTGTGATCCTAAAATGCAACTGTGACTTGTGACCTGTGTTGGTCGATTTTATTTACAATTGCTGTGTATGTCTATGCGTGTTTGTGTATTCATACACATTCCGAATTTTTTATGGATCCCGAAGCGAAGGAAAAAATTACTTTTACGCATTCTCAGTTTGGCCATTTCATGCTTTCCACAAAACGCATTTTCTGTGTGTTTACAGGCGAATCAGGTTCGGACATCCTCGATTTGATCAGAGCGCTACACCAGAGCCGTGGAAATGTGCAGGTACTTTTGTTGTACCGCAACATTCAACGGAGCAAATTATATTCATATGGGAGATTTTCAGGCCCTGGAAGGCATTTTATGTGTCTGAAAGTTTTTCTGGAGTTTTCGGAACGCTGTGTTTGTATCTTTTGGAAACGGATTAGAGTTTGGGCCGGGGGGGATTACAGGACGACAAAAGAGTGCTTGAAGACGAGAAGAATGAGAAGAAAAGCCATCATCAGACTGATTTAATTTAAGTCCCCTTTTAAAGAGATTCAGAAACAATGCTCACAGTATAGCAATTGTATGCTAATGATGAGCTGTTTGGCTGTGGTGCTCGTGTGTGTGTGTGTGTGTGTGTTTGCGCAAGACACTCTTGTCGAACATGAAACATCTTGCTGAATAACCTCAGTGTTGTGATAACCTCATTATATCCGTTTAATACATCCTCTGAAAGCATTCTGGTTTCAAAAGCGTCAGAATTAGGGTGACTAATATCACTCTTGTTGCACAGAAACAAAGCGTAATTGTTTGGAAATCCTCGCTTCGGCTCGGAAACGGTTGGGTTGCGTCAATCGCCGTTTTTTCTTTTGCACCTTGAAAAGGTTCTTTTATAGCTTCCACAAGGGAATGTTTCTTCAGAAGATTATCATGATTTATTTCTTTCCCTGGCCAAGAAGCAGGATGAAGTAATTAACAAGCAATAAGAGACAAACTCCTGGCCAGGCAAAAGCGTAAGCCTGCTATTGTACGTAGGGTATTTTACGGCGATTTTCGCTATGAATATTGCAAGATGGGTGTGTGATAAATTTGTCCATTTTCTTCGCATTGTTCTTCCAAACATTCCAATTTTGTAGAATCCATTCAAAAAGTTTTTTTTTGTGTGTGTATTTAAACAAATTGTCATGCAGTCCAGCTTAACTACAAGCCTTTCACTGCATTGTGTGTTTGTGTTGGATAGTCGCTTTGTTGAATGATGGTTGCAAGGATGAAGAGCCACAGAACAAGTTTCATACAAACTAGACAACTTACAAGGCCGTTTTTAGTCGAATACTTATGTGAAAATAGAAGCAGATTAAGGTTACAAGACAAATAACTTCTGTTCTGTTTATTAACTTGTTTTCTGTTTGTAATTTTTCTAGCTGTTTATATAGAGTGTCTTTACTTCACGTTCATCACTAGTTACATGTTCTGTTTTGCATGCCTGCTCCTCTTTTCCCAACTTTCACAACTTAATAAAATTAATAAGTATGACACATTATTTATAACATACAGTAGCTTAAATAATTCGTTATTTACTGTCCTGTTTAGCGAATAAGTTCAAGAGTGTATCGGAGGGGTTTTTTTTGTGTAAAAAAGAAGGTACTTCCAGAAATACCATGGCACTACTATGTCCAAAAAACATTATATAAAGGTTAAATTTTTTTTAAAGCCTCTCATGCTCACAATGGCTTTTATTTGATCAAAAATACAGTAAACACATTAATATTGTGAAATATTACAATTTGAAATAACTTTTATATGTTAATATATTTTAAAATGTAATTTATTCCTTTGATGGCAAAGCTGTATTTTCAGCATCATTCCTCCAGTCTTCAGTGTCACATGATCCTTCAGAAATCATTCTAATATGATGATTTGCTGCTTAAGAAACATTTTTTATTATTATCAATGTTGAAACACAGTTATGCTGCTTACTTTTTTTGTGGAAACAATGACTGATGTTTTTTTCAGGATTCCTTTTATGAATAGAAAGATCCAAAACATTTATTTGAAATATAAATATTTTGTAATATAATAAATGTCTTTACGGTCACTTTTGATCAGTGTAATTCATACTTTCTGAATAAAAGTATTAACAGTAGTGTATTTATAATCAAAGTTTAATGCTATTTCTAATTAAGCATTATTAATGTATTTTTTTTAGTTAACGTTAATAATAACGTTAAAATTATGATTGATGTGTTTGTTTCTTAAACTCTGACACACTTTGTCCTATTGACTTTGCTACTAAATGACAGGCAGGTATGTATTTGTGTATGTGTTTGTTGGTTAAATGTTTGCTAGCAGGTGATCCTGTAGTTAGCAGATGGTGTTTGCAACTAATGCTAGCTCCCAGCTGAGAGAGACACCAGAAACACACACACACACACACACACACACACACACACACACACACACACACACACACACACACACACACACACACACACACACACACACACACACACACACACACATAATTAGTCTGTGACTTTGTCCCTCCGTGAATTGAGAAGGTAAAAGTGATGTGCAACAGAAGTGGCTGACAGATTTTATGAATAAAATGGAAAAACAATGAAGTCAATTCAACTGGAGAGAACACTTTGGAATAACGGAAAACATAAAAAAGAGTGTTTCTTCGGTATGTGGTATCTGGCTGTATCCCAAAGCAGTCTCGGCAAAGAGACATTTCTTTTTCTTGCCTCTTTTGCACGTCTCGCCGTTTTATTTTTTAAATATATATATTTTTTTAATTAATTAGCTGCATCCTAATTCTCATTCTGTTTGTCCTAAATATTATGCAATAATAGAGTGCCGCAGGAATAAGTCCTAAAACCCCAAAACAAATTAGCATTTTTTTACTTCTGGTTCCATTGTCCTGAAGTTAATGAGTTTTTTTTTTTTATATATAAATGCCTGAAATAATATTTTCACTTTTCATTCTACAACATAAAATACATTAGTAATACCCTATGCATGAATTTTAAGCTTTGATATGTCTTGAAAAATACAGTTGCTAAGTTGGAAGAGGTTGCAGGGACATTAAACGTCATCTAATCACTAGTCTACGTTTACAGCCTTGTTGTGTTTATACTTGCACTATTGCAAACTATTCTAACTATTCAGATATTAGAGATGGTGATGTTTAAGTCATGTGACTGGTGTCGTTCTTTATAGCCTAAATTGTAGCCTAAGCTTTTTACTTCTGCCAATTACATTTAGGCTTAAAAAGTTGTTTGTTAAAAATTATCATGAACAAAACATGCAAGAATCATAAACTTTTGTTGGTCACAGTTTTTTTGTTTGTTGCACTTATCCAAAAATCATTGGAAAAATCCTATTGGCTCTTTGTCAAGGGAACCAAGGTGATGCGAGCTTCAGTGTTGTGTTGGACTACAAAAATATGTCATCCATGCAAAACTCTAGCAGTGCACTCACAAAACCCCATAATGGTAAGACACAAGTCACTAAAATAATGCAATAAACATTTATTTAACAACATATGATGTAACATAAAACCCTAACTTAAGAAACATAATTATTGAAATGAAAAACCATCAAATGTGAAGTGGGAATGTCAGGTTACGGCTTTTTACAGTAAATTATAATATGATTTGTTCTTTTTTTTTTTTTTTTTTACTTCCAAAACTGATACATTAACCAGTATTTTACTGTACAATTAATTTAAATGATAAAATTATACCTATTACAGTTTTCCCCATATGTAACTTTAATTTTTAATTTTACTGTAGCATTTTAGTCTTTTACAGGTAAAAAAAATACAATATTTTCTATAGTATACTTTCTTACATGTAAAAAAGTATGTACATGCCCCACCACAACCAAAGTACATAATTCAAATAGATGTATGGTATACTGGGATGCAGTGATTAAGGGGCCGTACACACAACACCGTTTTTAACTAAAAAGGGAAAACATTTTGGCCGTTCATTTACATGACAATGGCGTTTTGGGGCCAGAAAGCGCAAGCTTTCAAAAACTGGGTTCAAAGTGTACGTTTTTGAAAATGATAACATTATCATTTCCCTGTAAAATACAAAAATAAGAATTTGTGAAAATGGTGAGGTCATGCACATGCATATTATGTGTTCAGTCTATAGGCATGTAGCGTTTTATTTACAAAGTCACATCGCCAACTACTGGCCTGGCAGCAGAATGCAGCGTTTTTAGTTGTTTTCGCGGACCCGTGTGAACGGGATCATTTTGACAACGTTGTCATGTACCCTAAGACTAATCAAATACATTGAAACCATCTATGCTACCGCTCTCTCTCTCTCTCTCTCTCTCTCTCTCTCTCTCTCTCTCTCTCTCTCTCTCTCTCTCTCTCTCTCTCTCTCTCTCTCTCTCTCTCTCTCTCGTTAATTAAGCTTTTAATTGCAAAGTGTCTCTTGATTAGCTTTGGGGGATGGAGACAGCCTGGGCTTTGTGTACATTTTAGATCCATTTACAGCAGATGACACACACACACACACACACACACACACACACACACACTCAAGAATCGTTTTGAGAAGTTGAAGCTAATTCTCTCCGTCTGAACCCATTACAGCATTAATTTAATTTAGAGTGAGCTGCCATTAGCTCATTAACACGTCTAATTAATTCATTGACAGCACTATTAAGATGTCTCTTTTGAAATTGGCATCTGGTGTGTGCGTCTGTTTGTGTGTGTGTGTATGTGTGTCTAAATTTGTATCTGACGCTTGGCAGAAGAGGTTAAAATGACAGATCAGGTGACAAAATATGGAGAGTGAGGAGGAGGAATTGAAAAATGTCATTGACGAATCAAATTTATGTCATTAATTTAATTTAAAGCAGAAACACTTACCAATAAAAATTATATTTCATGTCCATTTAATAATTTTTGTAGGTAATTCGATTTTTTTTTTATACTATACAGTACATGTCACTTTTTTATATGTGGACATTTGCTGCACTGCACACACCGAGAGCCGTGTTTGACTAGATTAACTTCCTGTACTGGCAGGAAGCTCATACGCTCAGGGAACAGGTGTCACTCACAGAGAAGCATCTGTAGGAAGCATGTATGTGTGTGTGTGTGTGTAGCTGCCTCTCTCCGGCTGTGTGTTGTGCTCCATCACCGTGGGTATCCGCCATAGTGATAGCAGGAGTGATGTCACCATGGCGATATCAGTGCACATCACTATAGCTACTCATGTCCCTGTTCAGTGTGACTGTGATACCGTTCTGCCCCGTGTGTGCGAGTGCCAAAACCTCGCCGGGTGCAGCAGTGTTTTCAGTTATTGATACTGTGTGGAGGAAGCATTTTATTGGTTCTTGTTAGAGGTGGCACTTTCATAGCTCAGGAGACTCAAAGTTATGAGATGTTTCATTTGAGTATCAACTTTTTTGTGTCTGCTTAAAAGAGAAAAAAATGGCGATGTCTCCACAAAAATATTAAGCGGTATCAAGCACAGCTGTTTCCGACATTGAGAATAATCAGAAATGTTTCTTGAGCAGCAAATCATCATATTAGAATGATTTCTGAAGGATCATGTGATTTGGAGACAGGAGGAGTGATGCTGAAAATTTCACATTATTAATGTTTTAGTGTATTTTGGATTAAATAAATGCATGTGCATAAGAGACTTGAAAACATTTAAAAATCTAACTGACCCCAAGCTTTTTAAGTTAGTAAGGAAGGAAGGATGGAGGTAGGGCTGGGTAAAAAAATATCGATTTCTCGATTTTAATCGATTCTCATTTTTACGAACCGATATGGATTCTTAAATCCCAAGAATCGATTAGTCATCCTGTTTTCAGTTGATGAATGATTGTAACATTGTAGCGCGCATCCCGTCCAATAAATCGCATTAATCTTTGTGCTTTGTTACTATTGATATGAAACAAAGTCTCAGATTTCAAATTACGTCCATTCTCTTACGTAATTCAAAAACATAATTACCGTTTTGGCGCTGTGGCGTGAGATCGTTCTGGCGCAGCTCAACCCAAGAGCAGCAGCAGCGCGGAGTACACGTGATCTTCTCTTCCGCCTTAATACCAGTTACCGCGCAAAATAAACATGAATGAGCATCTGAAAGTGTGTCAAAAGCATAGGTTAAAAGGTAGAGTACAACTTATCGAAATCCGTATCATGTGACATGGAATCGCTCAATCAGTGGAAAGACGTTAGTAAAACCGTTTGTAAACAATGTCATGTAACGTCATTTACCTCAGAAAATCCATCCAGCAGTGACCATAAACTCTTTAGTCAGCTAGAAAAATGAACTGTAGAGAGGAGCATTTTGCTAAATATATGCACCATATTACATATTAATTATAATTTTTAATGTTCTTCAATTTTTAATGCATATTTGAATAAATCTGGCAGGTTTTATGACAGCCACTATTTAAATTTTATATTTCATATAACTTTATTATTATAAAATAAATAATAAAAAAGTGTAATTTAAGTGTTTGTATACAAATCAGTTAATTTTTACCTTCAATATTATAGTAGGCTAATGAAGCCTAGTAGGCTACCACTAGCTATGTTTCCATCCACACGTTTTTATCCAAATTGAGTGATATCGAATGAAAAAGGCCTTATGGAAACAGTAAAATTCGATTGAATTTCATGAATATCGACTCAAATGTAATACGGTCGGTCTCATCGGATTTTATCTTGATCGATATACGGCTTATGCGATAAACGCTGATGGAAACGATAGATGGTGCGATCCATTTTGTCTAGCAAAACTTTGTTCGCAAATGTATGCTTGAATGTTGTGCGATTCAGTGCGAAAATGAATGGAAACACCTTAAAATGTCTCAAATCAATTCGATATACCAGTTTGATCGCAAAACAGCATGTGACGTCATTACGCACAGGTTTTTATTCGCTTTAAAGCCGTTGGATGGAAACACACATTCACCAGCTTTATTCGCATGAGCTTTTTTACCGAACTTCAGATAATTCGATTGACAAGTGGATGGAAACATAGCTACTGACTCCCATAGTTTACAGCATTAGTTAAGAAATTTGTTTTTCTTGAGAAAATTTGCAATGTATTGTACCTGATATCCAAAATAATCAATATTGAATCGAATCGAATCGAAATCGAATCGAATTGCAAGCTTGTAAGTCGAAATCGAATCGAATTGTGAAATTTGTGTCAATACCCAGCCCTAGATGGAGGCATGGATGGATGGATGGATGGATAGAAGGGTTTACTGTAACTGCAATAGATCTACAGGAACATTTCATTAAATTTTATAGTAAAACACTGGTAAATGTACAATTTTTGGAAGAAAAAAAAATCATTGAATAATTTACAATGACAAGGTGTTAACTTACATTCTCAGAATTCCATGTGACACTTCACATATGATGGTTTTTCATTTTAATAATTGTTTTTTCTTAGTTTTTGGTTATCAGTTATGTAAAGCTATACTTGCGATGAACTTTAATTCATCATGTGTCTTTCTCTTTACCACCTGTGTTATTATGGAGCTTGTCTGTATATATTAAAGGTACAAAACAGATTTCCGTAGCAGTGTGGCCTTGCTAATTCTATAGATAGATAGATAGATAGATAGATAGATAGATAGATAGATAGATAGATAGATAGATAGATAGATAGATAGATAGATAGATAGATAGATAGATAGATAGATAGATAGATAGATAGATAGATAGATAGATAGATAGATAGATAGATAGATAGATAGATAGATAGAGTCTCCATTTGTCTGCATTTAAATTCATGCTGGCTAGGAGAAACTTACAGACATCTACTTTTTTCTTTCCTGCGCTGTTACTAATTCATAGATATTTAGTAATTATCTGATTTAATTATGCATATTTGGTTTATACATGTACATATTTTGGTAAATATCATCTGTTAATTGCTTTGTGTGATAACAGCATCATTTGACACTGTGCCATTTATCATATATTTTTATATTAGCACGCATATTTATGACATCATCGTGATAAAAGATTTGATAATGTCTTGTGCACTTTGTAGATGTGTTTTCACATTCGCCTCATCTCATTCTCAGCTCTCACTCTTACCAGCTTTAGCTGTTTGCTTTTTCCTGCAACACCGTGCGTTTCTCAAACATCTGTCAATCGTGAAAAACAAAGCTTTGACTAATAGGTGCCAAATTGTTTTTAAACATGCAAGAAAAAACTGCTAATCAACTTTCCAAATGTTTTATCAAACGCATTTGGGCAGAGATGTGTAAATTATGTAAACTGGGTGTGTTGAACACAGAATAAAATGTGCAAATTGACAAAATACCACACAGGCTTTTGTGTCTGTGTGTTTAACACAATACTATTTCATCACCCTTTTTAAATGTTTGACTTTCTTCCATATTCTATATGATTGCAACACTGCCACTTATATATTTGCAATATTTGTATTTTTATTTTATTGTAGTTATCATTCTTAGTGTGAAGTGGTCTGGTCAACATGTAAATTGACCAACCACAGTTACTTTAAAGCCTTTATGTATAATGCATTATAAAAGTATTCATAATGTACGTTATAATGCATTCAATCTTTTCATAAATAATTGTAACCAAAGTTAAAATGCACTATTAATATTTCCAGACCCCTTTTTACATCTGAAATTGGTTGTTTGTCTTTTATTGTATTAAAGGCGTAAAATAATATTA
The DNA here is from genome assembly GCF_964197995.2 of Scardinius erythrophthalmus. Classification (NCBI taxonomy): domain Eukaryota; kingdom Metazoa; phylum Chordata; class Actinopteri; order Cypriniformes; family Leuciscidae; genus Scardinius; species Scardinius erythrophthalmus. Next base: position 8,582,074 of record NC_138223.1, on the reverse strand, counting down.
TAATTTATTATAACTGTTACAGTTATCCATGAGACAATACAATGCATTAAAAGGTGCATTACAAGGCATAAATAATGCATTAGAAATACTTTTATAGTGCATTATCTATAAAGTGTTATCCATTTTGTTTATGTACGTGCCATTAAGGGACAGATTTATCTGAAACTAGATCAAAAAACGAATTCAGAAAACAGCAGAAATTAGTAGGAATGTGTTTATATCTCGTGTAAAAATGTTGGTACAGTATTTGAATATGGTAATCATGGCATATTAATTTATGTACATGCAGCATCATGTTCCTCTTTGAAGCACATTGCCATCTAAATACCATGGTACATGAATATGGTAATAATTCCATACCATAAGAGCACCGTGGTATTACCATATACTGTCACTGTGCACATGTGTAAAGCTCATAATATGACATTATAATCCATTTTCCAAGTCTATTTTTATCTGCTTTATTAGTATGAATACTAACTTATAGTACGACATCTGCTTGTGTAAACATACAGCAGCTGAAAAGTCACACCAGATACCAGACCAAAGAAGAACAAATAATGGATAAAGAAGGTGCGAACATTGGTGCATGTGTATATATGTGTATGTTCTGTCTGTTCTGCCTGTTTAGCACTTCATTAAACATCTCCTTGAGAGAGACATGAAGACTCTGGGGAACTCTCTCTCTCTCTCTCTCTCTCTCTCTCTCTCTCTCTCTCTCTCTCTCTCTCTCTCTCTCTCTCTCTCTCTGCTGCAGCTGTAGTAATTAACCTCTCTCCCTCTTGGGTCTCATTAGTGGAAAGAAGCGCCTGTTAAAGCTGCATATGGCAGCAATTAAATCAGACATACACTGAATCAACATCTCTGTCTGTCTCTCTGCCTTATTCCCCCTTTGATGCCCATTGATCTGATTTGTGTTCCACATTTTTTTCCTTCTGTTTCATTAAAGGCCAGTCATGATTATGTCCCTTAAGCTTCAATAATGAGGAGATGAATATTTAGCCTCGCATGTCAGAAGCCAAGACATGCAATATCTGGTTACAGAACGTTTAACTCTTATCTAATTCCAAATTTCTGATGGGTTATTATTATACAGCAAAACTTAAAGTACTTTGTGGCCTTTATTGTTGTCAGGACCTCAGTTGTTGTTAGATAAAACTTCATTTACCTTAAAAGAGGGTCATAATTATTCCCAAAGCTCATCCCTGAGAAGGTTTGAAATCTTAGTAATGAAACACTTACAGGAACAAAAATTATGTTTAAGTTACATTTCAAGTATTTATTCACATAAGTTATGCTTAAAATCTATGAATGACACTTAATAACAATATCAAACCAAGTGACATCTGCAATCAAATGCTGCTACACCTTTTCTTAGAACTTTTCTCACTAATGCCGAGTTCACACTGCACAATTTTCAAAGTAGTCGGGTCACTTCTTTTCACACTGCGTGACTATCTGGGGTAACATTCAGTTGCTGGTGTGTTCACACTGAACGATGGATCGGCGACAGGAGGTTTCACGCTGCATGACTTTACAAAAGAAAGAATCGCCGGCAACTTCTGTCTGGTCCGCAAACTACGTTTCACAACCAAACACACGCGAGAACTGATAAGAAAATAACGCGAGATCACGTGTGCGTGAGACTGAAATGATTAAAAATGATAGCCAGCAAGAATCTTGCGATCCAAATTGTCTGTGCGCTGATTTGCAGCGAAAAGGAGAAAAAGAAAAACAGCTTATGCATGAGGAAATGGACGAGAGACAACAAGAGCAAGGATTGTGTGTTCTGCAAGGAGAGTTGGGGGTAAATAAATAATTTTGCAATGTGCTGCTGTTGCTGCTGGTCAAGCAAATGTGTATGCTTTGTTTCTGTTTGATATAATTGTAAATAGATCTATTAAAATACTGATGTTCTGGGGCCAGTTGCATAAACATAGCCATTATGTTAAGACTGTGTCTTAAGAACTAGTATGATCAACTAGAAGTTAGTTAGGGGTAATCAGTCTTACTGTTCGGTGTCAAATTAGACCAATCTACGTTTTTTTATGTTACTGATTTTAAAAAGTTATTAACAGTTTTAAAGAATAAAATTGGATGACTAACTTGTAAGACTAGTCTTAACAGTTTATGCAACTGGCCACTGGTCTATAACTCCTCCCCAAACTCCCCTCTGTCCTGTATCTTGCTCTCTCATTGGCTGTAGGTCATCGCGATGTAGTTTTCAGTCAGAACACATTCACACAGTAGGATTGTGAATCGCCGACAGGTCCAGATATTTAGCATGCCAAATATCTCACGGGCGTCGGCGACTCATCAGAGATTCTCTCAGATCGCGTCTTTGATAATTCACACAGCGTGATTGTCACTCGCGTGAATGAGCAGCGATTCGCCTATGATTTCGGGCATTTGTCGGCGATCTCCCAAAACCTGTCGGCGAGCGAAAATTAAGCCTAAAATCATTCAGTGTGAACTCTGCATAAGCGAATTGTGTAACGGTGGTTTTTAGAGGACATTTAAAATCAGTTTTCTTCAAGTTCAGTGTAACCGAGAAATACAAATAGTCATTGTTGACTGTATGAATGATTTGGAGACAAAATGGCTTGAATTAGTTAAGGTGTGATGTCTGAAAATGTTCACAAGGACGAAAGATTTTCGCACGCAGACTTTGCAATGGGTTCAGTTTGGTCACTCGAATTGGCAGCGTCGACTAGGGCTGAACGATACATCGAATTTTCATCGTCATCGCGATATGAATTCGCGCGATGAACACATCGCAACAGACAGCCTGACACGATGAATAACACCTGGTTCAGATTACAAGATTTTTGTGTCTTTTACGATAGTCACGGTGTCAAATGACACGATTTTGACTCCTAAAATCTTGTCGTGTCATGGACAAGAAACATATCAGACTACACGTTGCTTTCCGACCAGTCATCGCGTGCCGTCACATGCACACATTCACTCGCACACACTCACTGTCCCTCGCTCACTCACTCACTCACACACACACACACACACACACTCTCACTGTCCCTCGCTCACTCACTCGCGCACACATACACACACACACACACACACACACTCTCACTGTCCCTCGCTCACTCACTCGCGTGCACACACACACGCACACACACACACACACTCACTCACTCACTCACTTGCGCTCGTGCTAAATCGGGTAATCTGAACCAGGCAGGTAATAAACGTTTGACCTATCACGCAAATAACCTTTTAAAGCACTAAGAAATGGGAACAGTATATTCTATTTTACAATGTCTATTTAAAAATAATAATAAATAAAAACATTTCAGGAATTGTTGTTAGCTATAGCTAACATTCACATTTGAATATTTATCGCAAGTCATATCGTCATCGCAATATTAAACAATGTTATCGCACCTCGTGCAGCCCTAGCGTCGACCAACAGAAAACTGCTTGGTTTGAAAGTGGCTTCTGTGTGAGCTGTGCTTCATACATCGCTATAGCCTACGCTACTGAAACTAGACCTCTTTTGGCTGCGTAGTTTTGCTAATGTGACCTTGACACTAGTAACAGCAGCAACAATCATATATAATTAGTCTATCAAGAGAAGTCAAGCCTTGAAGTGGTTACAAATACTCAAAGGGGAGCAAATGATGTGCAAAGAAAACACGGGGAATTTGAATAATTTCCTTTCCCAGGTATTAAGCAATTAAATGTGGTTTTAAATACAGCTTTGATCCACAGAGAGGATTTCAAGTCCAAAACGGCGCTCTGAGACTCAGAAGACCCTTTAGACTAATGAGCTTGTTTTCACATGTGTATTCGGGTGCCTGGATACAAACAGCAACAAATCTAACAAACTCTGCTCAGCACAGCATCTAGAGGTACCTGTAAATGTTTTTATGATTAGAATATCTCCAAGGATATCTATTTTATGGCTCTTTTTTTTTAAATAGTAGAACTAAACATACACATGCACAATGAAAGCACCATTAAACAAAATCTTGAATGATTATTTTATAATTAATGTATAAAATGAAGGCTGTTCTAAGCTATTTATAAAATTGAGAAGGTAATTGGTTTGAAATAAATGCAACAACATAAATACATTATGCTTAATTTACTTTATATTACTGCACTTTGTTGAATCCTGTGTTTTCTTCTCAGCTGTTATGACATGTAATAGGTGAGCTTCATTTATAGCGGGGCTTGATGCATATTTCTTTCTGCCATTTTTCATAGGTGAACTATATGCCTGAAACGTAGCAGTAAAATGGATAAACTCTGTCTCCCACTTAATCCAGCAAACTTTGTGTAATTTGTGTTAGTCACCATATTTACAGTATTCAAAAGTTTCAGGTCAGTAAGATTCTTTAATGTTTTTTTTTTTTTTCAAGTTAAGTCAATTATGCTAACCAAGACTGCATTTATTTGATAACAGAATACAGTAAAATAAAAATTATATATATATATATATATATATATATATATATATATATATATATATATATATATATATATATATATATATATATATATATATATATATATATATATATATATATATAAGAGTTCAGATGCAAAAGCCTCTAAGTCAGAAATTTTCTTTTAGAATGATTTCTATCAAGCTCGTATATTTAAGGTCAGTAATTTCACTTAAATGACAAGATTACCTATTATTGTCATTTAAGTGAAATTACTGAACTTAAATATACGAGCTTGATAAAAAATTATCATTCTAGAAGAAAATTTCAGATGGCACTTAGAGGCTTTTGCATCTGAACTCTTCATATATATATGAATTATTTCTACAATTTAAAATAACCTTTTATTTGAATATATTTTTAAGTTACTCCAGTCTTCAGTGTCACATGATCTTTCAGAAATCATTCTAATATGCTGATTTGCTGCTCAGAAACATTTCATATTATTCTGGATGTTTTTGCTGCTTAATATATTTGTGGAAACCATGTGCATGTGATTGAGATCCACTTGAGTAAAAACAAAGAAAAACATTTTTGCATGTTACTGTAAACTTACACCCATGCAGATATAAATAGAAATCATACATGTTGGTGAATTGAAAATATATAAAACCATGCACATTATTTAACATTAAGAAGCCATTATTACATAAAGCCATACTGAAAAATGTCACACAGTTGTTTGACTACAAAATATAAAGTCTAATATTCTGATTTGAGAAATGTATGTGAATAATGTTCAGCAAAATAAGTCTTTGAATGGAATTAAAATATATTTTAATCCATTTGTTCATATTTTTATTTGCTTGTATGTGATAAGCAAAGCTCTGTCGTTTTTTGTTTTGCATTTGTGTATGAGTTGTTTTCTGAGATTGTTCTCACAAAATCCCACTGGCAAACCTCTGACTCAAAGGCCCATGGGTAATAATGTTACCACACAGCTTCCATGGTAGCGGCACAGGGGTCACAGCAGAGTGTGATGTCTAGAGGTGATCTTATGGGGCGCAAGATCATTAGGAAAGACCATATTATCATCAGTGCTTTGTCTAAAACTGGTTCTCTTTCGAGGTACATCTGTTTTCAGATATTGATTTCACTGCTAAATAGACATTCATCACTGAAACACTTGAGTGCAAACCATATACATTTTTTGAAAACTCCTACCATTAAACCATCATCGGTAGGGCTAGGCAAAAAAAAATTTTTTTTTGATTAATCGTTTTTTAAAATGTCGTCGATTCAAAATCGATTCTCAAAGGCCACAAATCGATTTTTTTCCATATTTATTTATCTATCACCCAAAAGCCAGTATTAGCTTTTCTACACTGTTCATTCATAGGCTTGCAGCCTCCATGTTACAGCTAATGCTGTGAGATTTAATTTTTGTTTTATCTTAAACATAAAATAACCGAATCCTGTTTGATCAAGTTATGCGAAAATCCTATCTATTTGAAATATAGAGTTGGCTTCTGTTTTAATGTACCCAAGTGTGCTTAAAATAAAACGAGTTTAGGTTTGTGGCACTTAATTTCTTTTTATTAATTAACCACTTGTAAACTTATGTTCACTGTTCTTTTTTATAAATATAGTATTTGTATTAAATCTATATTCATTGAGTCGAATTTAGAATCGAAATCGAATCGAATTGGAACATCTGAATTGATACCCAGCCTTAATCATCGGTCATATTAGATCTCCTTTTGTTTGGACTGGAGTTCTACAAACTGTTAAATCCTAGATTTCACTTTTTCTAGTGTTATATACTGGCATAATTATATCTTTATAATAGGTTATAATCTTCTGCTGTTTCCATCTGAAGTGTCCACTACATCTGAAACATGAACGTTACTATTCGTAAAAAATAAAAAAGTCAAATCTCTCATGCTTTAAAAAAAACAAAACATAAATCATAAGTTGCAGGTTTCCAGGGCTGCTAATTTTGATTTCCATACTGCATAGTGGGGAGCCAAATAAAAATAAACACTGGCCAGAAAGAGAGAGAGCGAGAAATAGAGATGGATGTGTGGGGAAACCTCAGACTGAAATATCTCTGTCAGATTCATGCCAACCCAAATGAACCACTGATGGCTAATGCCAAAATGCTGATGGGATCCTTTAGCATGTCTGTTCTATTACTTGATGCGCTTTTACCCACGACTGGAAATCAGCAGATCATCCATTCTCACAGATGAGTGTACCATGTCAAGCTGAGTTATTCTGGCAGTGCGGATATCTTCTGTAAATTTGTTCAAAGATGAGTTCATTCACAGTTGCACTGATGGGACTCTATGGATATGAACCATGACATTTTAGGGTTCATTCACATTCATTAATTAGGATAATTAATACCCAACAATTAATATAATATAATAGGGTCTGCCTAATTTGCACCTTTTCATTTGCACTGAGCTGGTCTCTACTTTTGCACTTTTTTAAAAAAAAACATCATAATATTTTGTATAGGGTATATTAACATATTTGCACACTAACAGCAAAGTTCAATCTAATCTAAATATTTAGTACAGTAAGTGCCAATATAACACTGGGATTTTTCAACTATTTATTTTTGACATTTCAGGCAGATCGTCAATTTGTGCATTATAGTGGATATTATAGGATAGTTATGCTGTCTTCATAAGTGAGTCATGGAATTGTTCATTCAACCGATTCATCCAAAAATACTGATTCGTTCAGTAACACTTCATATTTAACTTCATATTTTTTAAATAAGCCAAGCAAAATTGTAAACAGCATGCAGAATGAACACTGTGTTTTAGCCAAGCATTTTACTTACAATGTGCGAGTAGCATGCAACATTATTGCCAAAAAGATTCATGTAGTCCTTTGAGTCTTTTTTTCATACGTGTAAGCACAACTGAATCATTTCACGATTCAGTCTGAATCATTCACACACCCTGCGGTTTCTCGCTTGGTAAAACTATAATGCACTTTAGAACACAGAAAACAAAAAACAGTGCTGGATGAAGTGGATTTTGGAAGTTGAAATTGAAATTTTTTTTTATTATTGTGTGACAATTTTTGACACCGTTTTGGCATATATTGAGATATTGGATGTTGAGGTGGAACATGGGATCGCCTTGTTTGGTCATTGGCTTATGGAATTTTTTTAATTTAGTGGAAAGGGAAATTTTATTGGATGGAGAATTTTTTCCCCGCCACAATATACAAAAATCTGGTTTTGGTTCATTGTCCCAGAAGGGAAAGACTGTACATTTATAATGTGCATATCTGCTAAAGGTTTATTTTGTCAACTTTTCAGAGTATCCTGCAGCAAAGGTGGCCTAAAAACCACAAAGCTGATTTCATTGAATCTTCAAGTAGCATCTTTATAGATAATGAAGTAAGACTTGTGGTCACCAAACATCTTCTGCAATGCTTATATTGGGATCACAGGCGCAACTAACCTTGGAACTCATTAAGCAATGTCTATACCCTAAAATAGAAGTGCATCTAAAATACACAGTTATGAGTATGTTTCTCTTTGTTGTCTCTCTCTCTCTCTCTCTCTCTCTCTCTCTCTCTCTCTCTCTCTCTCTCTCTCTCTCTCTGCTCATCTGTCAGTACCATTTCCTGCTGAGTTATTGGCTCAGCACCGCTCTGTGTGGCATATGTGCTTCAGTGCAGTCCACACACCTCCAATTAGCCTTGCATCCATAGACAAACACATTGATTTTACAATATTCTCCTTCACACACACACACACACCCGCACACACACAGCTATACAAATAGCGTCTCTTTCAGTCTCTCCTCTGTAGGATAGTCAGATCCGCGTGTATCTGTTTCCTCGTGCCGATTGTTGTTTTTCTCAGTATACCCTTTGGCATGCTGCAAACATGCTGTAGCTAATTAAAAGAATTACACGGCAAAACAATTAACTAGTCACTCTTAAAGTGATCACTGCCTTTGTGAATAATACTTTTCATGGCATTAAATATCAGTATTGAGCAGATCAAAACTATAATAAATGAAAACCACATAGTCTTTTTATTAAAGACTGAAATAGTCTCTTTGATTGTTTTCATCAAAGAAAATACTTTGTTTTTCAAAAAAACAATTAAAACTATATAAAGTGTTTTAATTGAGATTATTTGTTGTTCTGTTGTAGTTAAATATGATGTACACAACTAAAACTATGAAATTACTTCCTATTAGTTTTTGAAAACTATTATACCTATACTTAATTGAACTTTATACAGCTGTGTAATTGAAATGTTTGAAACATATTCAGAATTAATATAAAAACTTTTCATTATGTATAGCCTATATTGTTTTAGAATATCAATTGAGCTTAAAATTGCATAAAATTAGAACTATACGCAGGCATTGAATTTAAATCATTTAGAATTTTAGATCTAAAATATCAGAATTCCAATAATGTACAGAACTAGGAAAAGATAGACTTTACTATAATAATTAGTTTTTCATAATATTTTGTTGTTGTTGTTGTTAATTATGACAATGACCATTGAAAAAAGTATGATTTTGCAGACTAATATTTTGTGTTTGTGCTGATGACATCACAAATTTGGGACACATCAGGATTGGTGGCCTGCTCCGCTCCCCTTCATTTCTCTTCATGACATCATATAGCCTGGAGCTTCGGGCTAGGCTAAGCCAGGCAATTACCTAGCGTTTGATTTTAAAGGCTCAGTCTCTCATTTCTCACACGCACACTTGTCTCATTGACTTTAATGACCCTGGGGCTTTGCTAGTTCTCGTTTCAAATCAGTTCTCCCTTTCTTACTCTCACTTTCACCCTCCCCCCATCTCCTCTACTCTTTAACCCCTCTCCCCCTTCTTTTGTGTTTCTCTCCCTTTCCCCTTCTCATTTTTATCATTAATTATTAGTCACTCTCTTTTCTCTGTGGTGCTGAGCTGATGACAGCTAATTAAGTGTTGGCTGGTGCCTCTCTCTCTCTCTCTCTCTCTCTCTCTCTCTCTCTCTCTCGTTTCTTCCTTTTCTCTTATTTGTTTCTTTCTCTTTCCTCCATATTCTTTTTTTTTTTTGCATCTCATTGTCTTTATCTCTGCTCACTATCTTTATTTATAAATGAAATCTCTGTCCATCTGTCTTTTGCTTCTAGAGATGGCAGTACAGCATCTCATGGTTAATTACATCTCCTAATATGCTCATTCACTGCTGCAGGCGTTGTCAGACAATCTCATATTAACTCTCACTGACAGTAGTGTGTGTTATGCTATCAAACCCATTTGTCATGCTAACATTATGTCGCCATATTACTGATGATGGTGCTGATGTTGTCATAGTTCTTCAAAGAGGTTGGAGATCCTTCAATTCAGCGTGGCTGTGTTACACAAATGTCATTGCAATGCTTCCATTATAGTTTATTTTTAAAAATGACTAGTTGATGTGCAAGTTTCAAGCTGTTTTAGCAGTGTCTTGTGCTAAACTGTATCTATAACCCATTTTAAAGTTAATATAATAATTTTAAGCGCTTTAAAATCGATTAATCGCATCTAACATAAAAGTTTTTGTTTATATATACATATATAATGTATATCCATGTGTGTATATATTTGTATATGGGCGTGTACACACACACATATATATATATATGTATATACACAAACATATATTATATAAACAAAAAACTGCGTACTGTATGTATGTGTGTTTTTTTATTTTATATAAATGCAAAAAATATTTTTATTTCATGAATACAAGACTGGGACTGTTTTGTTGAGAATAATTGGAAATGAGACTGGAAAACCGCTTAAATAAATGAAAATAACAGTGTGTCACATTAAGAGCCAACCAAGCATATGTACGTCAAAGCCAGCTGGACAAACATAGCTGGAGCACAAAACTGGTTTTGGTTAGTTTGGTTTCTGATGGGAGGTAAAAAATTCCAAAGGTTGAAAAAAAATACAGTCGACTCTGGACCGTTGGCGGGGGAAAAGAACGGCTTTAAAGTTAAAATGGAGACGACACATCAAAAGCTGATTAAATTAAGGGCTGAATAGATGCAACACAAGATCAAATTTGGTTTCTTCTGACCATTTGTCTTTAATTCATATACAAAGGAGATCCAATAATAATAGGAGAGTGCATTATGCTTCTTTACTTTTGTTAAACCAGCTCCTTTGCTGAGCACAAACTGAGAGGAACTTAATGATCAGTAAATGCAGCGTTGTGTCCTGGAGTGCATTAGTTATGTGTATTACAAAGAAAAAAGTTACTTTCATGAAAAGGCTCGCATTGTATGCAATGTTTTGGATGGTACTAATTGCACGTTCTGCAATTTGTACTCTCATACTTGTATGCAGAGCCGGATTAACGCAAAGGCAAACTAGGCACGTGCCTAGGGCCCGATTGGCGGGATGGGGCCCAGACAGAGGGACCAAAAAAAAAAAAAAAAAAGTCCTATCTACAATTTATTTCAATATTTATTAGTTAACTAAAAATAGTGACGATGTTTATCTTAACCATAGACTGTTACATTACTGCAGTTAAACCAATGAATGTGTCCGTTACAAAGCGGGTGCCGGCTTCTGAAAGTACAGGTATGTGTAACGAACGCATCCATCAGGTGCTGCGAGGCAAAAGCCTAATAAGCACACAAAGAAGCACTGCTCAAAATGCAGGTGTGTGAGTTGTCGTCATCTATTTTGGAGTGATTGCAATGTATTCTAAATATAAACTTGTACTGTAGATCAGCGTCATTTCTGGAAAAATCATTCACCGCTTTATTACGAGTTTAAAAGAGCGCGAGCGTCATTAACGTGCCCAGACGCGACGCTTTGAATTTGCGCGTACAATGAATAACATAGCTGACTAGTAAAAAAGCTACAAAATTAAAAGACAAGACGTCTGTATTCTAAGTTAAAAAGCCAACACACTACAATATTTTTAAATGTTTCAAATAAAGGATCTCATATCTATGGGTCTATCTTCTAAATTCTGCTGCTGATTAGATTCCTGACATTACGCCAATAATATCAGTTTATATATTTTTTTTCTGCTCAGTAGCGATCGTGTTTTTCTCTTCCACTTGATTTGTGTATAACATATTTAAGGTAGCAATGCAATATAAAGCACATATGCTCATCTACTGAAGTGTGATTCTGGAACTGTGAATAAATTGAATAAAACAGCAAAATAACAACAACAACAACAATAACATCTTCATTAAACAAAAAAGAGATTACCTTAGATAAAGTTTGATTAATATGTACATACAGTACCGGTAAAAGTCTGGACCCATTACTATTTTTAATGTTTTTGATTATTATGCTCTACAAGCCTGCATTTATTTGATTAAAAATACAGAAAAAAAAGAAACAGGAATATTCAGCAAGGATGTGTTAAATATATAAAAAGTGATAGTGAAGACTTTTTTAAAACAACTTTTTAATAATCAAAAATCCTGAAAAAAAGTATCACAGGTTATAAAATAAATATTAAGCACCATTTCTAACATTTGATAATAAATCAGAATATTATAAAGTTTTCTGAAGGATCACGTGACACTAAATTCAGCTTTGCATCACAGAAATATAACGTATAGTAAAATAGAAAACCATTATTTTAAATTTTAATAATATTTCACTATATTATTTTTTCTGTATTTTTGATCAAATAAATCCAGGCGTGATGAGCATAAGAGACTTCTTTCAAAAACATTAAAAATAGTAATGTGTCCAAACTTATGTAGTACTGTGTAAGTAAAAATATACTGCTTTTAAAATTAAATGTTGTATAAAAAGGTTAGGAATCATATTTGTTTCAAGTGTTTTTTTATTGGGGGTGGGGGGCCTCCAACATGAATTTTGCCTAGGGCCTCCTAATGTCTAGAACCGGCCCTGCTTGTATGTGTGTTTGCAAGTTGTTGTTTTTTTTCTTTTTTACCGGATCACTTTACCGAGTCCACACTGCAAATTAACACAATCTGCAGCAATATTTACGCCTTTGGATGTTCATTAAATGTGAGACAAAAAGAAAGAAGCCGAAGCAGAAGTGTGGTTGATAAACTCTTTGTTTGCCGGATTGTTCTCCGTTGCTTCATATATATATATATTTTCCCTCTTTTACAGTTCTGCTTGTTCTGTTTTTACTGGAATCTCTAATCCTGCAGTGCTGGCCTTGAAACAATTATGGAAATTTGCATTATTTATGGATTAAACTAGAAGCCAAATGAAGCATGCTGACATTATGTCTCCAAAATAGCAAGTTCCACTATAATTATGTTTTAATTCTGTCATTTTTCTGCAGTAAAACATAAACACTGCTGAATTTCTTGATCTAAATGGCTAAAAGTGAATCATATTTGGATGCCTGTTTTTACAATTCATCCTCCTTGTGTTTCAGTGGCTCGGGTCATTCTTGTCACTACATTTAAAAAAACAAAAATACTTGTTTGTCATTTAATATCATTTTTTAAATAATTTAGATTTTCTTTAAACAAACATTTAACATTTCACAGATTTTTTTTCTTCTGTTATTTTATCAAACAGGATAAGATCATATTAATTGGCTTGCATTTGCGTAATGCGACAAAACTTGTTAATGTCTGTGCTTTTGGTTTCCCACCAAAAAGATGTCACTTCCTGGAGGATGATGAAAAATAGATTAATAAAAAGTTTCTTTGAATAAAAATTGGGTAACTCTTTACAACAAGGTTTCATAAGTTTCACTACTTTAGTTAACAAGAACTAAGAACAATACTTATACAGCATTAGATCTATAATACTTCTGCAGCAAGTTATTAGTTCATGTTCATTTCAAATCATCATTAGCAAATACATTATTAAAATCAAAAGTTGTATCTGTTATTGTTAGTTAATGCACTGTGAACTAACATGAACAAACAATGAACGACTGTATTTTGATTAAATGACATTAGCAAAGATGAATAAATACTGTAATAAAGGTATTGCGCAATGTTAACAAATTAAACCTTATTGTAAAGTGTTGTCAAAAAATTGATTAGAGAGAGAAAAAATTCAAATGCCTGTAAATATTTATTAATAAATTGCCAAATTTTCATGTTAGAAGTTAAAATAGGTACATGAATTGAAACAAAAATAGTGAAATTATTTAAAATTCACTCCCTTGACTTAACTGTGATGGTTGAAAATGAACTATCATGATTTCCATAAAATGTGACTTTAATATTTGATCCAGTGTATTAAGACATATGTGATGTAGAAATGTATAAATTGTAAAAAAAAAAAAAAGGAAAAAAAGAGGTGTTAATATTCTATAAGACATATGAGATGTAGAAATGTATAAATTGTTTATAATTATTTATTTAAATATGTTTAATATATTATCCAGTGTAAAGACATTATGTGATGTAGAAATGTAGGCTTCTGAATAACAGGAATGACCACACGTTGTGTTCACTGACCACAAGATGGCATGAACCTCTCTGCTCTGAAGCCCCGGGTGAGTGTGTGTCGCTGTGACCGTGTGCGGGAGCTTTTTCAACGCCCACTGGTGTCCAGATGCTGCTGTCAGCACGCCCTTACAGCATGTTACCCACCACGCACTTTCTCTCAATGTACTCCACACACACACTCACGCACTCGGAGACAATGGGAGGGGTGTGGACCGCGTGAACCGTGACTCCCCCATAATTACTATCCGCCCAGTCTCAAGCTGCTCCCACTCTGAGAGAGAGAGAGAGATAGAGAGAGAGAGAGGGGGAGGGAGGGGTGAGGGGCAGAGGACGAGAGTCTGACCATTGGCTGCTTCACCCTTTGTGTGTGAGTTTATGTGTTCATCTGACTCGCGTCTCGCCGTATCTCTGGTCTCTGTTAGAGCATGTTAAACATGCCCGGAGGCAATCTATTCCCCTTTAGCCCTCACACACGTGCGCACACACACACACACACACACACACACACACACGAGTCAAGCTGATACGCAGCCTTTAAGCTGCCTTTAATAACCTGAGGTGTTGAATCACTGATCAGGAATTGTATACAATAAACTATATCTTTATCTCCTTTACTGAACAACAGTGATTTTGTGTGTGTGTGTGTGTGTGTGTGGGGGGGGGGGGGGTTTGGCATTTGTGTGCTTGCTGTTTTGAGGTTCACTTTGAATATATTTAATTTTATTAGTGGGTCTTGCTGCGACAGGGATGTTCACGCTGACAGCGTTTTACAGAAGTGACCTTAAGTAATTCATATTTTAATTTGAGTTGTCCAGCAACATGAGAGTGTTATTATGGTTTAAATGTTTGATTAATTTTTTCTTTCTTTCTAATTTATTTTTGTTTGTTTTAAGTATATTATAATTATTAAGTTTTTATTTTAGTTTCAGTTTTAATATGTTCAGTCCACCAGTGTTTACTGGTATAATTGAAAAATGATTAACATCTTACTTTTTCCCAGCATCATCTAGTGTTATTTCTATCTAGTGACTGACATTTTGATGTTTAATGCTGCATTCACACCATGTAGTAATTACTGAAGATGACAACACGAAACGTTTGTATGACAAGACAACACTATCAATGGCAAAATTAATCTGAAGTGGTCGGGTGGTACAGCGGCTCTCAGAAAATTCCCAGTTTACAAGTTGTAATTATGAGTTCTATAAATGTATTTTAGTGTAGTTTTCCCCTTCATGTTTATTAAGTGTTACTGTAACACTTTATTTTGATGGTCCCTTTTGAACATTCTGTTGACTATAAGTAACTTTGCAACTAAATGCCAACTAACTCTCATGAGAGTATTAGTAGACTTTCTGCTTTAATATCTGCTAACTCTTTATTATGATAGTCTCCCAACAGACATTATACTGACTATAAGTAACTTTGCAAGTACATGTCAATGTATTCTAACCCTACCACTCTACTAATACTCTACTAACACTCTAATGAGAGATAGTAGACATGTAGGTGCAACATTACTTAGTCAACAGAGTGTTAAAGGGACCTTTAAAATAAATTGAAACTGCAGCACCGCTCGTTTCTTTTATAAAATGTAAAAATCTATTTAATTTTTTAAGACTTTATACATAAATTGTATAACTAATTCATCCGCCATTTCATATTAGTGCATATGAAAGATTTTCATTCCTTGCCCAGAGAAGGAAACCCAGTAAAGATGTTAAAATCTGATTTAGAAGTGATTTGCGGTAAATTTACAGTAAAGTACTGCAAACTGCATTTAAACACGAGCGAGTGTAATGCGTTCAAGTTCAATTACAGTATTTGTTGGCTCATTGATTGCCTGAGCACAAGACGTCTGGTTTTATGATGAGAGGCTTTCATCTGGGCCGATTATGGTAAGAAAAGGAGTTAAGTGTGTCAATTTGCCCAAGAAAAACTCGGCACCCAAATGGGGTCAAGCCCTGAGTTGTGAGACGTTTCCCTCCACTCTACGCATAATTGAAAAATCTATTTTACCGAAATGAAGGGGAAGTGGTGGAGGCGAGGGGGAGGAAAAGAAAGAAAGGATGAGACCTCAGTGGAGGTTTCTCAAGGGGGATGGGCCGAAGGATGCCAAGAAAAAGATGAGGGTGTGGTTATGTTGTTGTTGTTGTTGTTATCATAATCAATATAATAGCCAGAAATATAATAGCCAGTTATTGCTTTTATGGGATTTCTTAAGAAACCCCCTAATTCTAATGAGAGCATGTAAGAAAAGGAGAGCGAGCGAGTAAGGGAGGCACAGGGGGTTAAATGCACCTGATCTCCAGTGGTCCCCAGGAAGCCAACCTCATTTGTGTCTTGAGTTATAGAAGCACAACCGATCCATTTATTAGAGCGATACAAATTATTTAAATAAATGTCTCTACCAAGAGTCTGTAGTGCTGTTATCACCTTTTATCTTCAGGATTTATGATGTGTTTTACATTAAAATAATGAGATGTTGAATCATTTTACAATTGGTACGGTACGGTTAGGCAGCATCAACAATCAGAAGCAATTCAATAAAAATGTCAAGCACTAATGATTTCATGAAGAAAAGCACAAAAATACTGAATTGCAGCACAAATATTATTTATTTTTTTTGCGTTTCTTTTTTTGGTGAGGGAACGAGGGGGAGGCGCGGGTCGCACCCTGGGCAGTGGAGATTAGTTAACACCTAATCACCGCTTTAACATTACTGGAGAGAGTGGAATAAGGAGGGAGGCTGGAGAAAATTATAGTGTCATTGTCTACTGATTCTAAGCAGATTTCAGAATGCTTTTAAATGATTTACTTGCGTTTGATTTAATCCCTGTTTTCAATCTTATTTATCTTGCAGTTCCAATTAAATAATTCTTACATCTTACAATTTACATTATTTATAGATCCTACTGTTAATGTTTTGCATTTTATTACATTTATTTATTTTGTAAATTATAAATATTTTATGAGCAACCCTGACATTTTAAGTACTATAGTGTTTATATTTACATAGCAAATTACAATATAACAGCATGTTATAAAAGCACAGCTGTTAGAAAAGCACCACCTACCTCTGTGTAAATACTACCACTGTTGCGTAAATAATAATTAGTTGCGGAGCTACAATTAAGTAGGTGGAAACGTTTAAACCTTTGTATAACCTTTGTATTTCAATAAATAACTACATATCGTTGCTGTCGGGCAGGAACCTTGTATCTCCATTTTTCGTCGTTTTTATTTTTTACTTTTTTTTGGTAAATATCTAACCAATGAAAAGTATTAAAACGAAGAGCTTATGACTAAACCTACCTTGCAGTTTCATTGGATCCTCAAACTGTCAGTCAAACCTCAAAACTCCACCCTGATTAGTTGACTTAACTTTAAAAAAGTGAGGAAACCCGTTGCCTTACAAATAAGTAAATAAATGCAATGCGTAATTGAAAAAAATAAGTTATAAAGGAACATTCACATAACTTAATTTTTTCAATTACGCATGAAGTTTATTACTTAATCATTTTAAGGCAATGGTTTTTTTAAGTTAAGTCAACTGATCACTTTTACTGTGTATCGTGAATGAAGTGCTGCGCGCATCTTGGACCGTCTCTGCTTGTTTGCAATACAAGGGTAAATAAAGAACTGAGTGTTTTCTTTACTCAAGAAACACTATATAAAGAATAATGTGTTATGTATTTGAGGAGCGGAGAAGAGTGTCTTAGTCTAGCTTTTGTTATCGAGTCATAGCCAGTGTTGTCTCAAATAGCCTGTGTGTAGCACTTCATCTTTAATAACATGGGATTTTGGCCACACAGCTACAGTAAACTTTATAACCTGTAAATTTATGAAAACATAATGCGATGCACTTACTGCCTCAGATGCGACCATTCTAATGACGGACGAAACACGTATGTATGAAATTCTCTGAAATTCAAAAACCTCCTAACTCCAGTTGAGCTTGATTATGGTAAAATGTTAATAATATAATGACTCATGCAAGTGTCTGACCACATATATATATATAGATCCACAATATCAACTTTTACAATGTGGTGTTTAATTATTTAAAAAATAGTGGGGGGTTTTCATTTCCTGAAATGTAGCTATAATCATTCATTGGTGTAACTTAATATGTTCAGGTTGATTCAGTCATATTAAAATATTTTTTTCACTTGCATAAAATCTGCTAATTTAGATTTTACAACATGAAGCAAATGTTGTAAATGTAGGTGACCTGACAAAACATTTTTACACTGTATCTCTGAAAATCTCTTATTTCCGTTTCATCATCCAATCTTTATATTACACTGATTGACCTACCAAGACATTGTGAATGAACTAATTAATGTTAATTGAATACAAGCAATATAGACTAATTTGATTGCTTAATTAAATTCTTCCTTCATGTTTTCTTTGATTTTAAGCAATTTTAAAGAAAGAATGCCAGAAACAGTAAATTGCAGCCTGTGGTTAAGTAGACAGATAAAAATGTACAGTTCACCTGTGTTATTAACAAAAAGGGATAAGCAAAGGTAAATGAAGAATTGTTTTTATGTTTGCCACAGGCAGATTGATTAGTGAGAGACACAGATTTAGAAAAGCAGGGAAATCAAATGATTAAAAAAAACTAATATTGGTTCCTCTCATATGAGAGGTGATAAAACTTTAATAGAGAAGGGTCTCAGTGCCAGTTTAGTAATGGATAATATTAAATTACACCTTGAATGTAATATCTCAATGTGAGGTAAAGGGCAGCATTGGACAGTTAGTCATATATGATACAACCATTTGCGGTACCAGGGGCGTAGCCATCATTTCAAAAGTGAGGGGGAAGAATGTCAAGCGTTATACCAGTTTTTTTTTTTTTTTACATTTGTTGACAGGTTTTTGCTTAATTGGCTTAATATGCTATTTATGTTTAAAGCAATAAAACAGAAAGAAAGAAAGAAAAAAAGAAATACAGATGTTCTGTACTTTATATTGCACATAGTATTGTATATTGAACTATATTGTTTACATATTTCAAATTTTTTTGTGTGTAGGCTACGTCAAACTTCAAGCTTTTAAAACTACTTCAAACTTTCTGGTTAGGCTTTTTCAAGACAACTTAAAGTTTGTCTACAAATTTTTTATCTAATTGTAAAGTGTTACCGAATTATATATGGTAAACATCATGTAGGCTACACATGTTACAACGCTGCATGAGTCAAGCAGATATATAGTGGCTGTTAATGCATAAAAATCCAATTTCAGCAACAATCACCATCTTTATTTGAAGGGCTTTGGTAACATATCTGTGAAAATAAAAGACATTACGAATAAAAAAAGACTGAAAATAAGTGCACGTTTGTACGGGTAGCGAATATTTTCAATTTCCAACAAAACTTGTTAATTATTCAACTCGAGAAATAGGCAGAGTTATTCATCATTGTGCAACACAATTCGGATACCACATGACAACTTACAGTGCTTAAGAGTTTTTTGCCGTTTTGAGCTCATTGCGACCTCTATGAAAATGATGGATACAGCGCGGGTGCGAGCATGGGTGTGTTGTGATGCACGAGTGACTGATTACCATGGAAACGTGAAAGTCACGTATAGACTATCTTGAATCTTTGAATTTTAAATCTGGATGTATACACATTGGCCCGCGAAAACCTCAACTTGTCGTCAACACACTTGCCCTACGAAAAAAAAGTGCGGGGGACGAATTTACATTTTATAAAAAGTGTGTGTGTGTGTGTGTGTACGTCCCCTGCGTAATCTACGCCCATGTGCAGTACAGACAGATGTAATTGATGTAACATGTAAATAATGTAATCTAATATGTGCATTAGAGTGAATTAAAGGAGAACTCCGGTCAATTTTAACATTGAGCTCATTTTTTTGTACATTTGGAGTGCTGTCAATACAGAGAACAACGACAAAAATCGGTGTTGCCTACACCGAGTTATTCTATTTTTAAAATTTGCACCCTGTTGACTTCAATAGGGCAAGTACTAAACCTGCTTTTAGCCTCTTAACATCCTTGATGTGTCATTACAAGTGCACAGAAAATGTGAGTGATTCCTTCAGAGTGAACACGAGTGAATCTGACTGCAGTAGATGTGAAAGATATGTATAAAAATGATGTTATTTAAGCCAGCGCAAATACCTGTGTTTACATCCTGTTTTCGGTTGAAGTCCAAAGTAGTCGATTGCCGAGTTCACGCGCATAGATCACGCGAGTGAACTCGGCAATTGATTACTTCTACTGCAGTCAGATTCACTCGTGTTCACTCAGAAGGAATCACTCACATTTTCTGTGCACTTGTAATGACACATCAAGGATGTTAAGAGGCTAAAAGCAGGTTTAAAACTTGCCCCATTAAAGTCAACAGGGTGACACCGATTTTTGTCGTTGTTCTCTGTATTGACAGCACTCCAAATGTACAAAAAAATGAGCTCAATGTTAAAATTGACCGGAATTCTCCTTTAATACATTGTCAGGTTTTGTGCTGCTGTCATGAGAAATTTGTTATTTTAGACTTAAGATTGTGAAGAAGTAGCTCCTTAAGGTATCAACTGCACATTTTCACACTTTTTAAGTGTAATTATTACCACTATTAAAGCTGTCAAGTATTTAGATTTATAAATGATATGTCTGCCAGCAGCCACTTGTGAGCAAACGCTGTCGTGTCTGCTGACAATAATGTGCCTTAAGTAAACAATAGTTGTGTGTGAACCAGATTTGACCTCATTTGCCAATTCAATGGTTTTACCAGACACCAGTGCAGTCCATGATCAAGATGACTCAGGTCAATTACGGCAGGTTTCAAAAGAACAAGGAGTGTGTGTGTGTGTGTGTGTGTGTGTGTGTGTGTGTGTGTGTGTGTGTGTGTGTGTGTGTGTGTGTGTGTGTGTGTGTGTGTGTGTGTGTGTGTGTGTGTGTGTGTGTGTGTGTTTGAGTGGCGTGGGGGGGGGGGGGGTGTTGTCAGACTCCTGTAGAGAGTTTACAGCCCACAATGAGAAAAACACACTGAATGCTTTAGTGAGAAAACACACACACTCACATTGAAACAAATTTACAACCAAACAAGCATTTTATGCTAATGCATCTGATTATGTTGGACATCAAATCTGATTTTACTGGATGAAATGATGCGTGTGTGTTTGTATTTACTGTTTGTGAGCTTGAAATTATTGCATGAGCACCGAACCAAATTTCCATTATATTTATTAAGCTGCTCATTACAGTTGCACTCTTCACCTGGTACAATATTGCATATCCTAAATTTCTGAATTAATGTACTCTTGTTGAAACAATAACATAAGATATTTTTGTCTTGAACAAAAATGTAGATGTTGCCACATAAAGTACATTTAGGATACCTGACAAAACCATGCAAACTTATGTTGAAAGGTTTGCTTGCACTAATGCACACTTTTTTTCAATTGAATTAAACATAAGGGTCTGTCAAATCTGAATATGTTGCCACTTTTCCAAGGGTTTTATGATAATATAACAAGCAATTGCAAGTATATATTTTTTTATATGTCCCACAATTCTGACGTTTTTCTCAGAATAATGAGATATAAACTTGCAATTGCGAGTTATAAAGTCTCTGAATTGTAAGAGATAAAAACACAATTCTGACTTTTTTCTCACAATTCTGACTTTTTTATCTCACAATTCTTAGAAAAAAGTCAGAATTGTGAGATAAAAAGTCACAACTTTTGGGGACATTTAATATTCAACAATATTATTGATCTGCCTTAGGGTGGACGATGACGCAATTTTCTTCTAGAAACAAACTTTGTTGTATTATTTTCATGTTATCAATGTGAAGCTGCTTTGATATAATCTGTATTGTAAAAAGCGCTATATAAATAAAGCTGACTTGACTTGACTTGACAACTAGCTTTTTAATTTTATTTATTCTGTGGCAGAAACAAGCCTCCATAGAAACTGGTTAAACATCACCAATTAGAAGAATTTGAATGCAGTTAAAATTAGTAGTGAGCTCACGTCTGTTGAGTTGTGGTAGTATAAAAAAACACCTTATAATAGTATTACATTAAAGCTCTAGGCTATGTGTTTCTGTATTTTTTTCATGTCTGTGTGCTTGCAAAAAAAAGTGCTAAAGTTAAGAAAATGAAGGAGAGCTCCACTCCTGTTTTCCCCCTTCGTTTATTCAGTGAATGGAGGGAAAAGAGAGAGTGATTGATTAGTCAGAGCTGTCAGACTATCAGTCGAGTGGAACTCGCAATCTCCGGTCGCTGTGTGTGTGTGTCTGAGTACAATTTTTTTTCTTTTGTTTG